>NC_137863.1:20198617-20531117 GCF_963924005.1 Protomyctophum bolini
TTTCTTACAGGGTGTGTGCGTGTGCGTGTGTGTGCGTGTGTGAGTGAAAAGGCACTGGGGGATTCGGCACTTCATACTGTTCGCTACGTTTGAAGGTAAAATACCACCGTCGCTGAATTTATTTGCGATCTTTTTAGCACTGCCAAAGGTACTGCTTCAGACTCATTGTTTGTCATTGTTTGTGGAGTTGCAATCATATTATCATAAGATATATATATATATAAATATCATACATGGAGTGTTACTGCCATCTAACGGCTGTCTGGGAAGTGCACGGTAAAGGTTCATGCGCATGCGCCAAACTTGTTTTGCTTAGTGTGGAAAAGTATCCGATGGAGATCAGACCTGGAATTGGTACGTACAGTAAATATATATCTATATAACGTTGTTTCCAAATATCCCATATAAATAGTCATACGATCGATAGCATGCTGTGATCATGATCAATCTGTTCTGTATCCTACAGTTAAATTACCTGCTGCTGCTTCTACCTGCTGCAACTACCGAACGCTGAACTACAACAGAAATATAGACTAGTTTACTAGGCCAAAGCAAGGCGCTTATATTACACAGACTGGCACGTTTTGTATTTCATTCTCCAGTTTATTATCAGGGTTGATTCTGTATGTGTATATTGTGTATGAGTGAGCGCGTGAAAGGCATAAAAAGTAAAAAGACACGTCATCTGTTTGTTTGGTTTTGTATAGCACAGTGAAAAATAACAGCCGAGTGGTTTCCATATACTTATGTCTGACCATCGGACGCCTTACGGAGGGATCACACTCCCAAGATAGGTGATTTTATAGCCCTGTTTTGGTAAATTCCGTACAGTAATTTAACAACCTGGTATACGGTAACCTTGTATAACCAGCTGTTATTTTGCATCTGTAAAGTACGGTGATAAAAGCCAGTCTGTGCGCCGAGGGGACGGTGGACTAGCTCCGTTCTTTGTCAGGGAAAAGGGTGCCTTGAAACCGTCATTGGAATTTGGTCCGTCGGGAGCCGATGCTAACCTCGCTGGAAGGAGGAGATCGGGACGGACGACCGGGTGACGCAGGGCCTGCTCAACAAAGACGAGGAGGAGCACCATCGCTACGGAGAGGACGCACGGGAGGACTGCATTATTGTGCCTGGTGGTTGCGGCTGTAAAAAACGCTGTCAACCATCCAACGACCGTGTCTTTGTGGTGATGCGCAAATGATGATGATGGGAGTTTACAATAGGCACTGCTAAGTCCATTCAAGCTAACGTTGTTGATGAAAGTGCTTAAATAGACATTGCAAGTCAAACCGAGCTAACATTGTTGCTGAAGTGCTATAGACATTGCAGTCAAATCAAGCTAACATTGTTGCTGACAGTGCTTAAGACTATAGACATTGCTAAGCTCACTTGCTAATGCTAAAAACATTGTTGCTGGCTGCCATCTTGACTACCACGGAGGAGACGCCCACTAAGGTCAGTTTTGAGTGACGTCATCGCCGCCATTTTGTGTGTCACGTAGTAGACGCACGTAAACAACGGCGCTGCGTGTTGTGCGCCGAAACGACCACAAGGTGTCACTCTTGTGCCACTGAGGAGTAGTGACATTTTGCCGTGGCAAGCATTACAGGCACACTAAAGCATTGTACTGAATACACACTAACTGTTGTCATGGCGTCTTTAGATGATGTGAAGAGCCAACGCTCTGTCGTTCAGAGGGATTTAACCAAGGGTTTGAACAAAATTGAGAGGGGTTTTGATGAGCTCACAGAGGATGCAATGGCAAATGAACAGTTGAAGCTTGTATCATTACATGAGGCACTCTGGGTTGTCACAGAGGATTATTTGGCCATTCTAGACGACATTCCACTTGACGCCAGGGGCACTGACCATGATAATGTGGTGGATGGTGTGAAACAGAAGGCTGACAGTAGCAAGCAGAGGTATGATAGCATAATGCAGAAGCTCAGGGACACGTTATGGATTTCCACAGTGGCAGCCAGGTATGCAAAGGTCAAAAATAGACTAGAAACTGACCTGGCTAGTGCCACCCAGGAACAGGATGCAACTCAGGGACATTATGACATGATGCAAGATGTCCTGAGTGCTGATCTCGCTGATCTTGGTGGGGTGGTAGATAGGTGGGCCTACTATGTTCCTAAAATTAATGGTGCTGAAATGCGGGAAACCCTTGAGGACTTGGACCGTGAGGTGAAGAAGGTTCTGAGGACATTAAAGGGCCAGGCACGGGGCGGCATGGGAGGGTCACCAGCTCCTGGGCGACGGGTCCGGCTGGGGCCACCAGCACCTAGCTTTGGCCTTACACCAGCTGTCAACGTGGCTACTGGACGACTCGCACC
Organism: Protomyctophum bolini; assembly: GCF_963924005.1. Taxonomy (NCBI): domain Eukaryota; kingdom Metazoa; phylum Chordata; class Actinopteri; order Myctophiformes; family Myctophidae; genus Protomyctophum; species Protomyctophum bolini. Next base: position 20,200,957 of record NC_137863.1, read on the forward strand.
CTCTGCACCGGCTGTCAACGTGGCTACTGGACGACCTGCATCGGCTGTCAACATGGCTCCTGGACCACCCGCACCCTCTGCACCGGCTGTCTACGCGGCTCCGCCAGGATACGGGGGTCTGCCGGGCGCAGTACCAGCAGCGCCACCGCAAGTTCAACAGGCTGCTGCGGTGGCTGCCGCAATGCCAAGGCTAGCCATTGCTCCGATGGCTCTTCCCAAGTTCAGCGGCGACAGGAGGGGCTATTTTCGTTGGAGAGAGGAGTGGCTCAGACTGCAGGGAATGGCTGACCCATCAGGGTCCCCTGATCTGCTGCTGTATCACTTGCGGGACAGTATAGCTGTCGCGTTGACCAACGAACTCAGGCTGGGCTATTGTTACACTGCACAGGACATTTTCAATGTACTGGATGACCGATATGGCGATGTTTCGCAAATTACGGAAGACATTATAATGGAGTTGCAGGAGCTGCCAGTAGTGCGAGAAAACCAGCCAAAGGAGACATTACACTTAATTCACGAAGTGGAACGAGCTGTACTGGACCTGACTGCTTTGAGGTGCGCAGGCGCTATTAACAATCCTTTAGTAGTCCGTACATTGGAGAGCAAGTTGCCAAACTATTTGCTCGACCGGTGGCTTGCACACAGTTGTGACCCAGTGAACGGGGTCAACGCACTAAACCGGTTTGACAGATTTTTAGCATTTCTGGTCAGCCAGAAAACTATTCTTGTGCGGCGAGAGCAACTACAGCCCAAGCGACCGGTTCCTGCCAAGACGGGTGGGCCGGTACCTTCTCCCGGCAAGTCAACAGGAAGAAATCAGCACGAGCAGCGAGCGTACACCAAAGCATCGATGAGCGAGGGGAAGGCGCATGGAGAGAGCTGCTCATCGCAAGGTTCCTGTGTGGTCTGCGGGGAGGAAGGACACTCGGGGCAATTGTACAGGTGCAGATCTTTCCGCAAGGCCAGCGTGGCTGAAAAGAGAGAATATGCAAAGAAGACAAAGGCGTGTTTTAAGTGCTTGGGCCCTAAGCATGATGGAGCCTGCAAACAGAACTTTCTATGCAGAAAGGAGGAATGTAAGAAGGGGGAGGCGTCATGCGACCATCACTACATGCTCTGTCTCAACAAAGCACCATTGCCTAGTGACACTTATGCAGCAAAGAGCGGGAAGGAAGGCACCACCAAGGCGGTGCAGAAGAGGAACGCTCGAGGCCCTACGGAACAGCAGGAGGCTGCACTGGCTGCAGCGAAGCTGACGGATGAGCAGTTGGAAATCATACGCAAGGCTTTTTCCAACAAGACTACTGCGTGTGTGGACAAGGATAAGTCAAACGACGGCCCAGTTCTTTTCATGTTGCTTGATGTTACAACGAAGCGAGGGGACTGGGTGGGGGCGTTAATAGATCTAGCATCTGACACAAACTATGTCACGCACCAAGCAGCCGAGAGACTTGGTCTCGAGGGAGAGCCCGTCACACTTCTCGTGCATGGAGTGGGTGGGATGACAACGAAAGTTGAAACGAAAAAGTACTCTGTGGGCCTAAAGGTGGGGACGAAGAGAGGAACGTGGAGTAACCATGACATGTTTTGTTATGGGTTGGATGAGATCGCACGGGTCGGCTACACAGTGGACTCGGAGAGCCTGGAGAGATTTTTCCCGGGTGATGTGAAGTCAGGCGACCTGCGGCGCCCAGACAGGGTTGAAATGCTCATCAGTGCGCGGGAGGGTAGACTAGCTCCTCAACGGATGAGGAGACACGGGGACTTGATTCTCTGGGAAGGTCCTCTCGGAAAATGTGTGAGTGGAGCCCATCCAGAGCTGTCGGAGTTGGTCGAGAGAGCGACCTTAACCCAAACTCTTTGCGCCTGGACTATGAGAGCAGAGGCCATCGCGATCAAGGTTCCCCGTAGTGGTCCAGGACAAGACCCTGCAGTTGCTCAGACTATGGCTATCTCCAACGCTGAGGTTCTGAAATGGCTTGAGTGGGACAGTATTGGGGCCGCCTGTGATCCTAAGTGTGGCGGCTGCCGGTGTGGGAAATGTGCGCCTGGAGGGAAGGAGATGTCGTTGGCCGACGAGAGAGAGCTCGAGGTCATAAAGAGCGGCTTAACCTACCGACTGGAGGACGCGCACAGCAAGGAGCCACACTGGGATTCCAGCTATCCCTGGAAAGAGGACCCATCCACACTTCCCAACAACCGCAGAGCAGTTGAGGCCACGTTTAGGAGGTCCGAAAAGCGCCTTGAAAAGGACACAGTGTGGAAAGAGGCTTACAAACGGCAAATGCAGGACATGCTAGACCGGGGAGCTGCTGTTCTACTGTCGCAGGCTGAAATGGATGAATGGAAAGGAGCTGTGTGGTGGATAAGCCACCTTGTAGCTCCCAACCCACACTCCACCTCCACACCAGTACGGATCGTGTGGAATAGCAGTCAGGAGTTCGAGGGAGTGAGTATGAACAGTATTCTGCTCAAGGGTCCGGACGTATTGAACTCGATACGTGCCGTGCTGCTGCGGTTCAGGGAAGGGTTGCACGCAGCCATTGGGGACATCTCCAAGATGTATAACTCTGTGTGGTTAGAGGAGCGGGAAGTGCACCTTCACCGGTTCCTCTGGAGAGACTCACCAGCGGAGGAGATCAGAGACTACGCCGTGGTGAGAGTTAACATGGGAGACCGATCGTCGGGCGCCATTGCGCAGGTGGCAATGCGCGAGACAGCCTGCTTGCCCCAGTTCAGCGACCGAGCAGAGGAGAAGAGCATCATCATTGAGAACTCTTATGTGGACGACATTTTTGCCTCTCATAATGATCCCAAAAGACTGGAGGTGATTCTGGAGGGGGTCACAACCATTCTGGCGGCCGGGGGTTTCCATCTGAAGCCCTGGATACGGTCCGGCCACAGTGGGAGGGGAGCAGAAGGACCTTCCAGGCCTGAGACATTGTTGTTACCCAACCAGATGCGGGAAGAGGACAACAAGGCCTTGGGGGTGGGGTACCATGTTGCAGAGGACAGACTGTTCATCATGATGGGAATCAACTTCTCCCCAAGAAAGGCGAAAATGCGGGTCGCAGAGGACCTAGTCGAAGGAGAGGTGGAGGAAAAGACACCTGACCCTCTCACGCGCCGCACGCTTCTCAGTCAGGTGGCAGGGCTTTATGACCCCATCGGCCTCGCTACGCCGATGGAGCAGAAGGGTGTCATCTTGGTGAGGAAGGCGTTTCAGGCGGCCGGACAATTAGTCAAGGACACATGGGATGCCCCGCTACCTGACGAGCTGCGACGTAAAGCAATCGTCCTATTCAAGGAATATGCCCGTTTGAGTTCAGTCACTTTTCCCAGGTGTATCATGCCTCCCGGACCGGTGGGCAAACCCTGGGGGATCACATTCTCCGATGGGAGCTCGGAGTCATACGGTGCTGTGATGTACCTACGCTGGGAAACCGAGAACGGGACCAAGGTGCGTTTGGTGGAGTCAAAGGCCAAGTTGGCTCCACTAGACCAAAAGGGTGACGCTGTGAAGGCAGAGATCTGCGGTGCCGTCTTCGCCTCCCGGCTAAGAAAGTTCATGGAGAAGCAGAGCCGTCTGGAGATTGAAAGATGGTTCCACCTGATAGACAGCCAGACGGTGTTAGGGGCCATACAACGTGACAGTTATGGTTTTCAATCATTCTTTGCTAACCGGGTGGGAGAAATCCAGAAGGCAGGCCCGGTAACTGACTGGTGGTGGGTCTCAGAGAAGGATAACATAGCTGACCTGGTCACAAGAGATGGGTGTTCTCCTGAGCAGCTGGGCGAGGACTCTGTGTGGCAGAACGGTCCTGCTTTCCTAGCCAAACCGCTCTGTGAATGGCCTATAAAGTCCGCTGCAGATGTAGCTGCTGCATCAAGAGAAGAGGTGAGGACGCTACAACGGAAGGCGTTCTCTGCAGTCACCACCAGAGCGCAGGCAGCACGACAACGACAGTGCAGTGACAAAGTTGCTTCTCCAGTCAGCGACGGAGAGTCAACAGTTGGTGACACTGGGTCTGCGCCCAGAACGGATGTGGGATCTGCGCCTGTAGGAGCTGTCGATGGGCTGCAGAAGTTGTGGGGCAAAGGGCTCGTGGATCAAGTGGACTTGACGAAAGACCGCCCTCTGTCGTTCTTCTGTGGCGTTGTGGGCTTTGTGCGAAGATTCCTCCATATGTTGCGCGACAAGACCAACCATCATGTACGGTGGGGGGCTGTGCTGTCGAGCAAGGAGCGCAAAGCGGCATTCAGGGACTTATGTCTTGCTGCCCAAGAAGGTGTATCATTCCCCACAAGCACCCTCAATCGCTTGGTGGTGGGGAGAGACCAGGCTACAGGCCTGTGGATGTGCCGTGGTCGCATCCAAACCGCGAGCACGAGTGATGGCATTCCCCTGATTCCGTATGGAACGCGGCTTAGCACCCTCCTGGCCGAGGAGGCACACCGCATCAACCATGAGGGGGTTGCTGGAACAATCTTGCGGATAAGGAGGAAGGCTTGGATTGTACAGGGGCCACGAGTCGCACGCCGGGTGATCGACCAGTGTCTGGGGTGCCGGAAGAGGAGAGCTGAGTTAAGTTCTCAAGTAATGGGTGATCTCCCGGTGGAGCGCACAAACCCAGCACGTCCTTTTGAATACACTGCATTGGATTTGTTCGGGCCATACACCGTGAGGGACTCTGTGAGACATCGTGTAAAAAAGAAGGTCTGGGGTGTGGTTTTTTGTTGCATGGCCTCGCGGGCCATTCACGCGGACTTGGTGGTTGACCTGTCCACTGAGGGATTTCTCCAGACCTTCCATCGGTTCACGGCTCTTAGAGGCCATCCACGCAAGCTGTGGTCTGACCCGGGGACCAATTTCGTAGGGGCAAGACCTGCACTGGTGGACCTCTATACATTCCTGGCGACCATAGACAAAGATATGGTCCAACACAGAGCGGCGGTGGCTGGGATCGACTGGAAGTGGAAGTTCAGCCCAGCAGATTCACCTCACCGCAACGGGGCAGCGGAGGCAGCTGTCCGCATCATTAAGAGAGCACTGAGCAGTGTGGGAGAGGCTGAAGACCTGACGGCGTTGGAATTCCAGACTCTTCTCTTCCTTGCTGCAAACCTCTCTAATGAGAGACCGATTGGTGCCCGGACTCAACTCCAGGAGGAGTCCGTGGACATCGTTACGCCCAACTCGCTTCTGTTGGGGCGTGTGGATCCAGAGGGAGATACTCGAGGCTTCGACTTCCCAGCTTATCCTTTCAGTCGTTTGCGAGCAGTCCAACTGGAAGTGGATAAGTTCTGGAAGAAATGGAGTCAACTGGCAGGTCCTCACCTCTTCGTCAGGCAGAAATGGCATGTTTCGTCACGGAACGTGTCTGTCGGCGACGTGGTGTGGATAGCGGACCAGAATGCGCTGCGAGGCCGGTTCCGGCTGGGCCGGGTCGTGGAAGCAATTCCAGATGGTCGAGGTATCGTCAGGGACGTCAAGGTGCAGACTTGCCCTTGCGCGCCCATCAGCTGGTCCCAGGTGAAGAAGGACGAGGTGTCGTGGCAAACGACCATTCTTCATCGCGATGTGCGGAGGCTGGTAGTCCTCATTCCGTCAGAAGATCAACAATAAGTTGATTGACTAAAGACTAAAGACAACAAAAGACTAATGGCTGTGTTTGTTGTGTGAGTCCAGCACACTATTAGGCTTAAGTTTTTCTTTATTTGTAGCCACTTTTTTGTTTGTTTGCAAGACCTTTCAAGTGGCTGTGTTGAATGTTTATTTGTGTGCCTAGTTATATTTTTAAATAGTTAGGACCTTTTTAATACTTTTGTATTTGTGCGTATTAGCTACAGTATGTGTGGCCTGTTCGTTTACAACACAGTCCAAGTAGGAGGTGTGGAGTTGCAATCATATTATCATAAGATATATATATATATAAATATCATACATGGAGTGTTACTGCCATCTAACGGCTGTCTGGGAAGTGCACGGTAAAGGTTCATGCGCATGCGCCAAACTTGTTTTGCTTAGTGTGGAAAAGTATCCGATGGAGATCAGACCTGGAATTGGTACGTACAGTAAATATATATCTATATAACGTTGTTTCCAAATATCCCATATAAATAGTCATACGATCGATAGCATGCTGTGATCATGATCAATCTGTTCTGTATCCTACAGTTAAATTACCTGCTGCTGCTACCTGCTTCAACTACCGAACTACAACAGAAATAGAGACTAGTTTACTAGGCCAAAGCAAGGCGCTTATATTACACAGACTGGCACGTTTTGTATTTCATTCTCCAGTTTATTATCAGGGTTGATTCTGTATGTGTATATTGTGTATGAGTGAGCGCGTGAAAGGCATAAAAAGTAAAAAGACACGTCATCTGTTTGTTTGGTTTTGTATAGCACAGTGAAAAATAACAGCCGAGTGGTTTCCATATACTTATGTCTGACCATCGGACGCCTTACGGAGGGATCACACTCCCAAGATAGGTGATTTTATAGCCCTGTTTTGGTAAATTCCGTACATTGTTGTTGTTTAATGCATGCAGGGCTTGTCACGAAGCCTGCGTTTCAAAGTCACATTAATTCCTCCATTGTGCTGGAATGGTGTGGGTCTGTGTGTGGATGTGCTGCAGACAGTCACAGACGTCCTGGAATGGTGTGGGTCTGTGTGTGGATCTGCTGCTGACAGTCACAGACGTCCTGGAATGGTGTGGGTCTGTGTGTGGATGTGCTGCAGACAGTCACAGACGTCCTGGAATGGTGTGGGTCTGTGTGTGGATGTGCTGCTGACAGTCACAGACTTACTGGAATGGTGTGGGTCTGTGTGTGGATGTGCTGCTGACAGTCACAGACTTACTGGAATGGTGTGGGTCTGTGTGTGGATGTGCTGCTGACAGTCACAGACGTCCTGGAATGGTGTGGGTCTGTGTGTGGATGTGCTGCAGACAGTCACAGACGTCCTGGAATGGTGTGGGTCTGTGTGTGGATGTGCTGCAGACAGTCACAGACGTCCTGGAATGGTGTGGGTCTGTGTGTGGATGTGCTGCTGACAGTCACAGACTTACTGGAATGGTGTGGGTCTGTGTGTGGATGTGCTGCTGACAGTCACAGACTTACTGGAATGGTGTGGGTCTGTGCTGCTGACAGTCACAGACTTACTGGTGAGTCCGAGGCCACAACCAATCCATGTGAATCACGGAATGATATGTGTTATTATTTCTGAAACAGCTGCCTTATTGTCTCTTCAAAGCAGTCGCTGCATGGTGGTCGGTTGAGACAGTGTAGTTTAGGAACTGCTCTGGAATACTGGAATATTTCACATTTATTAGCTGTTCAATTAGCCCATGCATGCAGTGGGCAGTAAAGGCAGTATTCTGAATTTTAGCCAGACCACCATTTGATGAGATTTAGCCTCTCAGGCCAAAATCTTAAAATACATTCCATGTATTGATGCGAGTACCATATAATGCCGATTTAACAATAATTTAACTCTTGAGAGCAAGAAAGGGAAACCAAATGAACCTTTATAAGGGTCCATTTGATTTAATTTTAGTTACAAATAATATAATAATATTTGGTTACCAACTCTCCATAATTTAGCTGCATGGGGGCCACCTGGAACCCCGTCAAGGACCACTACTCCCCGGACCTCTGGAACCCCGTCAAGGACCACTAGTCCACTCCCCGGACCTCTGGAACCCCGTCAAGGACCACTAGTCCACTCCCCGGACCTCTGGAACCCCGTCAAGGACCACTAGTCCACTCCCCGGACCTCTGGAACCCCGTCAAGGACCACTAGTCCACTCCCCGGACCTCTGGAACCCCGTCAAGGACCACTAGTCCACTCCCCGGACCTCTGGAACCCCGTCAAGGACCACTAGTCCACTCCCCGGACCTCTGGAACCCCGTCAAGGACCACTAGTCCACTCCCCGGACCTCTGGAACCCCGTCAAGGACCACTAGTCCACTCCCCGGACCTCTGGAACCCCGTCAAGGACCACTAGTCCACTCCCCGGACCTCTGGTTGAAAACCACTGAATTACCAAAAAGCTTGTTTTATCTTAACTGCATGAATCAGCCATTTAAGCCGTGTACTTTGTTGTATACAACCAATATAAAAAAATAAAAACTTGTACTGTAGATCCAGCTATTCTGTCAATTTTTGAAAATTTAGAAAATGTTCACCTATAACGCCATGTTGACAGTGGTTAAATTGACTCGTATATGTCCAGCTGCAATCACAAAGAGGCAAATTGCAGATTGACCGTAGATAACAAAGGAATATCTGATTTAATATGATGTGATATTTTATTATGATCAACATCTATAGGAGCATATCATGCAGCCAGGGAGTGAATTACTGAGATGAGAGACCAATTGTCCATGTAACTCTCCAACACTGGCAGCGAGTAACCAACATGCATTTTCCCTTCAAAAAAAGAGAAGAAAAAGGGGTTTCATTTGAAATGTAGCGGTAATAATCAGGGGAGGGGAGGGGGGCAGCTTAACCCATTCTGACCTGAGATCGATTCTACAAAATGTCTTCTAAATCATGAGAGTTTTCTGTTTCTATATGTCAGTCGTTCGCAAACATTTTCATGTCAAGGACTCCCAAAGCTACATATGTAATTGGCCTCCGACCCCATCTAAAAATATGTTGTTCCAGGGACCCTCCCAGGAGCAAATTATTGAGTTAAAAACATTCGCTCTGAAAGAATATATATTCAAAGATTTGCACTACATTTTCACGATTTTTCAAAAATAGTAGACCTACAAGCTCGTAGCGCGGCACCGAGTGCCACACTACGAGCTTGTAGATCTGCTATTTTTCAATAAGCTCAAGTATAACATAATGCTATAAAACACCAAAAGGGGTTCCCGCCCAGATTGGGATAATGCTAGGCATATAGCATGGAGGAGCAGCGGGCGCTGATACGCTGTGGATGTCGTTACGGGCGAGCCGCATGGCGTGGAGCTCTAAGCGAGCGTGCTCCTCCGTTGGCGCCGGGTCGGCGGTCGGCTCCGTCGGTGTATGGGGGCGTTGTTATCTCCTCGCCGAGTCGTTTGGCTCGCCGTGTTTCCCCCCAAAGAGCCAACGTTGCAGCACATCAGAAAGAGCCCCGCGCCTCATTAAGCCATTGATATTCTGTGATGCCCCATGCTGGAACACCCCCGTCTGTAGGGACAGGGCCAGGAGAAGGACACAGTGTGTGTTTTATGGCAGACACTCTGCTAATAGCCAGGGAAATGGCATTAGCATGTGGATATGTGCACTCTGTGTGTGTGTGTGTGTGTGTGTGTGTGTGTGTGTGTGTGTGTGTGTGTGTGTGTGTGTGTGTGTGTGTGCGTCATGCATGCGCGTGTGCGGCTCTGCTTGGAACTTGTGCAATCACTGTGTTCCACTGAGAGAGAGAAAGAGAGAGACAGAGAGAGAGAGATAGCGTGAGAGAGAGAGAAAGAGAGAGAGAGAGAGAGAGAGAAAGAGAGAGACAGAGAGAGAGATAGCGTGAGAGAGAGAGAAAGAGAGAGCGAGAGAGAGAGAGAGAGAGAGAGAGAGATAGGGGGGTAGAGACCTATGCACAGTAAAATCCAGAGTGTGGATTGAATTCGTCGGGGGGGGGGGGGGGGGGGGGGGGTGTATCCTGCATGGAACCAAACAGCGGACCTGCAAGGGTCAGGGTGTATTTCTTACAGTGTAGAGCTGTATGTGGCAGCATATAGGGTGCATTTCTTACAGTGTAGAGCTGTAGTGCATTTCTTACAGTGTAGAGCTGTATGTGGCAGCACACAGGATGCATTTCTTACAGTGTAGAGCTGTATGTGGCAGCACACAGGGTGCATTTCTTACAGTGTAGAGCTGTATGTGGCAGCACACAGGATGCATTTCTTACAGTGTAGAGCTGTATGTGGCAGCACACAGGGTGAATTTCTTACAGTGTAGAACTGTATATGTGCAGGCAGTGCATTTCTTACAGTGCAGAGCCTTATATGGCAGCACACAGGGTGTATTTCTTACAGTGTAGAGCTGTATGTGGCAATACAGAGTGTGTTTCTTAGTGTTGAGCTGTATGTGGCAGTGCATTTCTTACAGTGTAGAGCTGTATATGTGGCAGTGCATTTCTTACAGTGTAGAGCTGTATATGTGGCAGTGCATTTCTTACAGTGTAGAGCTGTATATGTGGCAGTGCATTTCTTACAGTGTAGAGCTGTATGTGGCACAGCCTGGGGCAAAGCCACTGTTATAAATACAGCATTCTAATGGTGACTTTATGATGTTGCCTGTGTGAGTCTACGGCCCTCCGGGGGCCACTTCCCCCCCCCCCCGCTTCTTCTATTCTATCCTTCTATCCCCAACACACACACACACACACGCGCACACACACGCACACACAAACAAACACACCCTCATTCTGAATTTACAGCCTGACTGGGTAGGACGGGGGCCGTAAATCCCCCCCCCCCCCCAAGCAACCCAACGCCAGAAATCCCCCGCCCCCTCCTCCCCCCAACCACTACCCTTCGCTGAATAATTTATCTGTCGAGGCCTCGTGACACGAGCAGCAGATGAGGACCCTGTTTAAGGAGATAAAAGGTGCAGGAGGAGGGGGGGGGGGGCCTAATTGACCATGATGGCGGAGTAATGGGGAAGCATTCGGAGCGTGTTTGGGTGGTGGCGAGGCATGGACGGGTTTGACACATGTCTAATGGCGCTTTGTGTGCTGTGATGGGCAGAGAGAGATGAGCGGTGATTTGTGCATGCGAGCGCATTTGTGTGTGTGTGTGTGTGTGTGTGTGTGTGTGTGTGTGTGTGTGTGTGTGTGTGTGTGTGTGTGCGTGTGTGCGTGCATGTGAGCATGCGTGTGTGTTCATGCTTAACTACCCACATGGGAACCAGAAGTCCCAACAAGAAATGAAAAATAGCTTGACCTTTGACCTTATCGCTGTAAGGTTAATTCTGTTTAGGTCCCTGTGAGGAAAGAGGTCACGTATTCATAGCTGAAAAGTGTTAATTTTTTATTACTATACGGTTACGATTTAGTTAAAAGAGTCATTTTGGCCTAGGACGGCCGAGCAGTCCAGGCACCTGTAGGCTGGTAATCCAGCCTGACAGCGTGTCGCGGGTTCGAGTCCCGATCCCGACGACCTTTGCTTCCCCCCCATCTCTCTCCCCCTTTCCTGTCAAACTACTGTCAATCTATCAATAAAGCCCAAAAACTATATATATTTAAAAAAAAATGTCATTTTGAGTATAGGATTAGGTATTTAGGGTAGGGACGCAACAGTTTAGTGAAACTACTCAACGTACCGTAATTACTTTATAATCAAAATCAAAAAATGATAAGCTATAAACAGGTTGCAACACCTGGCTTCAACCTATATGCAAAATCTGTTTTCTAAAATATTTTAGAACGACATCGCTGTGTGACGAAGTATAAAATAGGTCCATAATAGTCAATAATACGAAATCCATCCATTCGAAATGTTTCACGTCGACTTGTTGTTACAGTAAATTGGAGAAATCATAAACATGCTACTAGTTAGTTTGCAAACTGACTAGTACAGCTTGTCTGCCAGTCCAGTATGTGTGTATAGATTGTGAGAGAGTAGATGGAACAAAAAAGAATTACCTCTGCCCCATACGGTATATGTCATACAGCAGAGTTAACAAAAGTGGGGTCTGGGGACCCCTTTCGAGGGAGTTCCAGGGGGTCCCCAGCTATGATGGATAGTTAGGAATCTGTAACTCTGAGAGTGTACAAATGGAACCAAATGGACCGGTTCCATTTGTACACTCTCAGAGTTAAACTAACAGTGATTTTACAATATGAATTGAGGTACCAGAGATAGAAATGCCATTTAACGGTGGCCTATAGCCTAATGCATATCAAACTAGGCGTCCTTGAAATTAAACGGGTTGAGAATCACTGCTAGAGCCGTAAAAATATTCTCTTATAGGCATATCTTTTCAAATGGGCGTCCGTGGGCTATAACTTATTATTATTATTATAACTAGTGTCAATTTGGGAGTCCTTGACATGAAAAAGTTTGGGAGCCACTGTCATACACATAGACCTTATCCTCTGTCACAGTCTCAAAGGACCGCGCATGCACATGTGCGCACACACAAGAAAGCAAAAGGAAATCTTTGCAGTCATTTTCCTCCTGTCTTTCTTCTATGCCATTGTCTGGAAGGCCATCTGTTGCTCTCCGTAGTCATGGCTGCATGCCAATTCCCACCTGATGATGTGTGGCCGTGGAGTCACCGACTGCTCCACACACCGCACGCTGAATAACTTGACATAGCCTGCATGCCTTCAGACCAGGCCGTGTGAATCCCAGACGTACGGGTCATTGTCAAACCCTTCTTCTTCCAAGCAGAAAAGGACTCTGGATTGAATTACCTCAGACATCACAGAGACATTCCGGGGGAGGTTTTTCATGCCACAAAATATTATGTATAGCTCTCCATTGTAGGCAAATAAGGCTGAATGATACCGGCATGTTGCTGGAAGAAGCTGTGCGGAAGGTGTGATTGATTATTGTCAAACACTCTGATGCTATTATAGTATAGTCCTCTTGCCTCTATTGGTACGTCCTCCTTCCTCAAGACACAGGCTGAGAGTGTGGGGCACATATACTCGCCAAGAAAGACACAGGCTGAGAGTGTGGGGCACATATACTCGCCGAGAAAGACACAGGCTGTGAGTGTGGGGCACATATACTCGCTGAGAAAGACACAGGCTGAGAGTGTGGGGCACATATACTCGCCGAGAAAGACACAGGCTGTGAGTGTGGGGCACATATACTCGCTGAGAAAGACACAGGCTGTGAGTGTGGGGCACATATACTCGCTGAGAAAGACACAGGCTGTGAGTGTGGGGCACATATACTCGCTGAGAAAGACACAGGCTGAGAGTGTGGGGCACATATACTCGCCAAGAAAGACACAGGCTGAGAGTGTGGGGCACATATACTCGCCGAGAAAGACACAGGCTGAGAGTGTGGGGCACATATACTTGCTGAGAAAGACATAGGCTGAGAGTGTGGGGCACATATACTCGCTGAGAAAGACACAGGCTGTGAGTGTGGGGCTAATACTCGCTGAGAAAGACACAGGCTGACAGTGTGGGGCTAATACTCGCTGAGAAAGACACAGGCTGAGAGTGTGGGGCTAATACTCGCTGAGAAAGACACAGAGTGTGGGGCTAATACTCGCTGAGAAAGACACAGGCTGAGAGTGTGGGGCACATATAGAGTGTAAGGCACATTATACAAGACAGAAAGCGCCTACTAGACTAGGCGTCTCTTCAGAAAGCGCCTACTAGACTAGGCGTCTCTTCCGGGTTTTTAAACAGCTGGTGGATGTAAATGGCGCTTGTGTGCCGCTTCAACTTGTAGCGTCGGCGAACATAGGCAGTGATTCAGCGGTCAAGGTGATCCAGTCTGGCAGTGACTCAGTGGTCAAGGTGATCCAGTCTGGCAGTGACTCAGCGGTCAAGGTGATCCAGTCTGGCAGTGACTCAGCGGTCAAGGTGATCCAGTCTGGCAGTGACTCAGTGGTCAAGGTGATCCAGTCTGGCAGTGACTCAGTGGTCAAGGTGATCCAGTCTGGCAGTGACTCAGTGGTCAAGGTGATCCAGTCTGGCAGTGACTCAGTGGTCAAGGTGATCCAGTCTGGCAGTGACTCAGCGGTCAAGGTAATCCAGTCTGGCAGTGACTCAGTGGTCAAGGTAATCCAGTCTGGCAGTGACTCAGCGGTCAAGGTGATCCAGTCTGGCAGTGACTCAGCGGTCAAGGTGATCCAGTCTGGCAGTGACTCAGCGGTCAAGGTGATCCAGTCTGGCAGTGACTCAGCGGTCAAGGTAATCCAGTCTGGCAGTGACTCAGTGGTCAAGGTAATCCAGTCTGGCAGTGACTCAGCGGTCAAGGTGATCCAGTCTGGCAGTGACTCAGTGGTCAAGGTAATCCAGTCTGGCAGTGACTCAGCGGTCAAGGTGATCCAGTCTGGCAGTGACTCAGCGGTCAAGGTGATCCAGTCTGGCAGTGGGCCACGGGTTCGACTCCCGATCCCGACGGCCTTTACTGCATGTCGTCGTCCCCCCACCTCCATCTCTCTCCCCATGTCCTGTCAGCCTACTATCTGTCCCTCCATAAAAAAAAATGTAATAAAGGCGAGAGCCAAGAAAAAAGAAAAAACAGCCAAAACAGCCTGTACTGGAGGAGGCGTTTAGTGCGGAGAAGGTGTGCTCAGCTCACGTCCTTTGTTGTTGTATCACAGCTCTGGGACAGTCCAATGAGCTTCAACCCTCCAGATATAGATTATTATCTCCTGTCAGCACAGCTGTGTGATAGCAACACCTGGAAAACTATGACAAAGAAATGTCTGTCAATCACAGAGGAAAACTAAATAAAAACTAAGCTATGATGACTATAAGATGAAAGCGCTCATGCACCAAAAGTCTCTAAATGGTCCACTGTCCTGTAATAGGCATGTTCAACCCTGAAGCGGGATGCCACCAGGTTTTGCATCACTTGTACAGGGTCCATACAGTATACCCCATCCCCCTGGGGTTTGTTTTCCTTGCTTATCCAGATGGCCAGCTTAGTCACCCCTGACATAAAGTTCATAAGCACATGGACACTTTTCTTCTTGACAGAGTATTTTGGACCAAATACTTGTGTGAGAAAACCTCCCCGAACCCAAGAAACCAAGAGTCCAATAATCTGAGAGAGAGAGAGAGAGAGAGAGAGAGAGAGAGAGAGAGAGAGAGAGAGAGAGAGAGAGAGAGAGGAGAGAGAGAGAGAGAGGTCACGGGTGTAGCGTAGCGGGGCTGAAGCCAGAGAGAGAGAGAGAGAGAGAGAGAGAGAGAGAGAGAGAGAGAGAGAGAGAGAGAGAGAGAGAGGGAGGTCAGGGGTGTAGCGTAGCGGGGCTGAAGCCAGAGAGAGAGAGAGAGAGAGAGAGAGAGAGAGAGAGAGAGAGAGAGAGAGAGGGAGGTCAGGGGTGTAGCGTAGCGGGGCTGAAGCCAGAGAGAGAGAGAGAGAGAGAGAGAGAGAGAGAGAGAGAGAGAGGTCAGGGGTGTAGCGTAGCGGGGCTGAAGCCAGAGAGAGAGAGAGAGAGAGAGAGAGAGAGAGAGAGAGAGAGGTCATGGGTGTAGCGGAGCGGGGGTCTCTCTCCCAGAGGGAGTGTGCATGGTGGTGGTGGATATATCTGCACCACTAATAGATTCTTATCTCCTGCTCTCACCATTGGTCAGTTAGAACAGCGAGCAGCAGCGTGACCGTCTGCCCAGATAAATAAAAGAAAAGCCTCAGCATCGATCCCGCCCCGCCCCCTCCACCAGGCCTCTCGCCGTGACCTTTCCACTGAGATAAGGTGCTCGTTGAAGGTCACCCCCCCCACCCGCCTTCGCAGGGTCTCAGGAAGGATACGGTGGGGCTGGGAACAATACTAAAGTTCGGTCTGTTTTTCAAAAACTTGGGGTCTGTGTGTGCGTGTGTTTATGCAGTAGGTGTTTGTGTGCGTGTGCGTGTGTGCGTGTGTGAGCGTGTGTGTGTGTGTGCGTGCGAGGGGTATTACTTCTGTAAAAGTTGTCGTATAGTTTACTTTCCATAAACCGTTTTGTTTGTCTAATTATGTTCCTTTCTACCAGAAGATGGCCCTGAAAAACCTGAAAAGCTATACATAATACATCGGTGCAATATATTTTTTGCATAAACCCCCCAGATTTCCTCAGAAAGGGTAAATATTATGAAAATGGATTATTATTTTTTCTTCTTTTTTTTTTGCTGTGTACAGTGGTTTTCTGGCCAAGTTTGACAGAGGCGGTGACGACCCAATTGACAAGATGACGACTGTCAGGTTGACCTTTTCGGAAATACCTCAGGGGGGTGGGGTCAAAGTGTACACTCCATGTAGAGGTAAGCGGAGCGTCACTGTCTTGTTTGTGTCAAGTGACATGCTGCTGAGCGATCCCCAGAGCATCACGTCTCTGTTATATATGCCTTGCTTGGAAAAAGGTTACGGAAACAAGTTGGAATTTAAATTCCGTTACACTGTTTTATTTTTGTTGTGTGTGTGTGTGTGTGTGTGTGTGTGTGTGTGGGTTGGGTCTGTCTACCATTTTCTACAGGCCTGAGGTCATCAACCATCTCATCTGATCAGCCCATCTGCATGATGCTTGTAAAGTTTTAGACTGAATCCCCAAAGCACTGCTTATATAATGAAGTTTCAAAACCGCTGTAACCACTTCTTCGACCGGACAGAAGAGTTTTGATCATCATTGACATCAAAAGCAGTTAAAGCACTGCTTTAACTCCACAGACTGGTTTATTAACTTCTGTTCATAATAATACAGGAATGAAATCAGGAGAGAGTGAATCAACATGCTTCACTGACAACACACAGGGTCTGAGCACACTTTAGATTCCATGCACGGACAGAAGAAGCTGTGTTTTGCATCATTTCGAGTTTTCAGACAGCTGGTGGATGGAAATGAAGCTCCACCCACGCGGCAGATAGCCGCGTCGGCCAGCTTGCCTTCCGCCAATCATGATTGAGCGGGGGCGGGCCTTGGTGTGTGTGCTGTTGGCCTGTTGCGTGTCCCAACACTGTAGTGTTCCAAATCACCCAAATCACTGAATGCTCCTTTAACACTTACTGCGTTGACGAGAAGCAGGTCTGTTGCTTAAGAAGCGGTTAATATGTATAGTTGCCGTCTTGCCGAGAGGTATAAATGCACTTCCCTGTTTCTGTCAACAGCTATTGAAGAAATACCGTTATACCATTATTGAATGAAAAACACTGTCCTGCTTGAACTAAGAATAGTGAAACAGTTCCCATCCTGTTGTCTCGATCTGTCACCCCGACTCCCATCCAGAAGAAATTATAAGCTTCATTTGGTTTCAATTGAAAGTCTGGGTTCCTGCAGCGTCCTCTGATTAATGTGCGGCTGGATTCTCATCCCGTTCACTTTGGAACAAAAAAATAAATACAAATCTGGATTCAAATGGGTTGTTTGTTTTTGTGTGCTTTTAGAAAAATGTCTTACTTTCTATAAACAAAACATTACGAGATATTACTAATCATTAAATCAGCAGAAGACTATAAGTCTAGAAAGCAGTATCGGTACTAAAAAGATAATATGATCACTTCAATGATTGTCTTAAAAAAAGAACACTTGACAACACAATCCCTTGGTTGTTTGTCCAGATGTCTTTTTTTGTTGTTATATTTTATCTACTATAGAGCGGTGCCTGTGGGGCACTGGACAACTTGGAAAAATGCAAGTTAGTAATGAATGCCCCACCCAGTAATTATATCCGTGTCCCTTTTATGCCCATATGGAGTTCTTTGTCAGGCATGTCCAAATATGGAGTCTATGCTGAGGTCAGAACCCCATTGTGATGTCAGAACAAGCCAGCTCCATATAGTATGGTGTGATCAATTGGCTAATTTGGGCCCTGTCCAGAGCCTGGGCATTGAGTGGCCTTTTGGACAACGGTGTATCACACCGACTAAAGTCCGGGCACTGCATTGAGTGCACTCCGATTTGAAGTCGGTGGGGCGAAGGGCTCGAATTACGTGGATTACAGACGTACACACAGAGACATGGTGCATTTAGATAGATGTATTATTATGAATTCTGCAATTGTGGACCTCCTTGAAAAGGAGATGGGTCATCATCAATAAGGAATTCCAACACAAACAGCAGCACACTGTAGTTGCACTAGGCCTCTCTCTGCCCTGCAGCAGGTTAGTGAACATGAGTTCAGGGGCCGCATCACTGAAAAGAGCTGCATGTCCATTGCCAGACCTTTGTACTGTAGTGCAGTGTTGTTGCTGCACTCTTCCTGTTGAAGAGTGAGCTGACGTTAGACCCCTCCTACTCTTTTCTTGAAGGACCAGCACCCTATATGTTTTTTGGTCAATGATTTTCACTGCGTTCGCAACTAGCATGTCTGAACTAAATTCATCTACTATTCTGACGGCTAACGGTCAAGATGACCGTGTTTTTTGTGCAATTCCATTGGCCACTCTCTCCCTGCATCTCTTCACACCTCTCCCCTCGCGGCGGGGGGGTTGACGACTTGCCATTGTCTTCTAAATGTCACGTTCCAACTAATTCAAGGCAGCAGTTTCAACAGGACAACTAAAGTTATTTTTTCTTTTTCATTTCAGTTTACCAAACTAATTATAGTGATGGTGTGAGCGCTATATTGAATACCCTTGCGCAGCGCGAGGTAATTAACGCCAACTGCCTGCAAATTATTTGGTCTTTGATTGTGTGATTAACGGATTATATATATACATTTTAGACCAAATAACAAATACAATACTGGGCGTTCAGCTCGGTCAGGAGGTAACATGGGGTCGGGTGCATCCAACACAGTTTGGGAGTGGATAAAACACTGTCCGATTTTGTATTGAGCCAATAAAATACCACACGTTATTGTAACAGCCAGGCAGAGCCATGCAAGCGCATTGCTCAGAAACCTTGCTCAGAAACCTAAGGGGAAACCTTATAGGCTACATGTGTCTGGGTAAAGGGCCGGGCGCATCGATGTAATTAATACATATTTGATAGATTCTGCCAGGTCCAGAGGTCCACATCTCAGCCGCAGCAGGTTTATGGCAGCACGGTTTATATACCATGGGATAGGTCAAGTCATGTGAGGGTCCCAGCCCTCAGTGTGTTCTCCGAGAACTAAATAAAGGTTTAAATGAAATGAAATGAAACGTGACGCATCACCGCCACAAATAGTGCTACAGCGTTATCTAAAATGCACTTCCGCATACCTCACCGTCAGTTACTTGAATTCATGAACATTTACATGCCTCCCTGAGAGGGAGAGAGAGAGAACAAAATCAGTTCCACTGGTCGTTTGCAGAAAAGTTTACAGACAAAGAAGGATGGACAGAACTGTTATCTTTTGACTGACAAAGAGTTGGCGATATTTATATGCCAGAATAGGCTGTGGAACAATCCACAGCAGCAGGCCATAATGCCGGTTTTAGCGTGCCCTCCGAAGTTCCGAACGATAAGGATAATTTATTTATTTGTATCATCACCACCAGACATTGTTATTTCTGCAAACCGCATATAACAAATATAACCTCTAAAACAACATTTAGTCTACATGTTGATGTTGTGAGTACATTCATAATGTAAGTTTGCCTACATGTGGAAGTAGTTGGAATGCAAATTACCCATTAGCTTGAACATGCCTGAATGCCTGTCTCCAGCCGGGAGGGAGGTGTGAACTTCACTGCTTGCGGGGGAGAAAGCGTGACGGCGGTCGAGTATGCCTAAAATCATATTTACAAAACGTTTCAGATGGGAAAAACAGAGATGATTTGAATCGAACTTTTAGACAAAGTCATGCAAGGGGAACTTTCTCAAGACTTCATGGGCAAAGAAAATCCATTTAAAAATCTCAAAATCAGTCAGAAAGACCTCTCTGACGTGCTAGTGTTAACAGGACATTACTGTGTGTAATATGAAAACATAATTTACACCATGATCAAAATCCCAGAGATTAGACTATATACTATATATTTTATATATAAGCCATGTTCTGTGGATTGGGTTGGCCAGGATCTGGGTGTTCTGTGTGCCATAGCTCATAACCTTGACACAGGTAAATAAAGAAACAAACAAGAGCCCAGATTAGGTCTTATCTTGAGTAAAGGTGTAGCGAGGTGTCAGCTCTGGACGCTAGCTGATGAAGATAATAACTTCCTTTTTTTTCTCCTTTTTCACTTGGAGGAGGACAACGTTAATTCCCCCTGTGCCCCCTGTGAAGAGAAAGCATCCCTGGGTGTCTTATCTCTGTGCCATCTCTCTCTTCTCAAGGGAAGAGCAGCGGACACATCTCACAGATAGCAGAGCCAATGGTTTATACAGCCCAGCACTCTATATTCCATCTGCTGTACACTTGGCTCACAGCCTGCAGATGTGGGGGGAAGGTCTGGAGAGCTGTGGTGGTTGTAGAGAAGACTTTTCAGAAGGTTTGGAAACCTGTGGTGGTTGTAGAGAAGACATTTCAGATGTGGGGGGAAGGTCTGGAGAGCTGTGGTGGATGCTTTCTATGGCACAGGCAGCTCCCGGCAGGATCCACCGGGATAATCTAGACACAGCTGCGCGACATGAGACTAATTAATTAGAGCGACAGAGAGAGGGAGAAGTGTGTGTGTGTGTGTGTGTGTGTGTGTGTGTGTACGGGTGTGCGTCAATTTAACAAAGGTGCAGATTATCAGAAATCAGCAGTGATCGACATTTGCGCTACTCTATGCCGAATTGAAGTGGACTCGGCCCCAGACTTTTTTTTCCACCATGAAATAAAAACGTCTGAGTTTCCGAGGCTATGGTGGTTGTGCAGAAGACATTTCAGATGTGGGGGGAAGGTCTGGAGAGCTGTGGTGGTTGTGGAGAAGACATTTCAGAAGGTTTGGAGAGCTGTGTGTTTTGGCCGCGGATCAGATTTTCTTCTGTGCCAGGGACTCCCCAGCCAGAAGAAAAGGTGTGTGCGTCCGTGCGTGTGTGTGTGTGTGTGTTTAACATACTCTGTGAGCGATCCATACATGCATGAGTATTATGTGTAGAGTAAAGGTAAGTATAAAACAAATGGGTGGGTGAAATGTGTTTTTGTGCAAACTCCATGTGTTTTTTGTTGATCTGGTAAGTAGTGCCAGCTGGTGTGAGTGACGGCAGCGTTTAGACGGCCTGTTGGAGCAGAGCTGTTGGGACTCATAACAACGTCCCCAACCCTCTGCTTAATGTACAGTAGGAGCAGTGATGGAAGATGTACTCACAGTTTTCTACCTATAACACATTTAGTGCGGAAGTTTTCAATCGTGAAACTATAATTTCACTGCTGGAGTTTATCACTAACCTTTAGAGAAAATCACACGGTCGTTAACATAGGTCTGTTTCATGGAAGTCTGCCTTAAAATAGTTCCATCGCTTCTCATAGTGGCCAGAAGTTTTCCAACGGGATCAACAACAAGAAGTGAGCACAGCGCGAGGCTGCCATGACATGACACTCCATAGGCATTGGGACTATGTTTTGTCACATGATCCAAACGACGTATCCCAGAGTGTCTGAGGAAAACCTTGCATGTATTAAAAGTTATCAGAAATGGCCGATAAAACAAAAGTCCGGAAAGTTGTGTTCAGCAGGGAAAGAGGTCTTTATCAATTAGGTCGGGAAAGTTGTAGAAATAGCCCTAGAAATAGGCCTACACGTTCAGTAGACATATTCTAAATTGAGTAAATGGTAAATGGTAGGTCTTTATCCAAGGTGCTTTACATATAGATTGTGCATTACATTCACCCATTCACACACATGCATACACTGATGGCGGAGGAAACCATGCAAGGCACCAACCTGCACATCGGGAGCAATTCGGTGTTCGGTGTCTTCAAATGAATAAAATGTGTAGAAATCCTTAGAAAATAGCAAAGCTTGTAGTGTATAGTCCTTATAAAGTATAGGACTGAAATAGTTTTGTAATAATATTAATCGAAAGTAAAGTGACTTAAGTTTTCAAATAATTACAAGGCCTATAGTGGGTACAATATTTGACCTTAATGTTAATTTAATTGATTGAATACTTGCAAACGGCAACAGTACAGTCAAACTCTAAAAGGTTAGCGCCAAGAAAAGGGCCTTGCATGGGTTTGAGGCCCTGAAAAAGGCTCCTGGGACCAAGTTCAATATCGTCACAAACTATAGAAACACTATAATGTACAGAGTGGAAGAAAAATATCATACCTGTGTGAAGTGAGGGGCGCTCTTACCATCGTACATCAACAAAGACTGTGATTGACCAAATTGCTCGTCCACACATGACATAAATTCTCCTTTCATTGTCAATGGCAAATGTGACACACTAGGACAAAGAGCTGAATATGTGGGTGGTTGTAAAGAGGGGGGTGGGTCACCTGTCTAATGGAGAAAGGATAATTTCCTCTCCCTTTGGCCTATACGGAAAGTACCGGTATGTATTCGTCGGTATGCAAGCATAACTATTCGGGCGCGTCCCAATGCAGACCCCCCCCCCCCCCCCCCACCAGGTGCCAGTCTCTACGCATGACCAGGTTGGCTGCTTGCTGCTGGTGACCGAGGTTAAGCAGCCAGTTTAATTAAAGGAGGCACGGTGTGGAAATCAAGACGGATGGGCGCTGCGCGCGGAGGCCACCTCCCTGGAGCCCGGCTCCATTAGCACCGTCACTCTGCTCATCAGCACCACACCTGCCCGCTCCTGGTTGCCTTTAACCCCTTCACGCCGGGAAAGGCGTCCGTCCGCGTCATTTTATTTCTCTAAATTATTGGTTGGCAATTCAAAAATAATATCAGATATACAAGCTCATAGCATGGCACAAATTAAGTGACTCTCTATGAGGTCGTAGATCTGATATTTTTTTGTGAAAAATCTGTGGAAACTTGTGCAAATCAGGCATTTTTTTTAACTCAAATCTTTGGTTCTGGGGGTCCCTGGAACCAAATATTTTGAGATGGGGGTCGGCGGGCCAAATACACTGAAGAATGGAATGGGCCTTAATGGGTTAATCATGCTCACTAATAACAGCCATTATATCATACAGTCATTGTACGCCTGCAGCAGCAATGCCTGCTGTTTACCAACAGAAAGACACACACATGATGATGGCAACCGCAACGCAAAGAGCGCCATAATATATGATCACACAGGGAACAATAATAGATGGTTCTAAATGGTTCTTTTAATCTACGATGAACCATCACCTACTATACTAGCAGGGGTGGGCAATTACTCTCTACTGTATAGCATGCCCATTTTGGGCATTTGTTAATTGGTGGACATTCGCCAAAGAACTGATCTACAACCTCACAGCATGTCATGTTGCTATGCATTGTGAGCTTGCCGATTGGCTATTTTACCGTAATAAAATAGCACAGTAGTAGGCTTCTTTCTATACGTATAGAGTCATTCAAATAAATGGTTCTTTGAAGTTTAAAGAACCGTGGTCTGAAAGGTTCTTTCTGGAACCAAACATTGTTGCGCTATGTGTCTATGGCATAATTCTGAAGAACCATGAAGCATTGGGTTCCAGTTGGCACCTTCTCTGTTTGACAAAAAAAATAATCCACACTTCCCTGTCTCTGGGCCAATGGGATCGCCCATGCATCAACGGTTGGGATTTCTAACATGCGTATCTCGCTATACTCTACCTGTCGTGGGGGGACAGCTAGGCTGCGTGGATGCTTAGAATGATTACACGCGCAATAAAGATGAATTGCTCCTCCTCTGTGTTTATGAGTCGGCGTCGGCGTGTTGTCAGAGGCAATATAGCGGAGATGGTAAACAGAGACAGGTGCATTTGTTTACTGCTAATGGGTGCTAGTAAAGCTACAATGCTAATGTCCCCTTCAGCACCAGAAGGCTCTGGGCATCTGCTAGGTGGGAAGTCATTACCACCTCATGCATATATTTGTATAGTCAAGCAAAAGCCAGACACAATAACCCATACACATATTGTTTTAAATCTGAGCTGAGCTGCTCTACGTACGTACTCGTAGTGTGGGGAATACCTTTCCCCACGCTTGCATATTAGTGGGTGTGTGTAGTCAATCATACTTTATAAGTTTGTGAAGTTCCACTATGTTGCTAATTCATTTGAAGCAGGGTTTGTGTGAGTTGTGTGTATTCATCACTTAGCTATTGTGATCGGCACAATGAATGCTTCCATCGATCTCCGACATGCCAAATCTAGCGTGTTATTACGCCGACAGACAATATATATAGAGCCTTTTTCACAGCCTGTTCAAGGTGGAAATGTTGCGCCTAACCCTAATTAGTATCATCGGTGACACCTGTGAATGAAGTGGGGCCCGGAAGTATAGGAAGAGTTCTTTCCAAAATGTCTGCTGTGCCCATAAACCAGGGGTTCTCAACCCATGGGTCGCCAAATTATTTTGGGGGGTCCCCAAATTATTAAAAAAGCTTCTAATATATTATGCATGCTCCAAAATCTATAAATCTCACACTATTAAGGCAACCGGCCGGTTCCACGCGCTGCATAAGGTGCCCTTTTTTTCCACTTGAGCACCATGCCCCTCTAAATGTCTGTGCACGCCACTGCCGGTAGCTAGAGAAGCCACTGAGAAGTTCCTCAGTGGCGTTTTGAAGGACCCGGAAGACTTGTGTACCCCTCGAGCGTTGATATGATTGGTTGGCTCCTATGATACCTTCGCGCTGTTCTTGTGGTAGCTCTACATCACGTCTTACTGTACGTCACGAAATTCATTCATGAATTTAACCTGCGGGCCCAGCTCGCCTGCAATTCTATATTTGACCACTGTACCATCGGTGGCTTCCAAGGTCAAAAGAATCTTACCATGAAATCTTTACTGAAGGGTATTCCAATTAATTTGCTGACTATAACTTTTGCATCTACCAATCAACAATGTGCATCTGAAAGCATGACATGGTGGGTGACAACAGCAAAATGTCAGGAATTGTACTTTGTGCTTGTATTGGTTGTTCACAACCTGAGCTCCTCTCGGCTCTACTGGTTGTACCTGTAGACTTCAACCTTTCCTCTACTGGTTGTACCTATAAGACTACAACCTTTCCTCTACTGGTTGTACCTATAAGACTACAACCTTTCCTCTACTGGTTGTACCTATAAGACTACAACCTTTCCTCTACTGGTTGTACCTATAAGACAACCTTTCCTCTACTGGTTGTACCTATAAGACTACAACCTTTCCTCTACTGGTTGTACCTATAAGACTACAACCTTTCCTCACAATGTTTTGAAAAAAGAAAAGAAAAGGTTGTGGGGAAAAATCTGATAGAAACAAGTGAAGTGTTTCTAGGTCGTCATGATGATAGAATCAAGGCTCCATGACTCTGGAACAGCCTGGATGGTGTTTTTGAAATCTCTTTTATTAAAAAAGAAAATCATAGGCTAATCTCCTTTTAATCTCCTGACGCAGCAGCATGGCACACTATAATTCCAATTATTCTGTTTGTTTAAAAAAAGGGAAAAAAAATGTATATTGCAACGGTATATTGCGTAATTACATTTTGCCGTTTTATTTCATTTCTTGTAATCTGTATTTTATTTATATATTTTTATTTGACTTGCACAAGTGCTGTTTTATGAATTAATGATGAAACGTGGTGCTCCACTCTCCATTATCGGCTGCCAGGGTTACTGTACTGACAACACAGGGATCAGGTTTTTGTAACCAACATTGGCTGGGAGGTAAAACACACGGGGTGGCCTACCTTAAAATCAGCTTTGTCCCAACGCGACCCTTTGGTGTGGTTTGGGCTTAACAAACGAATATGCGCCTCCCTTAGACGTCACACCGCTGACCCACCATGCTCACCTCATTTTGGCTCTGTGACTACAGTATATACTGTACGTCCAATGCTGGCTTAATTAGGGTTTTAATTTCAAGGACCATAACTGGGTGTACAAATGGAACCAAATGGACCGGGGCCATTTGGAACCCATACTCAAAAAACTACTAGAGGCTTATAAAAACATCTCCCCCCTCTCGATGATCACTTTGCAGTGACCTCACGGATAGCTTCAGTTTACAGTTATTTGTGCACCATCGAGGGTGGCAGGGGTGTGTCTGTGTTGGGTGGTGTGTGTGTGTGTGTGTGTTGGGTGTGTTGGGTGTGTGTGTGTGTGTGTGTGTGTGTGTGTTGGGTGGTGTGTGTGTGTGTGTGTGTGTTGGGTGGTGGGTGGTGGGGGGGGTGCAGGCAGCAGTCGATGGTGGTGGTGAATGTTGACAGCCAGTCGAGCGCATAACACAAGCCCCCTGCCGCTTTTGATGGATGTAGCAGGGAAGAACAGAGCATATTGATGGGTGTTTGTGGGAGAGGGGAGGGGGGGGGGTACACCCACAAACCCAACCCATGTGCACGGTCGCCGCGACTCTCTTCACCCCATAAAGGACCGCACGGCCGTGGCCCGTGTGAAGCCAGGCCGAATAAATACCCCAATCTACTGGAAGAAAACACGAGAGAGGTGGAAGAGTCAGGAGAGAGAGAGAGAGAGAGAGAGAGAGAGAGAGAGAGAGAGAGAATTGGGATGAGCCGGTTTGCTCGTGCGTAAACCAGAGCTTCAGATGCTGCAAAGGGGGAGGGGATGGGTGGTGGGAGATGGTTGGGGAAGGGGTGGGTGGTGGGATGGTTGGGGAAGGGGCGGGTGGTGGGATGGTTGGGGAGGTGGCGGGGGGTCAGGGGGCGTTGGTAGAGCGAGGGAGGGGAGAGGGAAAGAAATCAATATTTCAGCAGCGCGGCCACTCAAGCCACTGGCACTGACAGCAAACATCATGAAAAGATATGGGAACAGGGGAAAGGAGATGGGGGGGCGGGGGGGAGAAATGAAGAAGATAAGAAGAGAACAGTAAAGTAAATGACATCTGAAGCTATTTCCTCCAGGGCCTCCTGCCTGATGTCGAGGCCCGGGGACTCGGGCAGAGTTATGGCCAGAGTTAACCCATTCTGGGCGGGAACCCCTCTTGGTGTTTGAAGCATTATGTTATACTTTAGCTATTGAAAAATAGCAGATCTAGGTATGCTATTTTTTTTTTATCGTGAAAATGTGGTGCAAATCTTTGAATATATATTCTTTCAGAGCCAAAGTTTTTAACTCAAATCTTTGCTTCTGGGGGGGTCCCTGGAACAACATATTTTCAGATGGGCGTCGTCATATTTTTGAGGGTCCTTCACATGAAAATGTTACGACTGACATAAAAACATCAGAAAACTGTCATGAAACTGATATTTTGTAGAATCGTCCTCAGGTCGAAATGCGTTAAATTTCTATTAGCTCCGAGAGAAAATTTAAGTTCTCCGTCTCCGGAGGACGACTCAAGAGTGGCCAGTGCACGAGTACTGCCCCCCCCCCGCCTTCCCCAACACACACGCACACACACACACACGCACACACACGCACGCCACCCTATAACCCCCATTGTCCTGTGATAGATGACACAGCGCTGACCTTAAAATGAGCCATGAGCCCCTCCCCCCCATGAGCCCCTCCGCCCTAAACAGTCTCTGTCAGTTCAGTGGGGATGGTTTAAAGTAGCCGCTGTACTGCACGGACGTTTAAGAGTGTGATGTCTTCATTTAAAGCCTGCGCGCTCCTCGCACTATATATTGTAAAACAAACGTTTATTGTTGGGGGGGGGGTTTCTGCGCGCGCTGTTGGTCAGTGGTGGGAAAAAAGTTTTCCCAAGAAATGTCAATAACAGTGAAAATCTACAAGTACTGTAGTAGATTGTCTATTTTCACTATAGTGTTTGATTCATGTACGTTTTTCCCCTTCCAAAAAATGCAATGGAGCAAAAGTACAATAGTTGTGTTCAAAATGTAGTCCAGTCATATACTGTAGTCTAAAGACTGAGAATATTCATCTAATATTTAAACACGTATTCAATTCACCAAAACCAATTTAGAGTTATAGCTGATTTAAAATCAATTTGTGTGCTCGTGCTCCGGACAAGTGACTTGGGAAATGTACTTGTCCCGAAGGATCCTCAAAAAGTTAATATCAAGCCCTGATATACAGTAGGTATTTAAAAACATACTGTACACATACTCAAGTAAAGTACAGAAAGTAAGTAGCTCAGTGCCCTGCTGGTCTACAATCAATTCCTTGCAATACTCTCATCTGGTGCCAGGCGTTTGGTGCCAACCCACCACCTCCCCGAGCTAGGTGCCCGGGGCTGGTCTGCACTGGCCTGCGCATTAGGCCGAGCCAGTAAATGAGCTCTTAAGTGGTTAACATAATATGCAGTGCTGGTAGAGGACATATGGATGACCACAATCATCCATGATTCATGTTACACTCCTTCTTTCGTTTATTGTCGTCATTATGTCACAAAGCCACGCCATTAATTGTCTCTGGTCTGACGTGGAAGAGGCCAGCCTCTGAAGGAAGGAGGTCTGTAACAGATAGGGACAGCTATAGGTGGTGATTATGTGGTCGGCAGGCTGCTCAGGCATGCTGCGCTGTCTGCATGCCAGGCTAGCTCTTAAGTGGTTAACATATAATATAAAGTAATGTAGAGGGGATATGGATGACCACAATCATCCATGATTTATGTTACACGCAATGCTGAGATATTTCAGAGCACCTTCAGATCATGATCTCTTGTCAGATTGCTTTGATTGCAGTTGGAGGGGTGGAGTGAAGAGTACAGTATATTCTCATATGCCTTGCCTGCCTGCAGCTCATATACGTAATACGTATGTATGAGTATGTATTATTTACGGGATTGTAGGCCTACTGTACTGTTATAATTCACTTTGCACCATGCAGTCCATCTCTTTCAGCTGCTTAAACTTTTTTCCCCCAATTATCCTCAACGTCATCTTCAGCTCACTTGGAGCCTGAGGCTGGTCTCTCTCTCTCTCTCTCTCTCTCTCTCTCTCCCTCTCTCCCTCCCTCTGTCTGCAGTCGGGTTTATCCTATCAACGTGACATTTCAGTGAAAACCTTGATACCGGCCAGCTGCTATTTATTCAGTTTTATAGTAGGATTACACAGAAGTCTGTCTACATTGCACACAAAGATATGACCTTGGTCGGTATATACCCACAGTTTTGATTAAAAAAGCAGTACAATATATATATATATATATATATATATATATATATATATACACACCTGGTCTTCGTAAGACAAATAATGACCTATACAAGCTCGCAATGCACCACAGCACAGGTATTATTTATTAGCTGTTTTTGAATTAAAGAAAATAAAAGTTTTCTAAAGTAGGCATGCCAGGGTTAAAGGGAGGTGAAAATACATAGTGATATAATCAAACATAAACATGTTTGATAGTCCAAGGGGGGAAGCACGCACATCTAAATAAAATACAAATGAAAATCTAACAAAAACACGTAGCTTCCACGTAGAAGCTTCCAGAATAAATGTTATTGGTGACAACGTTTGGACCTGTGTGGGTTCTTCTAACGGGCAACATTATACGTTTGATAACGTCCATTCAGTCCAGACCAGAAGCAACATTATGTTTGATAACGTCCATTCAGTCCAGACCAGAAGCAACATTATGTTTGATAACGTCCATTCAGTCCAGACCAGAAGCAACATTATGTTTGATAATGTCCATTCAGTCCAGACCAGAAGCAACATTATGTGTTATAACGTCCATTCAGTCCAGACCAGAAGCAACATTATGTTTGATAACGTCCATTCAGTCCAGACCAGAAGCAACATTATGTTTGATAACGTCCATTCAGTCCAGACCAGAAGCAACATTATGTTTGATAACGTCCATTCAGTCCAGACCAGAAGCAACATTATGTTTGATAACGTCCATTCAGTCCAGACCAGAAGCAACATTATGTTTGATAATGTCCATTCAGTCCAGACCAGAAGCAACATTATGTGTTATAACGTCCATTCAGTCCAGACCAGAAGCAACATTATGTTTGATAACGTCCATTCAGTCCAGACCAGAAGCAACATTATGTTTGATAATGTCCATTCAGTCCAGACCAGAAGCAACATTATGTTTGATAACGTCCATTCAGTCCAGACCAGAAGCAACATTATGTTTGATAACGTCCATTCAGTCCAGACCAGAAGCAACATTATGTTTGATAACGTCCATTCAGTCCAGACCAGAAGCAACATTATGTTTGATAACGTCCATTCAGTCCAGACCAGAAGCACAGGGGGATAAAACAGGTCCCCAATGGCCATAAAACTGAATGACCAAAAGGGGGGAGTCGGGGATATTGCTGTAGCAAGAGGAATTCTCCCCGCGTCCGTCAAACAGCATACTGTATATACTGTAGCTTCATTATTATTGAGATGGAGCTAAATACCCCAATATTCATCCATCCATAATCACCTGACAGTGTTTTCACCAAACCACTGGCACAAACACACGCGCACACACAATCGTTTTCCCGGTGTGTGTTGTATGTAATGGGGAGGGGGAGCAGGCTGACGTTGATGGAGCAGGTGATTTTAGGTCTGTGCCGTTAGCGGAGCAGCAGAGATAGAATATCTTGGCAGGGCCCACGGATAGCACTTTTTATGAGTTGTTCATTGGTGCAACTACATCAACCTGTCCACAGCACAGCCACCGCTACACCGGAGTCTTTAACACACCCCCCCTCCCCATTACCTCCGCTATACCATTCCCAGCTCCCACTGGTGGAAAGTAACTAAGTACATTTACTCAGGTACTGTACTTATTTAAGCCATTTAGGACTGAGGGTCGATTCTAAAATAAATTGCTTCTAAAACAGTTTTCTGAAAAACCTATGTTTCTATGTAATGCCAGTGGTGCTCAACCTTTTTCATGTCAAGGAGCCCCAGAATTATCTGTATTTGGTCGCGGACACACATCTGAAAATATGTTGTTCCAGGGACCTAGATCTAGATTATGATTGCAAAACATACATTTAATAACGAGCTACGCCTATGGTTCGGCCATTTGAAAATAACTGATCTACAATCTACATGCTATTTTCAACAAGATATTCTGTATAATAATAATACTTTTGATACATTATGTACATTTTCAAATCAATACTTTTGTACTTTTACTCAAGTCAATTTTGAATACAATAATTATTTTTGTAACAAGAGTATTTCTACATTGCAGTATTGGTACTTATGAGTAAAACATTTGAGTACTTTTCCGTTCTCCCTCCATCACATCCAGCCCGTACTGTTGCCGTGGGTTTCTGTGTGTTTCAGCTGCATCGATTGGGGGAAGGGGAGAATTCATTACATTTGATAAATCTGAGAAATTATCAATTGTTTGGCTTTCCCTTCCCCTTTTTATTGCAAGGAGATGACCGCAGTCCACAGGGCCTATATGGAACAAATTATCTTGTATACCCATAATGCACACTCGCGCACACGCTTACGCATGCACACGCTTACACATGCACACGCTTACACATGCACAGATACTGATGTAGGAGAAGAGAGAGAGGGATGACTGCTGCAAGGCCAAGTGGAAAGCCTATGAAGTTCTAATTATTTCTCACCGATGTGACGATAATCGTTGTTATTGTTTATCGTGATAAAACAATCAGACCCGTCTGAATTGAGTGGTGCTCTGCGTGAATGTCTGTCAATCAGGAGGTTTATGACTTGCAGCTGCAGTTCATGGTACAAACAAACAATTCCGTGCTCAGCCTCAAACCGACAGACCTCCAGACAAAGCCACTCAAAAACGCTCACAATAATTATATTCCAGAGATTTTATATTTTGCACTAGGATGAATTAGCTTTTGTTGAGTTGCAAATTCAGTAATGTTTAAACCCTAAAATGGACCTGTAAAGACTCATGCATTTGGTACGCAAATCAATTTGCCAAATGCCAATGTGGATGCTGGCCGGTTCAGGTGGTTAAAAAAATTGGCATTTTACGTTTTAAGTAGCCTATATTTAGATTTCTGCGATGTTATGATATCTTTGCAACAGTAATCTTGACATGTAATTTACTAATTTTCATATCATCCCAACGCTACGCACACGCACGCACATCCCAATCCTCCTACTGAAGATGGGCGGCCAGGCCAGGCAGCGTTGGCATTTAACATCAGCACGGCCTCTTCCTACTCCACATAACCTCCACTGCCACCCGCTTTACCATCATCGCAGCGCGCTCCGCCGGCTGACCCCACATCAGCGTATCGGTTATATTTCACATCCTCAGATCCACACTGCCGCGATAAGCCCTGCGGACGAGGGGGGGCATAATACATATACATATAGGGAGAGAAGATGTGGGTTTTGCCGAGGAGGAGGAAGGGGAGGAAGGATGCCATATCAACAGCCGAGCCAAATTATTGCCAATCAGATTTTATTCACAGCTCAACTGCCAGACAAATTGCGGCTCATGCCGTTTTGCCATGGGTCAGGGCACTGCGTAATTTCATTTTAATAAGTCATTTTGCAGGGACGAGCGGTGATGCCGCGTTGCGCGCCACACCTGAATGTACGTGCTTGCGTGTGCACGTCTGCACGCACACACGCATGTGCGCACACTCACACTCACACACACACGCAGTGTCTCACAGATACAAACAAACACACACACGCTGGACCCTCTCGTACAAATAAAGACGTGTGACTGAGAGGGAGGGTCTATTCTGCAGTGACACACAGGCGAAATCCCCTCGTGGTCACGGGTCAATTTTTATGCTCGCAGATTTAAATTGATACTCAGGATTTTGCGGCGTAGAATTGGTCGAGGATGACAGAAGGGCAATGAGGATAACACAATGGTAAAATACAGATCGAGATAAATTGTGATGGTCTATCTATGCCGCCCCCTGGCCAGCCCTGGGGCGCCTGATGGAGGGGAAAGGAACTGGTTGGAGATAACGTGATATGTCCAGCCAGAGAAACGCCCCTCTGTCAGGTGAAAGGAAGCGGCTTGGACTCCTCATGAATAAGGAAGCATGAGGTCAGTCCGTTGCTCTCCCCAGGTTGGCAGAGGGAGTGTATAGTGCCCAGGATTCAATTAGATAATTGACACTGGGTGAAAAAATGGGTTACAAAATCGTGGGATAAAAATTATAGTAAAAAAACAATGGTCCTATGGTGTATGTATGCCAACGATTCCCAGCCTGTGAGCTGCATGGTGGCCACTGGTGGGCAGGTACGATATTGCAAGTGGGTCCCCAAATAATTGGCAAAACACTAAAAGATTGTATTGATTACACAATATCAACCCAATCAATTTAAATTAACATGGTCTGAAATTTCACTCAACCATCTGACCAGCTTATGATAGATCTGCTATTTTTGTTCGCCACTATTGTACAACGAAGAATAATGCAGGGGTTACGTGCATGATCAGATTAATCGATTAATATCC
This sequence comes from Protomyctophum bolini, assembly GCF_963924005.1. Classification (NCBI taxonomy): domain Eukaryota; kingdom Metazoa; phylum Chordata; class Actinopteri; order Myctophiformes; family Myctophidae; genus Protomyctophum; species Protomyctophum bolini. The sequence continues at coordinate 20,233,855 of NC_137863.1, forward strand.
ATATGCAATATGAAAAATAAAATCATGTGTTGCTGTGAGAAATAATGCTTCTTGATTATTCAACACTTATAGGCTATTATGAGCAGGATTAAGTTAGGTATTGGTTCCAAATATTGGTTGTGATATAACAGCCCAGCCCTAATCTGAATGCATAAATACCAGACCATGTTGGTACATAACACTTCCCTGGATTCAGTTTGAGGGCATTCGATTTATATTTTTTAATTTTTTTAGGGATTACTCCGCACCGATCTGGCCCATTACAATTCCCCACAAGGTGTGAGGGGAGGCAAATTGATTGGATTAATATATATCTGGGCAAATAAACAACTCGTGCCTTGGGGGGCTTTCTCTGTGCATAGCATTCCCTCAGAACTCCTCGGGAATCAAAGGCTGCCATGTGGAATAACATCACGCGCTCATAAAAATGCAAGTCCCACAGACAGATCAACAGCCAGGAGAGAACCTGCATGAGAGGAGTTTAGCATGTCAGAGTCTAGAGATGAGATGTACAGTCAAATAAAATACAGAGTGCCCAACATCTCTTTACCCCAACAAACCACCTCCACCCCAAAAAATAAGAGAGACAAGAGAGAAAAAATAACCCAAATAGACCTATAAAAATGTGCGCCAGGTTCAAAGGCTGCCGCGCCGGCTGCCCGTCATGTTCATAACTCGGCCTTTGAAGTTAGCTGTCAGTAGTCAATGCCGGAGCCTCTTCTGAGCGACGTCCAGGCTCCCCTCCCTCCCTCCCTCCCTCCCTCCCTCCCTCCCTCCATTCCTCTACTTTCAAGTTCCCTCCATCGGCCGGCTCGTGCATGCTGGACTGACGTTCATTCCGAATGTGCAGTTGGTGCTCTGGAGATTTAGAGGGGTCTGCTGCTGGTCGATCCACCTTTCAGGAACATCATTATTCTCCCAGACCAGACGTGTTATTTGGCTAAATTCTATAGCCTGCAAACTCAAAGTGAATGAGAGTCTGGAGGTGTATTCATTGGGGTGTAAAAAACAAAAAGCATTTCCAAACACAAAATGTGTATGTATAGGCTATTTTGGTTAATGGTTGTCATAATGAGAACTGCTTGGGAAAACAGGAAAAAAATAAACGAAATAAAAGAAAGTGCTGTGTTTAAGCTGAGGTATTTTTCCGGGACATTGTTTAACGAGTTAACAGGCAATTATGGGCACTGTATTTTGCCTGTAAACCTCAAGTTTAGCAGGCATACGGTAATATACAGGTGTGATGAGCAGGCATACGGTAATATATAGGTGTGATGGTACAATTCGGGAGTTTACTGGAGTTTGTTGGAAAGTTTAACAAGAGTTTCCTGTAATATACACATCCGTATTCCATGCTTTTTGCGCAGTGAGAGGAATAATGCAACTATATTCACTTCATTCCTCGTAGGTTGAGTGAGAGGTAAAAACATCACTCCCATTTGTCTCCTTGCAAAAGTATTTTTTAAAACGTGTCTGCTGTGAGAAAGACCACAAAACTGACCACACGGTCAAAACCGAGAGAGAAAGTATATGATGATGGACTCAATTCTCATATGTACCTATACAGACCCGGGTGGGTTGGCGTTTGGCTGAGAAGATATCTGCACGAGCAAAGATACAGCCTGAAAAGTAAAGAGGTATGACCCCAGGACCATGAAGATAGGGCCGTACAGCAAGTCGGTACTTCCGTGACAAAATAGCTGACATTATCTTTTAATTAGATTCACACTGTTTACTAGCTCGTTTCGTATAGTCTGGTTCCATTTATACACAAACTGATACGGCTGCTCTCTATCTGCTGGCACAGTAGGAACCTAAAGGTTGAGATGAAGATGGCCGTGGTGGTGGTGGTGATGATGGTCGAAGTATGGTGCTCACGGCAAGAGGAAAACTTGACAGAACACGACTCGCTCACTGTATAACAAAAAAAGTAAAAACTTCTATAGACTGAGACGTATAGGGGAAAAAAATCCTTTTATTGTATCATGCTCATAAAGTGCTCTGTGCTCAAAGTGCAATTAAAAAGCAAACGTTTCGGTCCTAATACCTTCGTCAGTGCTATATACTGTATATAGCACTGACGAAGGTCTTAGGACGGAAACTATATAAGTTTTTACTTCATTTTGTAATACAGTGAGCGAGCCGTGTTCTGTCAAGTTTTCCTCTATGTTTTTGAGACCAACAGTTTTCTCAGTGCCCACGGCAAGAGAACAGCAGGCCTACTTGTGGAAACTTTCCCCCCCCGCATAACCCTCATGAACTCTTCCACGTATAAACTTTTACATAATTTTACCATTAAACCATTTAGACCTGAGACCTGAGAAAATGTCTTCTAAATCATGACAGTTTTTTCTGTATCAGTGGTTCTCAGAAAAATATACTCAAAGATTTGCACACGCTTTCACAAACTTGCTAAAATCCTCATTTGCGTCCTCCTCAGGATTAAATGGGTTAAACAGCAGTGTAAACGGTAATAACTCACGCTAATGTGAGCGATAGCTTTAAGTGAACTTTCTCTCTGTGCGCCCGCCACGATGTGGGCAGTGTGCGCAGCGTGCACACCTACGGTTCATAGGAATTATCCTAGAACGTTCACACACACACATACATCAACTTAATGAAAGATGCAAATGTGCTCATTAAAGACCGCGGCAGAATCCCTCTCACACACACGGTCTATATCTAATTAGCTTGTTACCCTCGCCGGCCCCGAAGCATTTACTAAAATACTGTCTGGAGGGGCGACTGTGTGACTGCGGCGCAGTTGGCCCTGTAAATATCTCCACGTAGGAGTAATGCTACAGCTCAGTTAACATAATAATATAACCACTTGCAGATATACAGTGCAAGAGTGTATAGACTTCTGAAACTTTACCAACAGTAATTGTAAACGTCCTTTGGAGATCATTTTGATGTGTTGAATTTGCACGAGATCCAAACTCTAATGGTTGGTTCTTGGCTCTGAGTCGAGGCTTTTTGGGCCAGCGGGGAAGCGGTTCCCTGTTACAACGTTCACAGCCAGCGGGGAAGCGGTTCCCTGTTACGACGTCCACAGCCAATGACGCCGCCATTACAATCACTGCCTGCTTGGAAATTGAAAAACAAACAGAATGAGCAGTAACGTATAACCCCCTGAATAATAGAAATGGACGGCGGGGGTTCATTTCTGCATCACCGCCTAATAGTGTTTGTGGCATGGCTGAGCTTGTGTGGCACACAAATGCCTTTATACCCTGCACGTTCCACCTGGCTTCGCTGTTGTTTTGGGGGATTTAATTCTAGACGAAACATTTTAAAACGCGGGGGAAAGTGAAATACGATGCACAAATTACACTAAAATGATGGAACAAAATATACTCGGTATTGTTAGCACGAAATAGCATTTTGTTGGACATTTTGTTCACCACTATGTGAATAGGAAACGTTTGCTCAGTCATTGTCCACTCTTGGGCTCAGAAAAAATAATTTGTTTTGATGCAACCAAACTAAAAAAATGCTTTGTGTCACAATGGGTCTTCAATAGACGGACAGGCTCAAGTGATACACATCCTCTCAGGGAACCTGTCCATCTGTTATCCAATGCTTCAGACATGCAACAGACACTTTGCAAGTGCCTCGTAGTACAAACATTAGCCAAAGAATCTCCCATCATCTTTTGTTTTGTCTGCCTTCTTTTTAGCCCTGCAGGGTCTTATATCCCATTTGGACCGGAGAACTGATTCTAAATAAAGTTTTCCGAAAAACCTCATGTTTCTATGTCAGTCGTTCTCAAACATTTTCATGTCAAGGACCCCCAGAATTATCTGTATTTGGCCATGGACCCCCTTCTGAAAAGATGTTGTTCCAAGGACACGGTGCCGTGCTATGAGCTTGTAGATCTGCTATTTTCCAATAGCTACAATATACGTAACATAATGCGTAAAACACCACAAGGGGTTCCCGTACAGAATGGGATATGCTGTGCAGAGAACCCTTGGAAATCAGCAGCGCCCCCCACTAGTGAAAATATGAAGCCTCGCTCGGAGTTCAATTGTGAATATTCATGATGCTCAGAGAGCATCTCTTTTTTTTGCCTCTCGGAAGGGACATTTCACTTCAGCAATCACGGGGCTGGAAGGAAAAGAATAATAGGCAGGCAGCGTGAATTTAGAAATGCAATAAGAAACTGGAAAGTGGCGGGGAAACGGTCTAATTCGTTTATTTCCTGGGCTTGCCTGGCAGGGTGCAGAGCAGACTCACACACATCAGGTGCGTGCTGAAAGAATGCAGACATAACATAGCTCAACACAGATCTCTCACATAGCCCAATATATGCTTACCTCGGTTGAACCTTCCCTCGCATTTTCGTTTGCATGCATTATCGTCTTACTTCCCCGCCAATCTTTACTTCAAATCAACATATTTCTATATTTTGCCTATAGTTACTGTGTTTACTCTATAGACCTGGGATCTTCAACAGGGCATCCGTCCCGGATGCCCTGTTGAAGATCCCAGGTCTATAGACCTAAGGGGTCCTTGGAGCAACTACAGGGGGTTCGTCAACTCTTTAATGGGGAACATTCGCCAAAGAGGTTTGGTGTAGAAGGAGAAAAGAGAAGACAAGTACAGGAGGTCAAGTTTACTTGAAGTATTGAGGGTTTGAGTTTGATGTTTGAATGTCCGGAAATCCAACATATTAATTTAATAAAAAGGATCATGTGTATGCATCTATGAAATCTATAAAACGGCCAAAGCGAGACATGGCCAAAGCATTTCCGGGGGTCCCCAGCCAAAAACGTTGAGAACCCCTGATCTACACATCGGTAAAAGTGACATTTTATTCATGAAAATATCCAGGATTGTACAGTATTAAAAAAAAGGGACACCTTATTTGAAATAATGGTTGTGTGCGTGCGTGTGTGTGTGTGTGTGCGTGCGTGCGTGCACACCCGCAGGGGTGTCAAAATTGCGGCTCTAACAATCTGGCTTGCAACCCATTCATTTTCATTCCATTTCTGTGAAACTTGACTCCCACGTATAAACCTTGGATCACACCTGCACCAATTCAGAATAAGCTCAAGACTCAACGCCTCAAAAATGCAACGTCTGTTGATACAGAGAGAGAGAGAGAGAGAGAGAGAGAGAGAGCGACGCACAAATCCCGATCAAACGCCCTTGTCGAGGTCAGCCCTTCACCGCTGCACACCCGAGGTGAGGATTACGGAGCAGATCTCCCCGCATTTTGGACCAAATCTGAGCTTATTTAGCGCCACTGAATAATGCATGCGGTGGGGCGTGGCGGGGGGGATGAAGTGGCTCTTAGCGGCCCGTGCAGGACTCTCCTCGTCAAGGGGGTCAGGTGAGCCCCCCCCCCCACCGCCCCTCGCCGTGGAGGTAACTTTCATGCTCTGCTGGGCAAACATTTTCCAGGTCACATTTTTCAATTACACTGAGAGGCCCACAGGCCTCCTCCTCCTCCTCCTCCTCCTCCTCCTCCCGGCAGCCACCACCTGCACCACCCCCACACCGCCTAGCTCCACCCCCACACCGCCTAGCTCCACCCCCACAACTACTACATCCCCACAGCACGCCCCCATGCAATGCAAACAAACACACACACAACAAGCTAAACCACTCGCCTCACCGCCGACCCGCTTTTTACCGTTCTATAGGCATATACTGTATGAAAACTGTATACAGTATTCACACCACCGTATTTGTTGAGGTCAGAGTAAAAGCGGCCATGTCTTCCCGATACCCCAGAGCTCCTATTTTGAAGGAATCCCGGGAATGATTGTGTTAATTTAATACTGTAGGACCACAATGGCAACAATTTCCCAGGACTTTATTGTGCTTGTGGGTTTTCTTTGGTGAAATTATAGGCTACAGCAGGGGTTCCCAAACTTTTTTGGACCAGGTACCCCTTTTGGGGTAGATATTTTTCCAGGTACCCCCTCATCCTCGCAACACGGATAACAAATAAATGTATACGTCTAAATGTAGACGTTTAAATGTAGACGTCTAAATGTAGACGTCTAAATGTATACAGACGTCTAAATGTAGACGTCTAAATGTAGACGTCTAAATGTGTACGTCTAAATGTAGACGCTAAATGTGTACGTCTAAATGTAGACGTCTAAATGTAGACGTCTAAATGTGTACGTCTTCTCTTATGGGGGTCCCTGGCATATCTTTTCAAATGGGGGTCCACGGGCTAAGTAGTGTCAATTTGGGGGTCCTTGACATGAAAAAGTTTGGGAACCACTGCTTTAAACACTTTAGCACTTTATGAACATGAACAAAATAGATGGGTCCCCCCTGGAACTCCCTCAGGTACCCCTGGGGGTCCCCGGACCCCACTTTGGGAACCACTGCGCTACAGAACATGTGTCCCTCAGCTAAGTGTGTTCAACCGTTATTTATGTATTTATTTTGACCCTGCAGGGTAGTAGCTGTGCTCGTTACCAGCAACGCCCTGCACATAGAAACACACACACACACACACACACACACACACACACACACACACACACACACACACACACACACACACACACACACACACACACACACACAACGCCCTGCACATAGAAACACACACACACACACACACACACACACACACAAAACGCCCTGCACATGGAAACACACACACACACACACACACACACACACACACACACAACACCCTGCACATAGAAACACACACACACACACACACACACACACACACACACACACACACACACAACACCCTGCACATGGAAACACACACACACACACAGACACAACGCCCCACACATAGAAACACACACACAGACACCTGGGATCTGAGTCCGACTACAACCACAGTCTGATACTGTGGGCCGCTGAGCAGCTCCACCGGAGCAGCTGGGGGTTCAGTGCCTTGCTCAAGGGCACTTCAGCGGTGTTGGGTGAGTGGTGACCCTTCACTTCCCCACCCGGTCCGGGGGAATCGAACCGGCAACCTTCCGTCAACCAGGGTACTCCTCTAACCTTTTAGGGCACCACTGCCCTTGACGCAATACAATAGTATACCGCACGCAAGCACGCACGCACGCACGCACGCACGCACGCACGCACGCACGCACGCACGCACGCACACACACACACACACCTCGGGGACGCAATGCTGCTTTCCTACCTGTCTGAATCTCCTGAAGGCCCTCCGTGTTGCCTGAGGCGTGCGGTGAGATATGACAAGAGTCTCCCTCATCTGCCTAATGCTGCTTGTGTAGCTAATAGTCCAGAAAACACTGCTCTGTGTGGCCGCGCTCCGCCACTTTAAATATTTCATCCTCCGCTGTCACCAAATGAGAGCCAAACGTGCCACGCTCTGCCACACTGTTGCGTGCGCGCACGCGCGCACGCGCGCACACACACACACCCCCACACACACACACACACACACACACACACACACACTGTCATTCACACAGCGAACCAGTGTGATAGGGTGAGGCCAGCTATAGGAGGCAGTGATGGAAAAAGTACATTTAACCTTGTAGAAGTAAAAGTATCAACACACTGGAAATACTCCAGTAATGTAAAAGTCACTCAAATGTGTACTTACAGTATACAGTACTTCAGTAAATGTACTTTTTTCCACCACTGCTAGTAGGGAATGGAGACTGTAAATCACTGGTTCTCATGTCAAGGATCCCCCCTCCCCCCCTCAAAAAATGTAATTACTTTCTTTTTAGGAAGATGTTGGTCATGGTTGATTGGCTAGCGATCGCAGGCAGGAAGACAAACCCGGCACCATGTACTCGAAAACCAGTGACTCTGCCTAAAGGCCTACTACTCATAGTCTGGCTTTTCGGTGGTGAGGTGACCACCGCTCCGGTGGTGAGGTGAGGTGACCACCGCTCCGGTGGTGAGGTGAGGTGACCACCGCTCCGGTGGTGAGGTGAGGTGACCACCGCTCCGGTGGTGAGGTGACCACCAGAGCTGTAATAGCGTGGAGCGGTGGTGAGTAAAAACAGAGAGAAGGGCTGGGGAGAGCGGTGGTTTGCTCTTCACCACAGCTCAGTGACGTCATGTTGTAGTTCGGTGGTCACCTCACCACCGGAAATATTAGACTATGATATGAATAACGCTTTAGTTTATAGTTTATAGTTTATGTTTCAATACAATACAATTTCACTCCCCCATCCAATCGGGACTGTGTTTGATTTTAAAAATAAATAACAGACCTACACACTCATATCGCGCCTTTAGATCAGCTATTTTCAGTGCTTCATTCCTAAATTCTTAGGTGCCAGAGCTCGCGCACATGCATACAATATTCGTTTTTTACCTACAGTCTTTTAGCATTGCTCCGGGTAGTATCCACCTCATCCTTCACCAGCAGCGACACGATTTATCAATCCAGCACCCGTTATAACCCCATTTTCAAAGCGCCGTATATCCAAAGGTCCGAGAGCTGCCCATGGCGAGCCGCCGATCACACACCCGACGATCGTAAATAATTTGTGAGTTTAATAATAATTCTTCCTTCCTTATATAATAATAATACCTGATGATCATGTTTTAACTTCCTGGTTGTGATAGGACTGGTCAAATAGACATTAGTGACACAAATTCCAAAGCCATATGACCCACCGTGATCTACTGTAGTGGACCCGTGGGTTATTATTGTGCAGACAAAGAAGTGCTGTTTCTATGCTGTGATGTTGGCTGTAATGCGGTGCTGCTGGGAGACTGTACACACACACACACACACACACACACACACACACACACACACACACACACACACACACACACACACACACACACACACACACACACACACACACACACACACACACACACACACACACACACACACACACACACACACACACACACACACACACAGCCACTGGGTTATGTAGATATAGGACACGGCCACTCAGGCTGACAGGAACGCTGCCAAGGACGGCCGGGTCGCAGGGGTCACACTAAAGCCAGCGTGTCTGTTGAAGGCGCCGAGAACAGCAGGGCACGAAAACATGCCCAGTATCTGTCTCTCTCTCTCTCTCTCTCTCTTTCCTCCTCGCACACACACACATGCACACGTGCACAAGCACACACACACACACACACACACACACAACCACACACACACACAACCACATTTGCACTCATTCGCACGTACACAGCACGAGCACATATTGAAAATGCAATGATTAAAAACACTGTAAAACTATTATCATTCCCAGTCATTTACATGAGCACACATGCATAACAGGGTCCCCCCCCCCCTCCCCCCCCCTTGTCCTCTAGAGGTTAATCTTGTTCAACAGCACGATGATTATGATCAGTCTCGCTGTGAAATAGAAATGCAAATGCAGACGTGCGTCTTATACTTTGACATCCCTCTTGGCAAGTGGGGACGCGTCATGATGTTCTTTCCGCGGCAGGAGGCGTGGGGGGGTGTGGGGGAGCATGGGGGCATGGGGGGCGGGTGGTTGCTTCTTTTCAACAAACATTACTATTTTCATTTGGGTGGTTTTGCCAGACGTTGTCAGAGTGTGTGCCAGTGGACCCATCATCACAGTGCCGCCACCACCAACTTCAACTGCTGCTTCAGACCAGCAATATAAATTATGCAGAATTATGTTGGCAATGGCATATACAATACACCACATTGTATATGTAGGTATCCACATTAAAGCTTGACGTTACAAATTGCTTTACAACGAAAAAACCAGCGTTCGTTTCGTCGGGGGTAAAACTAGGACGAAAAATGTCCGTCGACTATCTTTTTACACTGACGAGAGTTGGGTGGTGCCCCCAGAGGCAAATTCAATGTTATTATTTTTCTCGATGGGTTCCCATATTGTGGGTCTGATGATAATGCTTTAAATCAGTGGTCCTCAACCAGTTGTCCTTGAGGGGGTTCCAGGTGGTCCCCATGAGAGTTGGTAACTAAATGGAATGTAATATGGGAGCAGCAGTGGCTCAGGGGTAGAGTGGCTGGATGGTAACCGCAAGTTTGCCAGTTTGAACCCTGTGGGCTCCCCCAGTGTTAGTGTCGAAGTGTCCTTGAGCAAGACTCTGAACCCCTAATTGCTCCTGATGTGCAGGTTGGTGCCTTGCAACATGGTTTCTGGTGCCATCGGTGTATGAATGTGTGCGTGAATGGGTGAATGTAATGCACAATCTACGTATGGATAATGGATAAAGGCACTATATATAAATGCACCATTTACCATATGAATCCAAATTGAGTGCCCCCTGGCCAGAGGACGGCCTGCACAGCCAGCCCCCCAGTTAGCCCTGGCAAACCCCCCAAACATACCAACAATCTTGAATCTTGATAAAATAAATAAATTGAAAAAAAAAGGAAAAAAATGCAGCTAAGTCTGGCTGGTACAGGTGTCTCAGGCAGCGCATAAGTGTGGAGCCGTGCGTCAACAACACCCCAGTCCAGGAGTGTTAATGAGACAGGCAGACGGTAGTGTGAGGTATGCTGGGGCCTGACACATCGCAGTCCCACAGCGATCAGGTATGCTGGGGCCTGACACATAGCAGTCCCACAGTGATCAGGTATGCTGGGGCCTAGCTGACACATAGCAGTCCCACAGAGTGTTATGACTCTGACAGGGTACTGTATCTGGCCCCCTCTTGACCCCTTTTAATAAACACGGAGCATTTTCTCTGTGCTTTATTTGTCAAAGCAACGATCCGTTCATTAGTTTAGGGTCCATTATGAAAACACTGTGATGTCGAACACGGAAGAGGAGCAACACACAAGCCGAGATAAAGGTGTTTCTGGCGAAAGTGCCAGTAATCCTGGTCTCTAAACTACCTCACCCTGGCCAGACAGGGCGCTTGATGGAGGGGAAAGGAACTGGTCGGAATAACGTGTTCCTTCCACACGCTACGTCCGGCCGGGGAAACTCTCCCCTGTCAGGTGAAAAGAAGCAGCTTGGACTCCTCATGCATAAAAGGAAGCATGAGGTCAGTCGCGTTGCATTTGGTCTGGACTGGAAACAAATGACACGTAGTCACGTTAAGCGAACCAATTGGTAAAATAAATAAAACAATTTAAAATTAATAATTTACAAGGGGAAAAGAACATTTGTGAGGGAAAAACCACTAACATTCAATGTGCTTTTTGGGCACAATCATCATTGTCGCACAGAGAGAGAACCAGAGAGAAGTTCAGAGAACAACAACATGGAGCGACAGCAACGTCTAATGCTATTGTATTAATTGCATTCATTCATAATAATTATTCTGTAAGCCAGAGAAGAGCAACAGATGAACAGAAGAGCAGGTGTTCGAACAATATAGGCTTTATTGCTTCGCCCTGTGTATATATTATGTAAATAACATATGTCCCATTCCCTTGCATATAGGCGAGGTGTGTGCTGTGTCGCTGTGTGTGTCGGTGGGGACAACGTCACATGTTGGAGAAGTTCCCCTTCTCGGCCGCATTCCGCTTCTTCGTGTTGAAAAACAGGTGGGCCATTTATCAACATCGGACAAATCTCCAGTGGTGGAAAAGTAACTAAGTACTTTTACTTAAGTAAATCTTTGAGGTATTTGTACTTTACTTGAGTATTTCAATTTCCAGTACTTTTACTTCTACTCCACTACATCTCAGAGCCAAAATTTGTACTTTTACTTCACTGCAAGTAAAAGTACTTTACTCACTAGTTACTTTGGTCACAACAGTGCGGTACAGCGACTGCAATACCGCTACACAGTCAATGCAGAAATGTTGTGCACAACAAGTTATTGTATACATGTTGTACACAACAATGTAAAAAAAGTGCACCAGATATCCTCCCATGATATGCAAGGATACTGCACATAATATCACCTACAACCAACATTCTTACAGACGAGCAGCATGCATGGCCATGTTTGTCTATAGAGAAATTATTACAGTACCTTTTTTGTTTATTTTTTATGATATTTTCGGGGTCTTTTTTGCTACACTGACTGCTTGCTGTACAGTATAACTTTGCCCATTTCAAAACAACGCTGGCCCTGCAGGGTGAACAGAAAGATTAGACCAGCTGTCCCCAGTGATTATGGCCTTTAAGTCAGCGCTGTGATCGTGATTTTAGAGAGCATGCCATTGCTGTCGGGCAGAAACCTCCCAACTGTTTGTGGGTTTTTTCTCGTAAATCAACGTCCTATTTGATCACATGACTATACAGTGTCACACAAATGTATACAAAGTATACAGATCCGCAAGCTCGAAACGTGGCGCGAAGGGACGCGTTTTTAGATTACGGATCTGCTACTTTTGCCGGTTTCGAATTTGAATCCTGAAAAGTAACTGTTTTGGACATACAAGGTTTCCACCCGACAGAGACCATGTACTCTACGTGGGCCGCCATGCTTCATGACTACTTTATGTGCTGTAGAAATAAAAGAGATGACACATCATATTAGAACCTTCAAGTCACAGTTAAATGTGTTGGGGTTGAGACAGTGTTTGTCATACATGATTTGTAGATTTATAGAAGGACTATAGCACAAAATAATGCTTGTCTATACAGTTACATAATTTCTTGTCCTCCCGTGGATTGGCAGTCCTAGAAGACAAAATACTACAATAGTGGCCCAGTTAAGTAAAGTGTGAGTATTTATTTTATTCCATGGAAAGAATCACCCCCCATAGATAATATCTCCAAAGCATTTATTCTAACCCAGTGCAGAGCAGGAGGACTCAGATGATGGCAACATGATAGAAGTAGCAGCAGGCGGAGAGGTTCAGAGAGTGGAGTGAAGTGGGCCATTCGCTGGAGCCCTGATAGATTCAATTTTATGGTTAACCCATCCTGGGCGGGAACCCCTTTTGGTGTTTCAAGCATTATGTTGTACTTAAGCTATTGAAAAATAGCAGATCTACAAGCTCATAGCGCGGCACTCGGTGCCTCGCTATGAGTTTGTAGATCTGCTATTTTTGAAAAAATTGTGAAAATGTGCAGAGTGAACATTTTAACTCAAATCTTTGCTTCTGGAGAGGTCCCTGGAACAAGATATTTTCTGATGGGGGGGGGGGGGGGGGGCATAATTTTTGGGGTCCTTGACATGAAATATTGATCACAACTGATACAGAAACATAAGGTTTGTCAGTCCAAAATGGGTTAAGAAGAATTTGGAAATTCATCACATTTGTGGCAGAGATCGTGGCAAAGCAGCTGCCTGGCCGCCCCCCGCCTCTTCCTCTGATTCTAATCTTCTAGAAGAAGGAAAAAAACAGACATGCAGCCAAGGGACTGCGTCTCTCCCCCCCCCCCTTCCTGAATTATACTTATTTTGGGGGGAGAAGGGGGAAAAAAATAAGCATATTTGGCGGCAATGAATTTCACACATTTTGACTGTGGCATGAAGGATTAGGATCTGCAAGATGAACTAACTTACTGGATTAGTGCCCTTGTAGCCAGGGCCTGTTTTTCCCATTTTTTTCTGACTTCTAATCTCTTTTGGAGGACACGGTGAACAGGGAGGGGAACAGAAAGCTCCCAAAAAAAAGGAAGAAAAAAAAGCCAGGGCCAAGGCGTGCGCCCCAGATCCCATCACAATGCTCCGTGATACCAAACATGACTTTGTGTGATTAACCCATTTCCACCGAGACCCATTGTATAAAATGTCTAATAAATCCTGACAATGTTTCTATGTCAGTGGTTCGCAAACATTTTCATATCAAGGACCCCCAAAAATATATGCAAATGGCCGCCGACCCCGAAATATGTTGTTCCAGCCAGAAGCAAAGATTTGAGTTAAAAACGTTTGCTCTGAAAGAATATATATTCAAAGATTTGCACCACATTTTCATGACTTTTCAAAAATAGCAGACCTACAAGCTCGTAGATCTATGAGCTCGTAGATCTATGAGCTTGTAGATCTGCTATTTTTCAATAGCTTAAAGTAGAACAGAATGCTTAAAACACCAAAAGGGGTTCCCGCCCAAAATGTGTTAAGCAGTCACGGAGCATGCCGCCGCATCTCCCCGGCTTTTCTCCCAGCAATAAATAGACCACCAGCGTCCTAGTTATTACCGTCAAAGTACGTAATGTTGCAGAAGGAACAAGGCGCCCCCGCCACATGCATACATATAGCCTACAGCGCAGTGGTTCCCAAAGTGGGGTCCGGGGACCACCAGGGGTCCTTGAGGGAGTTCCCCAGCTAAATGATAGAACCAAAATGGACCCTTATGGGCATGTAACTCTGAGCATGTACAAATGGAGAGTGTACAAATGGTTTCATTTGTACACTCTCAGAGTTAAATTAACATTGATTTTACAATACAATTTGGGGTCTCAGAGATAGAAATTCCATTAAATGGGGGTCCGTAGACTAATGCATGTCAAACCGGGGGTCCTTGAAATTATACGGGTTCAGAATCACTGCTAGAGCCGTAGAAATCTTCTCTTATGGGGGTCCCTGGCATACATACAGTACAGTGTACTGTATGTATTCCCACGAAGCCATAACTATACACAATAGTACATAAGAGGCCTGCACAATAATCATTCCGCTCCTCTCCATCTTGTCGACGGCATGTGGATGGAGCGTGCATCAGTGCGATGTGTGACAGGGTGTTGAGGATAATTGTTCACTGAAGGGTAAACATCATCTCGCCGGAGAGAGAGGCAGATGAGAATGTCATCTACTGTAAGTAGCTATCCCTCCTCCATCGCACCCCGCCTCTCCCTCCCTCTCTGTCTCTCTCCCAATCTGTTGGACGTGAACTCTCCGCTCTCCCTATACGTGTCACCGTGCATGGGGATCATGGCGTGTAATTAAAGATATCCTCTAGCCACTGGCTATCTCATCGCTGCCGCCGTCAATTAGCAACTGGAGCGTCGTCGGTTTGCTCGGAATGCTGCGTGTTTTGTTGTTGGTGCGCTATGATGGTAACATGGAGGTTCACGCAGATGTGTGCGAATGTGTGTGTGTGTGTGTGTGTGTGTGCGTGTGTGTGTGTGTGTGACAGAGAGAGATAGAGAGAATGCACAGTATATAGATGCCACACATTTTGTACAATATGAACTGCATGAATGTACTACAATTTATTCACCAAGAATTTAGCGGGTTATTTCATGAACTAATGTGTGGTGTTTGATGTGTATTATTCGGTGGTGTGCGTTGCGTGCGTGTTCAAACAGTTGTGTGATTTTCCTTTTTTATTTTTTTATTCTAGGTAGCCTACTGTGATGCCCCGCAGGTCCCTCGGTGATCTCTTTTAAACATTTCCCACAGTTTACCGTTTACTCTGTGAGAGCTGGGCTGTGTGAGGCGCGTGTTCGCCGCTTCGTTAAGGCAGAGTAAACGAGCAAACGCTGAGCTCTGATTGCTCCCTGGTGGATTGTAGCCTCCCCGGTGAAGGGAACTGAGGGAATGGCTTTAACTGCCCCTCCTCCCCCCTGCATTCATTCGCCTTCATCACCTTTACCGGGGTTTCCATTTTTCAGTCACTTATACAGTACTGTACATCACTGGGGAAAAGAGGGCGGGGGGGGGGAAGCAGGAGTGTCCCTAATGCTCGTTGCAGATTGAGGTGATTGACAGGTTTTCTCTTTGGAAAAATGACATACAGTATAGGCGTGTATATATATGTAGGCGTATAGACTTTCATGTTCTTTTACTTTGTTTTACATCTCTGCATGACACAGAATAGGAAAGTCTCTGCAGGTCCCTCAATGCTTTGTGGATATGACTATGAGACACTCTCGGGTTTCATTAACCCATTAACCGTTTCCATCCGTAGTTAGGAATCCAATCGATGGGTGCATTGGACGTGTGTACACGTCCTAGTGCATCCTCAATGATATCAGCCGAGGGCAGAATATTCTGAATTCTTTCCTCTTTTTTTTTCAGCCACCGTCCTTCGCGCTCTACGGCCATAATTAGCTTCCCATTGACTTAGCTGTTAGCGCGGCAGAAAGAATGCCTTGTATCTGCTCATCCAGGGCGCTCTCCGTGGTTTCGAGCTGATGGATATACTAGCGCTTCATTTCTGCTCCTCATCCGCCTCTCGTTCAAAATATGAACGCTTTTTGGAGCTTCTAGCGATATAATAAAATCAAGGTAAGCTAGCAAAATATTTCTCCAGGGGGAGTTCAGAGTAAAATGGTGCATTTGTAAATGGTAAATGGTGCATTTATATAGCGCCTTTATCCAAGGCGCTTTACATAGATTGTGTATTACATTCACCCATTCACACACACATTCATACACCGATTGTGGCGGAAGCCATGCAAGGTACCAACCAGCACATCGTGAGCAATTTGGGGTTCTGTGTCTTGCCCAAGGACACTTCGACATG
This sequence comes from Protomyctophum bolini, assembly GCF_963924005.1. Taxonomy (NCBI): domain Eukaryota; kingdom Metazoa; phylum Chordata; class Actinopteri; order Myctophiformes; family Myctophidae; genus Protomyctophum; species Protomyctophum bolini. The sequence goes on from NC_137863.1 coordinate 20,250,137, forward strand.
TAGACAGGAGGAGCCGGGATTCGAAACGCAGAAACATAGATCATTGGACGACCTGCTCTACCTCCTGAGCCACAGCCGCCCCGCACAGCCGCCCCAGCCGCCCCGCACAAAAGCGGCCATGTCTTTCCGGCACCCCAGAGCTTCTATTTTGAAGGAATCCCGGCACTGATTGTGTTAAGCTGAGGCAGATTCCGCAAATGCTTTCTCCAAACCAGCAGTTCTCAAACCTTTCTTGAGCCAAGGGCCCTGCGTCAAAATGATATTTATTTTGGCCGTGGACCCCCATCGGAAAATGTTTTGTGCCAGGGACCCACCTATAGGGCAGGTGGGTCCCTGGCCCTATCTCCTGTTTCTGTAGCGTGAGAGAGCTTTACTTTACTTTTACTTACTATTTAGACGGGACATTATATGCATATTAATGGAGCTTCATTTCCATCCACCAGATGTCTAAAAACTTGGAAATTACGTAAAACACAGCTTCTTCTGTCCGCTCATGGAAGTTCAAGTGTGCCCAGGCTGAATATGTTGCAGGGACTTTACCCCCAATCCAACCCTTGATGCTGAGTGCCAATTGGGAGGCTTTGGTATGACCCGGCTGGGGATCACACTCCAACATCACACTCTAACCACAAGGCCACTGAGCAGGTATTGAAGTGAACACAACCCTGTATATATTATGGACTAGTATTATAGTGATTCATTGAATAATGCTTTATTGACGCCAAATGAACGAGAGACAAAAAACAAGCCAAAGGCTGTTTTGTTTCCATTGTGGGCCATTAAACATTTAACACTGGACACACAACAACAGTGCAACCAACACCAATACAAACTATAAATGATCAAAATATACAGTTTAAAACCATTTGTGATAATGAAATAAACATTGCAGAGCTCACTGAAGGAGAGAGCTGCTGGGGGCAGAGCCTGTCACAGCATATAAAACCAATCTGAAATCTGTAAGTAATAATATAATTATTTGTATTGACCCATTTTGGGCGGGAACCACTTTGTGTTTTAAACATTGTTATATCACTCCCCCCTGTCAGGTGTAAAGGAGCAACTTGGACACTCAGGCATGAAGGAAGCATGAGTTCAAGTCCGTTGCTCTCCCCTTGTCCCCCATGGGGACTAGGTTGGTGGAGGGTGTGTAGAGCCCAGGATCACATTAGATGATTGACACAGGGGTGAAAGATGGGTTACAAAATCGTGGGATATAAGAAAAAAACATTGTTATAATTTAGCTATTAAAAGAAAACAGATCTACAAGCTCATAGCGCGCCACTGAGTGGCACGCTATGAGCTTGTAGGTCTGCTATTTTTGAAAAATCTTGAAAATGTGGCACAAATCTGTGAATATATACGTGAACGTTTTTAACTCAAATCTTTGGTCCCTGGAACAACATATCTTCAGATGGGGGTCGGTGGCCAAATACATATATTTTTGGGATGAAACTGTTTGAGAACCACTGACATAGAAACATGAGGTTTTTCCGATAACTGTCAGCATTTAGAAGGCCTTTGTAGAATCGTCCTCAGGTCTAAATGGGTTAAATAACGCTGTACTGCTAAAGAGATAATGATTGATATATAGTACGTACCAATATACCTATACATACAGTACATATAATACAGTAGAAATGAGCTATAGTTCCAGGTCTAGATTTGTGGTGCAGTATATAGAGAGGGCTTTGAGAGATATGAGACATCATCCTCTTCCTATATCATCCTCTTCTTCATCATCTTCATCATCATCATCGTCCTCATCTCCCCCCCCCCCCCCCCTGCACGCCCCCATCTTCCCACTCCTCTCCCTTTTTACCCTTTTCATTTGCCTGTGTGGGGAATCAGCGGGAACCCACTATGTATGCCAGGCAGAGACACTTTTAAATGGCATCTTTCACCGGAGCACCCAAATGCTAACGGTAAAGACGAGTCCCGTGAACGCAGAAAATAAATCTAATTAAGTCATTAAGACCTGAGGACCGATTCTAAACGCTTCAGTTTTCTGGAAAATTAGTTTTAAAAATAAAATAACGTATAGTGGTTCTCGAACATTTTCATGTCAAGGACCCTCAAAGTTATATGTATTTGGCCACAGACCCCGGGAAATCATGTGCGTCACTTTAAAATGTAAACACTTTAGCCAATATTTTATGCTTTTTTTTATATGCTTATTTTATGCCATCTCAAAATATTTTGCACCAGGGACCACCAGAAGCAAATGAGTAAAAGAAATGTCCGCTTTAAATGAATATATATATTCAAGATTTGCACACATTTTCACACTTGTGTGTTTAAATGTGACGCCCATGATTTCCCGGTTGCAACGGGTTAAAGGGGGGCGATACGCTCGTACGCCTGTAGGTTGAGGATTAGCCATCTGCTGTTACACAATCCATACTTGTCAGAAATTCCAATCTGAGTGGTGTTGCAGGGGATATTGAGATGTGCATTAGCACTGGGGGGATTATGATGATGAAAGATGCCAAGCTGTTTCTCCTCCTCAGCCTAGCTCATTTAGTCACTTGCGCGTAAAAAACAAAACAAGGAACGAGAAAAAAAGAAAGAAGCTCCTTGTTTGATAAAGTCACTTTCGTTGTACGGGCAAAACGTGAGACGTGTTGAAGAGCAATTATCTGCAAAGTATCTTAACGACTTAACCACTTAAACCTGTATGGTTGACACTGTTTTATGTTATTACGTTATTATCGCTCTGTCTTATTATTATTAAATTAATGCTTTTTGCTGGAAAAATCGCCATGTTCTGCTAAAGCTTTCCCCACAATGCGGATTCTGGGGTTTAAGTGGTTAAGCCGTCCAGTCTACAGAGTTGAGTTACAACTGTACTTTTTAATTGTTTTTAGTTAAAATCAATCCAGATGGAATGCTACACCAGAATGCTACACCTTTAAGAGCTGTCTGAGTGTATGGGATTTGGGGTGGTCTAGAAATGTATGTTGGGAGACAAAGAGTGGATGACTGTTTGATGAAGTGAACTTGAAACGTGCTGGATGTTGCTGCTAGTGAAAAATAAAGTACCAACCGTTGCCTGAAGAAACGCCTGTTCAATCACCATTGCACAACGGGAAAATAAGTATTAAAATATACAAGTTGGGTTGTACCCCGACGTTAATAGGCAGAGATCGACGCAAGTATTAATTTCGGCCGTGGAATTGAATGGAATTAATTTCCCCTGTGTCCAACAGTTTTGATAAGTCCGGGGATGAAGACAGGAAAGGTTACACGTGGACATACTCAAGAAAGATGCATGAGCGCAAAAAAGAAGCATCCCAGGGCACGGGACTCATGTACTCCTCAGCTGTCAGTCTGCTGATTGCTTTCAATCAGCCAGTCTTTTCTACACACCAATCACTTACAGTAGGCCTACCTCTGTCCCTCAACAATCCAGTGCGCTTAAATATGGCTCCCTAGCTCCTACACTGGATATCTGCTCTTCAAAGCTTGCCTCCACAACCCCAGCATTTACCAAAAGGCACATTCATACTTTTAGGTGATAAGCAACTCATTTTCTAAAGTTAGAATGTTAGAATACTACAACATTATGTCACTCACGGCGGTGAGTAGCAACTCATCGCTCACCCTGACACACCTCTCTGTTTTTACTGACCTCCCCGTTCACTGATTGGTGTGGAAGTTGGGCGGGCGGTTTAGAAAAATGCAAAGAAAAATGCAAAGGCGGGGTCAACATCACCGCGAGTATGATGGCCTCGACTCGTTATCACTGTTTAGGTGATATAGGTTATCAGCTAAAAGGTGAGTTGATTATCACCTAAAACTGGAGTATGAATGGGCCTTTAGTCTCCGTCTTAAATCATGGCTGGAAATCATGGCTCAAAGGTGAATTCAATGCGCTATGGTTTTAATGTTTAAATTGTATCAAAGTTTGCATGACTCAAGTTTAACTGATTAAAAGTCTGGCTATATAATATGGGCTCTATATGTGCTCTTGTTTTGCATCAGTTTGCTTAGTATGCTGCTTCACAAAAGGGAATATCTTAAGAGCAGAGCCATTAACGCCAATTTTAACTGTATTCCATTATGGAATACAGTACAAATTGACTTTAATGGCTCCACTGTTATTGCTTGAAATAAATGGATAATGTTGTGTTAGTGTTCCTATCTGAAGTACCGTTGAGCTGGCCAGATGTATGGAGAACCGTAGAGCTGGCCAGATGTATAGAGAACCGTAGAGCTGGCCAGATGTATGGAGAACCGGGGCGACTGGAAGCGACGATGGAAGGCCTGTCTGGGGACGACCTATAGACTAGAGAGAGTGTCCATATTCTGGGCATGTCGTAGTTGGTGAACATTCTTCTGCAAAATCGGTCGTAAATAACAGATCAACAACGCGTTGCGTTTAACAGACTTGTTGTCGAGGGGAAAAAAGAGAGCTCCAGGCATAAACCTTTTCGGCAATGACCCCGAATTACTGACCCATGCTTTGTCGCAGACCAACTCCATGTAATATTTAATAATGATAATTAACTGACAGTTGGTTGGTTGTTTTAACTGCTAGAGTGCTAAGAAAAGGAGCCTCACTGCAATTAAAAGACAAATGGTTATAGCACAGAAGAATACATCCTAGATTTCATGTTTTTTGAAGGCTTTGAAGGGGTTTGGAAGAAGATACAGACTTGGTTGGCAAAAGGTATTAGCATGTGTGCACTCAAAACAAATAAATATAGAATAAGCTAATTCACGAGTCAGATTACATCATTTGTGTTCAAATTTGACTGAGGGACTGCCATTGGATGTTTTTTAGAATGTTTGTTTTTTCATGTCATATGAAAGCAGAGAATCATAGCTTCAAATTGACATTGGTTGTTCAGTTTGAGCCACCAGTTTTGGAGATATGGCTTATAGAGTAATGTCTTGCAGAGAAACAGCGAGTTGAGGTTGAAAGGTTCACATGTTTAAGCTTGTATTCACATTTACATGTCGATTTCAGCTCTGACACTTATTTCAGACATGCATGCTCTAGTATGTGAAGAGTCTGCCTGTGCTATTAAATCATTAATAGCACAGGCTATTCTCCTCTGGTGAAAAGCTGGAATTTGCGCGTTGGCAGGCTCTCCGTCAAATCTGGTCACATTTGTCTTCTTTTTTCAGAACTCGGCTCATGTATTTTTTGTAATTTGTCCCAATTCCCTGATGTGAGCAGTTTGTGCACCACTGGATTACACTACAGAAATGCTCACGTAGCAGCGTATCTACAATATACATTTATGCCAGGCCAAAATCCATATACTGAGAAAAAAGAGAGGACAAACACCAGACCTGAGAACTATTAGTGGACAGCGGATTGGTCGTTGCGCATAGAGCGCAATCACGCATAGACCCTCAATCACCCGTTGGAATGCAAATGCACATGCTTTTTAGCCCTTGTAGCATACTCGTCTGGCAGGTATATCTCTTTGAGGGGGGACAATCAACACAGCTTGCCTGCCCAACATGTAATTCCTGGAACTGCCGTCACGTAGGCCGTAGGCTACTTATTTAGAAAGGGTGCTTCAATGGTGCTTCACACCATTGCAAGTAAAAGCTGAAAACCTCCCAAGATGGTGTCACCCATGGGCAAGGTCACTCGTTCTAAATAGTGCCATTGCATGAAAATCAATCATGCATATGAAAGGTCCTACGGAGCTATAATTCACCTTCAATTGCATCGACAAGGAAATTCAAATGCAATTAGAATGGGTTATCCCGTGTCTCTGCATGTTCTCTTCACAGTATCCCCTCAATTAACCACTCAGTTAAGGTCTGAGGGTTGGAAAATGGTTTGCAATGCCTCGGCTTCGCGGTAATTAGGCCCAGAATACACTCGCAACACACATTCTGTAAAGAGTACATGGAGATAAACTTAACGATTATATTGTTTATATATATATTGATTACACTGTGCCAAAGTCTAAAGATCCAGAGAGTTCCACTTTTCTCTGAGGGCTTAAGTACAGTATAGGCTCTCTCAGGTTTAAATTAACATTCTGGATTCTGCTGTAGACATTGTTCCAGGGCCGGCGGGAGCGAGACACCCGCAGCAGCGGCAGCAGCGGCGGTAGCAACAGCCGCAGCAGCAGCAGCAGCTGCAGCAGCAGCAGGCGGCGGCAGCGGCAGCAGCAGCAGCTGCAGCAGCAGCAGCAGCAGGCGGCGGCAGCGGCAGCAGCCGCAGCAGCAGCAGCTAGCAGCAGCAGGGTCATCTGTCATGGCGCATTGCTGCCCGAGCGGTATAGTTAAACTGTGTAGTGGTAAGGCAGGGTAAGAGGCAGCTTAGTAAATATTACTCCCAGTGTTTTTATTCCTTGCTAAAATATTGGAAGCTAAAATGGCACCCGAGAGAGGCTCAGACAAACAGCCTGCAAGGAAAAAGTTACCCACCCCCCCCCCCCTCCCCTCCTCCTCCATTTTTCTCCTCTCCCCCTCTTCAATCTCTGCTGCTCTCTCCCCCTCCAAAAGTCCTCATGCGTCTATCGACAGCGCACCCCTCCCTCTCTCATGGTGGTAGTATTAGCTCCCTTAAATTTACGCGATCCTCCTCCGCTCCTCGCTGCATCGCGGCTGCATAGGCGTCGCGATAGTTTTGGCAGTCAAGCATATAGAAAGGCAAGAGTGTAGAGCAAAATATCCGGCCGGCCGGGCCGGCCCGTTCTTATTCAGTGGCGGTTTGAGCTGTCTCTTAACTGTCATGTTCAAATCAATAATTCACAACCAATGAGGACTGTGTGTGCGTGTGTGCCTGTGTGTGTGTGCGTATTTGCAGCTCTTATCGGGCGAAGGAGAGGCCTTCTTTCCTCTGTCTCCGTCTGACAGATCGACACACAGGTTTATCAGCCCAGACCCAAAGATCACGTCTCGGCCTGATATCATTTTCCCAGGCAATTAACGTCCGGGGCAGGTGGTGGATGTGCAGCGATAAGGCCCTGGTACCACTACGGTCTCCCTACATGGTGAGTTGGCAAGACAGAAGAAATAACATATAGACATATAGCCTGTTTGCTCATCATACGAGAATACTTAGTGTTAATACGCTTGAGCCTTGGACATGATGCTTGACACGGCGCATGCGTGCGCTTGTGCACTTGTGCGTGTGTGCGTGCGGTCCAGGGTCCATTAATATTCCACACACGTAGGTTTGCCACATTGGCACTATTATCTTTGGAGAGAGAAAACTAAAAAGAAAACGCAAAAACAAAGCCGACAGCGCAAGCCGTTTCCAAAATGGCCTCAACACGGTGCAACGGATAATCATAATTTGCCGATTTAATTGGAAATACAATTCCCAGCGCATGCATGCGCCATTACAGCCGGCTTTGATGCGCGAGGAGGACATCTCGGGAAATGCGGGAGGGGGGTCAGCCGTGTCACGTTTTAAATATCACACACACACCCTCGAGAAACCTGTTTTCCATCGCCAAACAACGCATTTAAAAGCTCCGACATCGTGCCGAGCGAAATTACATTCTAGGACGCCCTCTCTCTCTCTCTCTCGCTCCCCCTCGCAGGTTGTGTTCGTTTCCGCGCCGCCGTTTGACAAAGCGTGGAACACGCCACGTCGTTGGGGATGCAGCATGTTTGATTTTCTTTCCACCGCATTAAATTTCACTAACACAGCTGGCTTGCTGTGTTTTGCCGCCTTAGTCCTCTTTCATACGTTGGCGGGAGATAGCGCTATTACAGCATAATGACATTTAATCTGGCAGTGAGGGGGTGGTGGGGGGCGCGAGAGGAGCGAGGGGACTGAGAGGGGGGTCCAGTACCTTAACCCACTTAGGACTGAGGCCGATTCTAAAAGAAAAAAATCTTCTAAATCCTAAAAGTTTTCTGAAAAACCTGTTTCTATTTCAGTGGTGCTCAATGTCAAGGAACCCCAGAATGATCTGTATTTGGCCGTCGATCTGAAAATGTTTTTTTTCCCCAGAAGCAAAGATTTGAGTTAAAAATGTTCACTCTGAAAGAATATACAGTATATTCAAAGATTTGTGCCACATTTTTCAAGATTTTTCAAAAATAGCAGATCTACAAGCTCGTATATATCTGCTATTTTTCAATAGCTAAAAAGTACAACATAATCCTTAAAACACAGAAAAGGGGGTTCCCGTCCTGAAGGGCTTAAAAGGGCTGCGGGCTGGCTGTACATCTCCATACAGTAATGCGGCAGGGAGTGTAATGCTTTATCAATAAACCACTGGACCGTTTGCTGTTTTCATAATGGAGTCGTGAAAGCGGTGCTCTGGCTCCTAATTACTGAGGCAAACAGAGCTTGGCAGCAATTCAGAGGGAAAAAAGTGAAGGAGAGAGAGAGAGAGAGAGAGAGAGAGAGAGAGAGAGAGAGAGAGAGAGAGAGTAAAAAGAGGGAGGTAGGGAATATAGGGATGGAGAGAGAGAGAGAGAGAGAGAGAGAGAGGACAAGAAAAGAGAAGACTTTTTCAAAGAGAGAGAGAGAGCAGCATTTGCCGGTTCATCCCTAACCCAAAGCTAATTATGTCTGCTGATGCAGGAAGGAGGTCTTGTTATGCCCAGTGGACTCACCACAGAGCTGATACCCAGATCCCTATCATCACCTTAATGTCTGCATGTCTGATAAGACAAGTCCACTTCCACCTCTGTCCTCCAAAGTTTCTGTTAGTGCAGTGTGTGTGTGTGTGTGTGTGTGTGTGTGTGTGTGTGTGTGTGTGTGTGTGTGTGTGTGGGGGGGGGTGGCTACAACAGTAGTAAATGGTGCATTTATATTAGCGCCTTTATCCAAGGCGCTTTACATAGATTGTGCATTACATTCACACACACATGGCAGCAGAAACCATGCAAGGCACCAACCAGCACATCAGGAGCAATTAGGGGTTGGTTCAGAGTCTTGCTCAAGGACACTTCGACACTAACTCTGGGGGAGCCCGGGTTCGAACGGTTGCCATCCAGCCACTCTACCCCTGAGCCAGCAGAAGTAGCAAGAAGTACTCTTTGCTTTACCCATTTAGATCTGACACCAGATTCTATACAAATGTCTTCTAAATCATGACAGTTTTCTGAAAAACCTATGTTTCTATGTCAGTATAGTTCCCAAACGTTTTCATGTCAAGGATGATATGTATTTGGCCGCCAACCACGACGTCGTTCCAGGGACCTCCCAGAAGCAAGGATTTGAGTTTAAAGTGTTCACTGTGAAAGAATATGTATATTCAAAGATTTGCGCCACATTTTCACAAATTAAAAAAAGCAGATCAAGCTTGTAGCGCGGCACTCGGTGCTGCGCTATGAGCTTGTAGATATTGTAGATATATTGTAGATATTTTTCAATAGCTAAAGTCTAACATAATGCTTAAAACACCAAAAGGGGTTAAGTAAAAGCACCAAGTGAAGTGTCTAGAAACTCACAACGTGTCACGTTGCAACGCGTTGTTGTGAGCTTGTAGATCGGCTATTTTCAAATATACATTATAGCCGGATTTTAAATGGGGTCTGAAGTGGTTAACGTATGTTTCATTAATATTAATCAACATGTTTTATTGTACACTGTATGATGATTTGAGGGTTCCATTATTTGAGGCAATGCGACAACAAAAACCTGAACTATTCTATTCGGTCAGAAGTTGAATCATTAAGTACAGTACTTGAGTAAATGTATTTAGTTACTTTAGGTTTAGACCACTGGATTTGGTTACATTTGTAGACGCTCTACAGAGTTACAAATGGGATGAATGAGCAGGGAGGGTTTTACCGTGTAAATAATGGACGGACGATTGCTTTATCTGAAAGCTGTCGCTAATGGCGAGAGGTTGCGGCTGAACGCTGAGACGTGGATGCTACGCACACAGACGGGCAGAAAGAGCCCAGGCATTCAACGACGTGTGTTCGTGAACGTGAAATGTGAATAATTGCGAGCGTGGCTAAATTTGGCCACTTGAGAAAATTTCGCCTCTCGGCCATGACGAGTCAAGAGATTTTTCTTCTTCTTTTGGTTTATGTTGGTGAAAAAGTGGTGCGGACATGTCATGGTGGGGTATTGAGCCTGACAACGGAATGGGCTGGGTCTTAACCTAGGGCGAGTAGCCAGCGCTAATGACTATTGACAACAGGCTGAGCCTCTTTGACTTTCAACCTAATTCACTCTTGGAGGGAGGGAATCACTGCCCTAACGCATTTACACCTGAGGCACTTCTAAAAGAAATTCAGGTTTCTGAAAAAAAACGATGTTTCTGTGTCAGTGGTTCTCAACCTTTTCCCATGTCAAGAACCCCCGGAATTATTAGATTTGAGTTAAAAACGTTCGCTGTGTACGAATATATATTCAAAGGTTTGCGCCACATCTTCATGATTTTTCTAAAAAGATCTACACGAGTGTCGCCCTATGAGCTTGTAGATCTGCTATTTTCAATAGCTAAAGTATAACATAATGCTTAAAACACCAAAAGGGGTTTCCCGTCGAGAATGGGCTAAGACTGCCAGCAACGGAACGAAGTAAGAGAAACAAAGCGTTGATGAAATGTCCCAGAGCTTCCGCTCTGCACCGCCCAAAGACAACCTCTATCAATCTATATTTACTGTATGCAGACCTAGTCATTGCGTGGGTGGAATTGCTTTGTGTTTGTTCGCACTTAAATGCAGTTTCAACCCCCAAAAAAGCACAACTTTTGTAACGGATTTCCAGACATCATCACGCAAAGAAGCTGGCCACAAGCGTCCTTATTGTCAAGAGATTGCTCCAATAACACGCCTCTCAAAGCCTGTTGCACCGCAGATTAATATGGGCATTGTGTTAAGGGCATATTGATCCAGGAAGCACTAATGACAGCACTTTGCCGTGTTGCCACAATAAAAACTCCACTTTACTTATATAAACTAAGCTGTTAGTGCCGAATGGCTACACCTGTTCAGAGTTTAGCAACTTAAGCCTCTATGACGTTTGTTGACCAGTGCCTCAAGTCTATAGTTGGCCTGCTTGTTTTTTCCCTATACACCTCATATCCCCTCAGAAAATAGCCACTCTTCAACTTCATCGGCCAAATATTATAGTGACAGACGACGGCACAATGATATACAAAAATCAATGGTTAGTGATAATGTTTAACACACCTGGGAGTGGGAAGGAGCACAGCACCCTACTCCAAACATCCAACATGACATATCGTGTACACGATAGGCTTTTTTTAGTTAGTGTCCCTGGTGTGGTTCGAACCCGCATCTTCTGCCGAGGCATTTAGTACTCAAATACAAGTGTACTGATGTTCTTCTCCTCTTTCTTTTACTCATTAAAAGCCAATAATTATATCGGTGCTAATGGCGCGCACACGCGCCACGCATGCACTCACGTGCCCACGCACACACGCACACACACACACACACACACAGACACACACAGACACACACACACACACACAGACACACACACACACACACACACACACACACACACACACACACACACACACACACACTTAGTCAATATGCGTAATTATGTTTAATTTATTTCTTCCAATTCCTCTTCCACCAAGAGGAAGAGAGCTCAGTGGGTTGCCGCGTCCCCACGGAGGTTGGAGGACGCCTGCTGTTAATTCTCAGACTCTGATGGGTTTGGACAGCTGACAAACGGGCCATGGTGGGGTACTTCTGTCCTCGCTGTCATTGGGACTTAACGTGCACATGCGCACGCACACACGCACGCACGCACACACTCCCTTTCTCCTACCCCTCATCACCTGCTCTACAACCCTGCCTCTCTTCCCACTGGGCAAGCTGCCGTTCTCCCCTGTTGGAGTGCATGGTTTGAGGCGTTGCCTGTGTGTGCATGCGTCTCTGTGTGTGCATGTGTCTCTGTGAGTGCGTGTGTGCGTGCGTGCGTGCGTGCGTGCGTGCGTGCGTGCGTGCGTGCGTGTGTGCGTGCGTGCCTGTGGGGGAGGGGTGGGGTTAGCTGATGATGGCGGTAGGAGGCTACACATGCACAACAGCACTGGCACCTCGGATAATTAGGTGGATGGAGACAGAGAGACCGACAGACGGACTGGCAAGAGACGAGCAGCTGACTCACACCACCTCCTCCTCCTCCTCGGAGTGATATCTATAGCCACTGTAGCCAGCATCCATCTGTCCATCTGTCCATCTGTCCATCCATCCGTCCGTCCGTCCGTCCATCATCCATCCATCCATCCCACAACAAACATCTGAGGGACCCATTTCGACGGTGAGGAGATCAGAGTGCCGTCTCCTCCAGTGACGGGGGGGGGATGGGGGGGGCTTTCGACAGGCGTAATTACAGTTGCCTCAGAGCCAGCGCGGCGGCGGCATCTTCCCTTTTAGTCTTCTCTGCCGCTCTATATCCTTTTAGTCTTCTCTGCGCGCTTCTATCCGACAACTCTCTGAAGTCACTTCACTTCCCCCGGGCCGAGGCAATCACATGACAGACATGTTAAGTTAACCTCCTTTTATCCTAATGATCGTGACCCCGTGGCTAATGGAGCACCAAAAAGGCGTCCAAAATGATCCAAAAAGAAAAAAAAGGAAAAAGTGGCCTGGAAATATTCAATTATATAATGATGACAGCGAGAGGCCCGACGTGGCACAGAGGATGCAGCAGTGACTTCCTATAAGCCCCTAATTATGTTGAGATCATCAAGATCGTTATTTTTAACAAGCAGCTCCGTGGATGTAAAACCAGACGTATAATGAGGATCATATGCGTACTGCAGATGCATGGTGGGGTGATCTATTTTTATACTTAACCCATTTAGGACTGAGGCCGATTATTTAAAAACAATCTTCTGAATCCTAAGAGGATGTTTCTACTGTATGTCAGTATGTTTCTACTGTATGTCAGTATGTTTCTACTGTATGTCAGTATGTTTCTACTGTATGTCAGTATGTTTCTACTGTATGTCAGTATGTTTCTACTGTATGTCAGTATGTTTCTACTGTATGTCAGTATGTTTCTACTGTATGTCAGTATGTTTCTACTGTATGTCAGTATGTTTTTACTGTATGTCAGTATGTTTCTACTGTATGTCAGTATGTTTCTACTGTATGTCAGTATGTTTCTACTGAATGTCAGTATGTTTCTACTGTATGTCAGTATGTTTCTACTGTATGTCAGTATGTTTCTACTGTATGTCAGTATGTTTCTACTGTATGTCAGTATGTTTCTACTGTATGTCAGTATGTTTCTACTGTATGTCAGTGGTGCTCAACCTTTTTCACGTCAAGGACCCCCAGAACTTATCTGTAATTGGCCGCCGACCCCATCTGAAAATATGTTGTTCCAAGGATCCCGCCAGAAGCAAAGATTTGAGTTAAAAAACGTTCGCTCTGAAAGAATATATATTCAAAGATTTGCGCCACATTTTCATGATGAAAAGTAGTATGACAAAAGGGGTTCCAAAAGGGGTTCCCGTCAAGAATGGGTTAAACTTTGTATATGCAGTAAAAGTTACCATGCAGCGTGACAACGAGCTAACAAAAAGCTCAACGTGTTCAACATACTTCAAATGTTGTTTTTTCCCCAGTGGGGAAAAAAACTAGTATGAAAAGTATGAAAGTACGAAAAGTAAAAGTAGTCTCATGATGCAGAATGTTCCATTTCATGTTCCGTTTTCAAATGTATAAAATCTTTTGCAAATATCCGATCTACAAGCTCACAATGTGCCGCATGTAGAGCTTGTAGATCGGCTATTGTAATATTAGTGAACTAATAGGTTCAAGCAGGTGCAGGTCCCTGCCACAATTACATGGCCTTCTTTCTCTCAAGTTCAGTATTCCATTTTTCTATGGCTTATTGGGCACTAGCCCTTACCCGTTTTCGCATTTTTAATTCACTAATTAATTATTAATTCATAATTTGTTCAATTGGAAAAAGGGCTTCGTTAAGACCTCCATATTATTATGGTCAATGCCTGTGTGAAAAGTGGGAGTGATTGGTGCAGGCAGTGAGGAGCTACGGCAGTCACAGTGACAGACATTCAGACAGACATTGTCAAAATTATATGATGATGATGATGATGATGATAGTATGATGATGATTATAGTATGATGACGATAGTATGATGATGATAGTATGATGACGATGATGATGATAGTATGATGATGACGATAGTATGATGATGACGATAGTATGATGACGATAGTATGATGACGATAGTATGATGACGATAGTATGATGACGATAGTATGATGACGATAGTATGATGATGATAGTATGATGATGATAGTATGATGACGATAGTATGATGATGATAGTATGATGACGATGATGATGACGATAGTATGATGACGATAGTATGATGACGATAGTATGATGACGATAGTATGATGACGATAGTATGATGACGATAGTATGATGATGATAGTATGATGATGATAGTATGATGACGATAGTATGATGACGATAGTATGATGATGATAGTATGATGACGATAGTATGATGATGATAGTATGATGACGATAGTATGATGACGATAGTATGATGACGATAGTATGATGACGATAGTATGATGATGATAGTATGACGTAGGGCATTAACATAATAGTCGACTAGTCGACTAGCAAAACACTATTCGACACTGTTAATTGACATCCGATTATTCGCTAATATTAATTTTAATATTTTTCTATGATTTTTATGATTTTATATATTTTTTCTACAGCAGACATGCAGGCATGCAGCTGTGAGCTCGGTTGTTTTGTTGTTATTCGCCAACTTCAGTACTAATCCATTCCTGGCTGATTGTTTTCATATCATATACAAGCCTACTGTATGTGGGTTTTGCCGTCACCCTCACTCGTGTAAGTGCGGTGGGCGGCGGTGGAGACTAGCAGCATTCAAGACAGTTTTTCTTTGGGAAAAGCATAATGCGATATGCCTCATAGGCTCATACGCTCAATGGGGACAACTACAGTGTGTAAATACTTTTACTATTGGTGAGTTTATTACTGTAGTTTGTTCAACAAGTTAGATTGGAGACGTGTCGTCGTGTCGTCCGGTACAGTAAAGTATAGCAGGAGTTCCTCCTCACTCTGCCCAATATTATCCAGTTTGGTGACAGTCAAACTACAGTAGCTCTTGCCGTGATTTCATGTTTCTTCATGCTTATCCAACAAAAAAACAAACCGCTATGCCGCACGATCATAGTTATAATAGTCGCGATTAAATTAAGTAGTTGATCATCTTCATAGCCTGGCAGCCTTGAGCCTGCTAGCTAGCAAACCTAGTATGTAATCATAACCTCCTCCTAGCTTGTAGCTCCTTCTAAAAACCAAAGGAACTGTGGTTGTAACTTGTTGTTGAACATTTAGCGTTGTATGAAAAACATCGCATGGTTCATTCCTCCTCCCCGCTCCAGTCTCCACTCTCCAAACATTGTGAAGTTGTGAACAACGTAACATGCTATGCTTCACCGTAGAACGGTCTTGCGCATCAAAAATAGCAGATTTACAAGCTCACAACGCGTCCATCCGTGAGTCATTGTGGACTTGCAACTTTGACTTGAAACAGCTGAGCTAATTTTGGCCAATCAGAGCGGCATTCAGCGTACTCTAGTAAGAGAGTGGCGACACTCACGTTGACTCCCACTGTAACAATGGAATGGGGAAGTGCTCATTCTATCTCAATTCGGGATAGTTCCAATGTTTGGAACTATAGCCCATAGGTGTCGCCACTCTCTTAGTACTATTCCACTCTGCCTGCATTCACCGGCTCTGTTTTGCTTCACTCGCTGGCTGTTTCAGAACACGAAGTTTTAATGCTTGATTGATGGAATAAATATCATATTTTACCGCCGACTAATCGACTATAAATCGATTTTGATGGTATTCGAGTCGACTATCAAAAATCACATTTGGTTAATGCCCTACTATGATGATGATAGTATGATGATGAAATGTTATACACACAATCCATTATCTGAAATCCCAGTTGAAGAGAAGTTTTTTTATTTGAATCAAATAAGAACTGGGCTCCAAAAATAAACACATTATCCTGGTGGTTTGACCCACATACATACAGTATGAAGAATCAACTGATTATATGAGACGATTTTAAGAAACCCAATGTTATTCTCCATAGAGAAAAACTTCTGTCAACCAAGGGCCACACAGGCTGGCACTATAGGAGACATAACTGTGAAACTGGGGGCCACACAAGGCCGACACTATAGGAAACATAACTGTGAAACTGGGGGCCACACAAGGCCGACACTATAGGAGACATAACTGTGAAACTGGGGGCCACACAAGGCCGACACTATAGGAAACATAACTGTGAAACTGGGGGCCACACAAGGCCGACACTATAGGAGACATAACTGTGAAACTGGGGGCCACACAAGGCCGACACTATAGGAGACATAACTGTGAAACTGGGGGCCACACAAGGCCGACACTATAGGAAACATATTCATACTACTGTGATGGCTCATAATTTTACACCAGGCAGTAGATGAAAATATACAACAGGGAAAAGGATGGGAAAGAAAGCGATTAAAGGGACTCTTAATGCCAAGGATAATTGTTTTGTGTGAAAAACTGGTCGGTATTTGAAGATGTTTCTGCCCACTATACCAGATGGGGGAGAAGAAGAGAATGGAAACAAAACTGTAACAGCCTCAATTATTACAATAAATCTCTGGAGTTCCAACTCGTTCTTGGCGACTCTGATGATTAAATTCTTTGATTCCAACATTTTTCCCTATAGTCACATTTTAACGGCACCAATAAGTGGTTTCAAGAAACTAAATTGCAAGTGTGGAGGGGAAGGCGAATGTGCCACAGTGTATGTAAAATAATTTAAAATTAATTCACCTTTAGTTTTAGTCAGTGAGTTTATGGTTATTTAAGCATAGGGTCAGTGAGTTGAGTTCACATCTACTTGTACTGTGCACAGCACATCCCCAGACTTTGTGCGTGCGTGCGTGCATGCACGTCACAATAGAACAGAGGAAGAAAGGACATATCAAAATGTCATGCATCTACAGAGAGAAAGTACAAACATTCCCGTGTCATTTCATCCATGTTCCTGCAGCTCTGTATTAACCCAGACATATTTACATCTTTGACAGCTAATACACCAGATGTTGTTGTAGATGAAGAGTCCAGGGAAGTGTCTGCATTAAAGATTGCATGCACCTTTGACCTTAGTCTAGAGAGGAAGCCTTTATGACCACGGTCATTAAATGACAACCACTCCTACATACCATCTCAGAGCTAGGTAATAGGTGCAGACAATTTGTTTTTATAGTTGGCAGCATAGGACATACACACAGACTGGTTGATAGAGGGCTTCAACAACTTGGGATGCCCAAAAAGGAGGCAAAAAGGTTGGCAAAGTATTGTGGCGTCTCTGCTATCATTGGTCATATTATGGCGGAGACGCTGTTACTTATACCCATAGAATACTATGAGTGACATGCCTATTGTATCATATACGCCATGATGTTTTGAATGTAATCTTACTGTGCACATATAATTTGTGTCCCTGTATGTTTCTCCTTTATGTGGACATAAATGGTTAAAATGTGTGGCCGCCTCTGCAATTGTGTTACCCCAGGCAGCCATGCAGCATCATACAGTCCACTACACTCCTTGTGAATGATTTCACAGTCATATTATTGGATTGCAATTAATAATGCATTAATGTGTTTCATCACTTTAATATTGCAGTAAAGGTGGGCCTGATTTTAATTACTTTATGTGCTTCTGGGTAGCCTAACCCTATAATAATAATACATCACAATTAATCAGAAAATGTAACTACATTTTGTATTAATAATGCACGTTATGTACACTTTGTATTAATAACACTACAGTATATTTTCATCTGAAATGTAGAGGAGTAATAGTATAAAGTACAGAATAGAATTAACACGTGCAAATTGACTTATTCTATACGCCTGTGAACATGTGATGTGACAAACGAAGCCGATTCTCATTCTGAAATACTGAAGCAAGGACAGTACGTGAGTGAATGCGTGGTTGGTTAGTTGGTTACCAGCCGTCCAATGATTGAGAAGGACAGTACGTGAGTGAATGCGTGGTTGGTTAGTTGGTTACCAGCCATCCAATGATTGAGAAGCCATCCTGACACAACTCATACACTTCAACACACAAACTATACAAGGGACGTGCAGAGAGTGTTAGAGAGGCAGGGGCTGAAATACCGTAAGAGGGCACTTTTGGACAAAAATAGCGAAAATAGCAGATCTACAAGCACACAACGCATCGCGCTGTGACGCGTTGAGAGCTTATAGATCAGCTATTTTTGGAGCACAATTAACCCAGCACTCTTTAGCTAGTGGAGATGCGGTGTATACGACATGGAATTCGAAACAAATGTTGTTCTATGCAAAAATACTGTGTTCAAGTTCAGGAGACTTCGGGGGAAAAAGCAATTCTCCTGAATGCTGCCTTCCGGTATGGCATGGAAAGGATTAATAAGGAGTGGCAATTTGCATTTCTTTCACCATGCAGTAAATGCTACATTCGTGGTCTGGAAAGGGCAGGTGTTGTGAATAATATATTTAGTCTTAGTTTTAGTAGCTATGTTTTCATTTAGTTTACATTTAGCTTTTGTCAGTGAAAAAAGGTAGTCGACGAACATTTTTCGTCATAGGATTAGTCGACGAAATCAACACTGCATGCATGTGTGTGTGTGTGTGTGTGTGTGTGTGTGTGTGTGTGTGTGTGTGTGTGTGTGTGTGTGTGTGTGTGTGTGTGTGTGTGTGTGTGTGTGTGTGTGTGCGTGCACGGCAGGCGCGCTCGCTCGTATATCCGCACCGCGTGTTGTTCACAGGCCAGCACTAGCGGCAGGGTGATGGAGGATGACAGTTTCCCGTTTTTAATTGCCATGGTCCCCGTTAGGCAACGGTGCCCAGGGGGGACAGGATGAGGCCAGACACAAATATTCTCTAATGACTATTAATCTAATCACTGCCTGACATAAACAAGGCCCGCTACTGGTGATGTCAGACCTCCGTTTGCCACCAAGCCCCAGCGCTGACATTTAGGAAGGGGGGGACAATTTGCATTTCCAAGAAAAAAATACAAATGAAAGTCTTGGCAAATTGGGCACTCTGAGTAGGATGGTGGAATAATGGCTTATAGCAATGAACATTATCTCTCCGACAGGCTTAGAAATTAACTTTCTTTTCATGGCCTTTTTTTGTTGCCATCCTTTAATTGATTTTCAGGGGCTATTTTCTTTTTTTGGCGGGGGTGGATTTTTGGGGCACTGAAATGTTAAAGTGATAAAGGTTATTAAACATCCTCATAACTTAACTTGACTTGAGTAAAAATTATACAATACGTGGTGGTCCCTATACATTGAAGACACATGCTGCATGTGGATTGGTTAGTGTGGGACACATACTGTCTTTGCGTGTTCAACCTTAACAAAGAAAAGTGGTGCAAAGCGCTGCCCTTGTCTGTCTTGTTTACCTCGGCAGATTGAGAGGGTTACCTCCAAGGGCAAGGGGACATGAATAATGCCTCCCACCTGCACCTGTTTCCTCTGGATGCCGCGGCTTTAATTACCTCAATTAGCATTTGGGAGAGTGTTTGTAAGGATCGGTATCTGCGGTGATGGAGCAGACGCTCGGAGCGGGGATGCTAGCTCATTGGCAAACACAGACAAATGGTGTTTCCTCCTCCGTAACCTTCTGCGGTGCAGCCGTGACTCAAATGGTGTTTCCTCCTCCGTAACCTTCTGCGGTGCAGCCATGACTCCGCCAGCGTATACTTTTAGAACGAGTTCCCCATGCGACAGACAGACGAGAGATTAGGGCGGCTGTGGCTCAGGAGGTAGAGCCGGTCGTCCAATGATCCCTGGGTCGGCGGTTCGAATCCCGGCTTCTCCTGTCCACATGTCGAAGCGTCCTTGGGCAAGACACTGAACCCTACATTGCCTCCAATGAGTTGGTCGGTGTGACGCTGTGAGGACGCTGGCATCGACTGTTCACCGCTTCACCATGAATGAATGAACCATTGTAAAGCGCTTTGAGCACTTGGAAAAGCGCTATAAAAATGCAATTCATTATTAGATGGGGAGGTTGGCGATAATGTGTTGACACATGATCAGACGCTGGGAGAAATGGCACTGCTAAAGTTTAAGCCATGCAGGATGGGAAGGAACCACTTTTTGGTGTTTTAAGCATTGTGTTATACTTAAGCTGTTGAAACATATAGCAGATCTACAAGCTCATAGTGCGACACAGAGTGCGAGCTTGTAGATCTGCTATTCTTTTGAAAAATCTTGAAAATGTGGAGCAAGTCTTTGAATATATATTCATTCAGAGCGAATGTTTTTAACTCAAATCTTTGCTTCTGAAACTACATATTTTCAGATGGGGGTCCACAGCCAAATACAGATAATTCTGGGGCTCCTTGACATGAAATATAGCTTGAGCACCACTGACACAGGTTTGTCAGAAAACTGTCAGGATTTTAGAAAGACATTTTGTCGAATCTAGTGACAGGTCTAAATGGGTTAAGCTTGCCGCGTGGGAGACGACCCACCGCCTGTACTATACAGAAAGGACGGAAAGAGCGAGAAAAGAAAAAGAAAAAAGACGGCCGTAATCTCGCATCTGATGGGGGGGAAAACAAAATAGCACCATTTGTAGATAGAGTGGTAGAAAGAAGGCAAACTAATGGAATTCTCAGACTGCCTTCCTTGATGTAGGAGTTTATTAGAAGTCTGCAGCAGGAGCTGCTTTCATTTCGGCATTCTTTTGTGGAGCCCCTCGATCTACCACTCCACTGTATACTCCAGCCAGGATTTTTTTCTCCCACTTTGCCCGCTGATCTGTATCGCCTGATTTGTCCCCTTTCATTTCCATAATGGCTTCCTGAGCTCCCTTATCCCGTTCAGACCTGCATGATTCTATACAAAAACTGTCTTCGAAATCGTGACAGTTTTCAGTTAAAAGCGTTCACTGGGAAAGAATACAGTATATTCAAAAGATTTGCACACGTTTTCATGCTTTTTTCAAAAGAATAGCATATCTACAAGCTCGTTGCGCGGCACTCGGTGCTGCGCTACGAGCTTGTACATCTGCTATTTTTCAACAGCTATAAAAGTTTAAAATAATGGTTAAACAAAGTGGTTAAAAGCTATACACGGTGGACATGGATACGTTGTTCTCGTCCTAAACGTGTTATGGAAACATATGGAGACCCCTTCTCACTGTATAGGATTTGTCCTGCGCTAATGGAGCCGAGATTGGATTCCGGCGCCTATGTATGTGGAGATGATTCCTCCTTTTTAGTGCTCCGTTCTCGGGCGTCCTCATACATAATGCATAGGGTTAAAGCCGTGCTTTAGCTGGAGCTCTCATTTATTAACATGGAAGTCTCTCTCGGGATAAGGGGGGGGGGGGGGGGGGGTGAGAATCAGAAAGCTCTGCATCAAAGTTCAACCCTGCAGCTGGGCTCTGTTCCTCGTCAGCACTGAGGAGACACACTGTCCACCGCGTCACGTCAACAGGTGTTCATCGTCAGCACTGAGGAGACACACTACGTCACGATTTAAAAAAATAGCAGACCTACAAGCTCATCTACTATGAGCTTGTAGATCTGCTATTTTTCAATAGCTAAAGCATAACATAATGCTAACACCAAAACGGGTTCCCGCCCTGATTTTGGGGCTCCCATATGTGTTTTCTATCCCCACAAATAACCAATTTTGAACAATCAGGCTTTCATATCATATAGGTGCTTTAATGGAAATTGCTCTCAGGAACAGCTCAACTGATTTTGTCCTCATCGTGATGTCATCAATGTCACCCTACTTTGTATAATTCCTCCTCTTCTTCAGTCTTCAATATGATATTAAATATTAAAAGCAGTTTTAAAATGCATGTTATTTGCGCTTTAATATCAAAACATCCCTCTTAACTCTGAGAGGGTGCAAATGGAACCAAATGAACACTCTCAGAGTTACAGACCTGTATAGGTGTCCATTTGGAAGCCTGTTGAAGAACCCTGACTGGGTCCCTGCTGGCCCTGCATGATGGACCCCACTAGTGGCATTATTATGGTTAAAGGGATGTTGAACTTTGGTAGAACCTTGGGTTGTGAAGCTACTTGGCCGTAGAGTAAGTCCAAATATCGATCATCTCATTGTGCTCCTGTGCTCCGTCTGTAAGCGCAGCCTTGGTCTCATGCCAAGGCTACAGGAAGAAATGGCAACACAGGCCTCAAAAATCACACTTTTCTGAGTCCTGGTGGTGACATATCGATTTTTGCTTGTTTAAGTGCTACAGGTGTCATTCTGAGGTCTGTTTCGCCGTGCAATGAGTGTGTGGAAACACAGAGTGCCCGCGCTACGAGCTGCTATTTTTGTAAAATCATGAAAATGTGGAGCAAATCTTTGAATATATATTCTTTCAGAGCGAACTTTATCAACTCAAATCTTTGCTTCTGGGGAAGTCCCTGGAACAACATATTTTCAGATGGGGGTCGGCTGCCAAATACAGATAATTCTGGGGGTTCTTGACATGAAAAAGGTTGAGCACCACTGACATAGAAACATAGGCTTTTCAGAAAACGTGTAAGATTTAGAAGACTTTCTTTTTAATCGGCCTCAGGCCTAAATGCATGGGTTAACTTATGCCCATGTTGATAAAGTATACAACCCCAAGTATTATCAAAACTGCATTGTTGAAATGCACGTATTATTGCAAAATGATATATTATATTTTTTTACAAATATCACATACCGGTAGTCAACATGCCGACCAATCTATGTCGTCGCCTCGACACTGGAATAAGGCTCAGACTCAGCTACGGTACCATAATATGGTAATAAATAACATGTAATAATATGTAAAAATCCCACTTGCGTGAAGTGAGAGGAGCAACGTGTGTTTATATTGGTCCTATATGATGTCGTAATTTACTGTCCTAAACAAACATTACACTCCATACACATCATAAGTGCTCTTAGTATAAACAAACATTAAAAATACCATAGACTTGGCTGCCATATATGACGTAATCTTCAAAAGCTATGTATACAGTATGGGAGGAGGGGCTAGCGCCCCCTAGCTGAAAAAGGGGTGGAAAAAGAAGGAAAGGGGGAAAAAAAGACGTTCACTATACTCAACTATCTTTACTACATTTTGTCGTTTAATGCAGTCGGAGCGGAGATATATACTCGATCACGGGTCTTCTTTGAGACATCGCTCGAGGCTTGAAAATAATGGCCTCCATTTTGTTCCATATCTCTCTCTGGTGTGCTATCTGGTGTCCATCAGCAGCAGGAGGCCTAATCAAACATTCCTCCTCGCCTCAGTCCTGTGTACCTGCAGTGGCACAATATGAGGCCACAGCCATTATCCCCCTCCACACACACCCCTTATTCCATGTGGAATCTCTGCTCTCCTGTGTTTATCGCCTTGTGCCTCACAGGTTATCTGCTAAATAGAAAGCCTGCAAAAATGATGTCCCCGTCAAGGTGTTTTATATATGGAGCCGAACTGACACACGCACACACACGCACGAGCACACGCACACGCACTTTCTCATTTTTTATAGTCAACTGTAAATTCGTTTTTTTGGGGGGAGGAGGGTGTATTTAATGTTGGATAAAGAGATAATGAATCTTTGGATGTGTTCATTACTGTTGTGCACTGTAATTATAAATACAATTATTCTGCCACAATAATTCTAATGACAAAGCCATGCATGGCTTTGCATGAAGAAATCTAATATACATGAACTGTTGAAATGAATTCATTGCGCATATAGTTGTAGTGGTGGTGGGTCTCTGTGCGTTGTTGTTGTTGTTCATATAGTTGTAGTGGTGGTGGGTCTCTGTGCGTTGTTGTTGTTGTTCATATAGTTGTAGTGGTGGTGGGTCTCTGTGCGTTGTTGTTGTTGTTGTTCATATAGTTGTAGTGGTGGTGGGTCTCTGTGCGTTGTTGTTGTTGTTCATATAGTTGTAGTGGTGGTGGGTCTCTGTGCGTTGTTGTTGTTGTTCATATAGTTGTAGTGGTGGTGGGTCTCTGTGCGTTGTTGTTGTTGTTCATATAGTTGTAGTGGTGGTGGGTCTCTGTGCGTTGTTGTTGTTGTTGTTCATATAGTTGTAGTGGTGGTGGGTCTCTGTGCGTTGTTGTTGTTGTTCATATAGTTGTAGTGGTGGTGGGTCTCTGTGCGTTGTTGTTGTTGTTCATATAGTTGTAGTGGTGGTGGGTCTCTGTGCGTTGTTGTTGTTGTTCATATAGTTGTAGTGGTGGTGGGTCTCTGTGCGTTGTTGTTGTTGTTCATATAGTTGTAGTGGTGGTGGGTCTCTGTGCGTTGTTGTTGTTGTTCATATAGTTGTAGTGGTGGTGGGTCTCTGTGCGTTGTTGTTGTTGTTCATATAGTTGTAGTGGTGGTGGGTCTCTGTGCGTTGTTGTTGTTGTTCATATAGTTGTAGTGGTGGTGGGTCTCTGTGCGTTGTTGTTGTTGTTGTTCATATAGTTGTAGTGGTGGTGGGTCTCTGTGCGTTGTTGTTGTTGTTCATATAGTTGTAGTGGTGGTGGGTCTCTGTGCGTTGTTGTTGTTGTTGTTCATATAGTTGTAGTGGTGGTGGGTCTCTGTGCGTTGTTGTTGTTGTTCATATAGTTGTAGTGGTGGTGGGTCTCTGTGCGTTGTTGTTGTTGTTCATATAGTTGTAGTGGTGGTGGGTCTCTCTGTGCGTTGTTGTTGTTGTTCATATAGTTGTAGTGGTGGTGGGTCTCTGTGCGTTGTTGTTGTTGTTCATATAGTTGTAGTGGTGGTGGGTCTCTCTGTGCGTTGTTGTTGTTGTTCATATAGTTGTAGTGGTGGTGGGTCTCTGTGCGTTGTTGTTGTTGTTCATATAGTTGTAGTGGTGGTGGGTCTCTGTGCGTTGTTGTTGTTGTTCATATAGTTGTAGTGGTGGTGGGTCTCTGTGCGTTGTTGTTGTTGTTCATATAGTTGTAGTGGTGGTGGGTCTCTGTGCGTTGTTGTTGTTGTTCATATAGTTGTAGTGGTGGTGGGTCTCTGTGCGTTGTTGTTGTTGTTCATATAGTTGTAGTGGTGGTGGGTCTCTGTGCGTTGTTGTTGTTGTTCATATAGTTGTAGTGGTGGTGGGTCTCTGTGCGTTGTTGTTGTTGTTCATATAGTTGTAGTGGTGGTGGGTCTCTGTGCGTTGTTGTTGTTGTTCATATAGTTGTAGTGGTGGTGGGTCTCTGTGCGTTGTTGTTGTTGTTCATATAGTTGTAGTGGTGGTGGGTCTCTGTGCGTTGTTGTGGTTGTTCATATAGTTGTAGTGGTGGTGGGTCTCTGTGCGTTGTTGTTGTTGTTGTTCATATAGTTGTAGTGGTGGTGGGTCTCTGTGCGTTGTTGTTGTTGTTCATATAGTTGTAGTGGTGGTGGGTCTCTGTGCGTTGTTGTTGTTGTTCATATAGTTGTAGTGGTGGTGGGTCTCTGTGCGTTGTTGTTGTTGGCCCTGCACTGCTTGAGACCGCGGTTTGGCAAATCATCAAACAAAAAAACAACAAGCACATCGTTTTGGGATGGAGACCAAACGGACTTTATGCCGTTCGGGACGGGAAGGAAGGAACCCCTTTTTGGTGTTTTAAGCAGTATATGTTATACCGAGTGGAATAGTAAGAGAGGTGGCGACGCACTTTGATCTCCCCACAAAGCCGGTGCCCATGGGCTATACAGTAGTTCCAAACTTTGGAACTATCCCGCATTGTCATTGAGATAGAATGAGCACTTCCACAATGGGAGTCAACGCTAGTGTCGCCACTCTCTTACTATTCCACTCGGATGTTGTACTTTATAGCTATTGAAAATAGCAGATCTACAAGCTCATAGATCTGCTAGTAGATCTGCTATTTTTTGAAAAATCTCGAAAACGTGTCGCAAATCTTATTTCAGAGCGAACGTTTTTAACTCAAATCTTTGCTTCCCGGATGGGGGGGATCCCTGAAACAACATATTTTCGGATGGAGGTCGGCGGCCAATTACATAATATTTTTTGGGGATCCTTGACATGAAATAGTTTGAGAAACACTGATATGGAAACGTATCAGAAAAGTGTCCTTATTTAGAAGACATTTTGTAGAATGGGCCTCAGGTCCAAATGGGTTATACATCCACAGGATTATCCTGTGTAGGGGATGGTTAAAAAAAAACCCTTCAAGGATCAGGAGACACACTGTCCTCAGGAAGGCTGGCTGCTGGTACTGTGTTTGTCTTGAGTTACAGATAACAAAAAGACGCTGTGACATGTTGTGTAGATGTGTGTGTTTTTTTTGTCTCCCTTCAAAATGTTTCCCTAACACAGCAGTCCCAAGTTGCTCATTAAGCTCAGTCAACGATAGCTATAGAAGGAATATAACATTACGGGGTACAATTAGGCTATTGTTCAAATAGAACTGAACCATGCATGCAATCCCTGGCTGCTGTGCCTGAGTGAGTGCATGTGAGTTCACCGAGTGCATGTGAACGTGTGTGCGTGCTTGTGTGTGCATGCGTGTGCTTACGTGCGTGCGCGTGCGTGCACATGCATGCATCCTTGTATGTGCGCAAGTGGGCATTAACGTGAACCTGTTTATGCCTTTGATGGTGATTCGGGATACCTCGCTTATCCGTGTAGTTCATTCACTATGTGCTGCTGTTGTGTTTGAGTGCGGCTGACTGTGTGTGTGTGTGTGTGTGTGTGTGTGTGTGTGTGTGTGTGTGTGTGTGTGTAGTGTAGTGTAGTGTACTGTATGTTTTGAAAAAAGAGTTGTGTTCCCAAAATGTGCCCGTCCTCTCTCCTCCCCGCCTTATAGCCCCTGTAGGGTTTTGATTCGAGCGCGGTGATCCAGTTAAGACTGGGAGCAAACATGTGGTTTAGGCCGCAGCGGCGCAGATAACGCTCTGATCAAAGTAGCACCGATGCTCCGACTGGCACAGAGAGGAACAATATGTCAAGGGAAGACAGGGGGACAACGTCACCCGCTTTTTAATCCATTAAGACTCGAGGGCTGATATTACAAATGTCTCCTGAATCTCCTGAACTGCAGTAGCAGAGTGACCTCATAGCCTGATGTCTAATGTCTCCCCGCCGGTCCATATAGGGATATATCCCTTTGGTCTACTGGTTAAGATATTGGACTTTCACGCGGGGACACCTGAGTTCGAATCCCAGGCTTTACACAAGTAAGGAAAAACCCCTCCCATATTTCTCAGAGATATGGAAGTATTTGTGTAAGTGTGTTTAGTACACACGTATTTGGCCGCGGATCCCCATCTCAAAAATGCTTTGTTCCAGGGATCCGCTAGAAGCAAAGATTTGAGACAGACAGGCACGCGTGTGCGCGCACACACACACACACACACACACACACACACACACACACACACACACACACACACACAGGGGGACGTGGTCCAGAATTACTTTCCATTTTCCAGTTTCCCGTCTGTCGATGGCTGGGCAGAAAATTCACCACAATCAATCCAGGCACGGTCTATCCCCATTAAGGTCGCCAAGGCCAAAATCCAAGTGCTCTTATTCCCAAGTGTCCCCCTCTCTCTGCCCCTTTCCCTCTCCCTCTCCCTCTCTCTGCCCCTTTCCCTCTCCCTCTCCCTCTCTCTGCCCCTTTCCCTCTCCCCCTCTCTCTGTCCCTCTCTCTCTCCCTCTCTCTCTCTCTCTCTCTCTCTGTCCCTCTCTCTCTCCCTCTCCCTCTCCCTCTCTCTGCCCCTTTCCCTCTCCCTCTCTCCCTCTCTCTGTCCCTCTCTCTCTCTCTCTCTCTCTCTCTCTGTCCCTCTCTCTCTCTTTCTCTCTGTCCCTCTCCCTATCATCCAACAATGTGGTCATTTGTGTCTTCTTGTGTTTCAGTTTGGGTGCCATTGGATTATGACTAAACGTGTATACCTGTCGCTGACCCTGCTGTAGGGATAAGGACACTGAGGTGGTGCTGTAGAGATAAGGACACTGAGGTGGTGCTGTAGAGATAAGGACACTGAGGTGGTGCTGTAGAGATAAGGACACTGAGGTGGTGCTGTAGAGATAAGGACACTGAGGTGGTGCTGTCGCCAGAAGGACACTGAGGTGGTGCTGTAGAGATAAGGACACTGAGGTGGTGCTGTCTGTAGAGATAAGGACACTGAGGTGGTGCTGTAGAGATAAGGACACTGAGGTGGTGCTGTAGAGATAAGGACACTGAGGTGGTGCTGTCTGTAGAGATAAGGACACTGAGGTGGTGCTGTAGAGATAAGGACACTGAGGTGGTGCTGTCTGTAGAGATAAGGACACTGAGGTGGTGCTGTAGAGATGAGGACACTGAGGTGGTGCTGTAGAGATAAGGACACTGAGGTGGTGCTGTAGAGATAAGGACACTGAGGTGGTGCTGTAGAGATAAGGACACTGAGGTGGTGCTGTAGAGATAAGGACACTGAGGTGGTGCTGTAGAGATAAGGACACTGAGGTGGTGCTGTAGAGATAAGGACACTGAGGTGGTGCTGTAGAGATAAGGACACTGAGGTGGTGCTGTAGAGATAAGGACACTGAGGTGGTGCTGTAGAGATAAGGACACTGAGGTGGTGCTGTAGAGATAAGGACACTGAGGTGGTGCTGTAGAGATGAGGACAGTGAGGTGGTGCTGTAGAGATAAGGACACTGAGGTGGTGCTGTAGAGATAAGGACACTGAGGTGGTGCTGTAGAGATAAGGACACTGAGGTGGTGCTGTAGAGATGAGGACAGTGAGGTGGTGCTGTAGAGATAAGGACACTGAGGTGGTGCTGTAGAGATAAGGACACTGAGGTGGTGCAGTAGAGATAAGGACACTGAGGTGGTGCTGTAGAGATAAGGACACTGAGGTGGTGCTGTAGAGATAAGGACACTGAGGTGGTGCTGTCTGTAGAGATAAGGACACTGAGGTGGTGCTGTAGAGATAAGGACACTGAGGTGGTGTTGTAGAGATAAGGACACTGAGGTGGTGCTGTAGAGATAAGGACACTGAGGTGGTGCTGTAGAGATAAGGACACTGAGGTGGTGCTGTAGAGATAAGGACACTGAGGTGGTGCTGTAGAGATAAGGACACTGAGGTGGTGCTGTAGAGATAAGGACACTGAGGTGGTGTTGTAGAGATAAGGACACTGAGGTGGTGCTGTAGAGATAAGGACACTGAGGTGGTGCTGTAGAGATAAGGACACTGAGGTGGTGCTGTAGAGATAAGGACACTGAGGTGGTGCTGTAGAGATAAGGACACTGAGGTGGTGCTGTAGAGATGAGGACACTGAGGTGGTGCTGTAGAGATAAGGACACTGAGGTGGTGCTGTAGAGATGAGGACACTGAGGTGGTGCTGTCTGTAGAGATAAGGACACTGAGGTGGTGCTGTAGAGATAAGGACACTGAGGTGGTGCTGTAGAGATAAGGACACTGAGGTGGTGCTGTAGAGATAAGGACACTGAGGTGGTGCTGTAGAGATGAGGACACTGAGGTGGTGCTGTAGAGATAAGGACACTGAGGTGGTGCTGTAGAGATGAGGACACTGAGGTGGTGTTGTAGAGATAAGGACACTGAGGTGGTGCTGTAGAGATAAGGACACTGAGGTGGTGCTGTAGAGATAAGGACACTGAGGTGGTGCTGTAGAGATAAGGACACTGAGGTGGTGCTGTAGAGATAAGGACACTGAGGTGGTGCTGTAGAGATAAGGACACTGAGGTGGTGCTGTAGAGATAAGGACACTGAGGTGGTGCTGTAGAGATAAGGACACTGAGGTGGTGCTGTCGCCAGAAGCAACTGATGACATTATTGGCTTGATGTCGGTTTATCTCTCAGCGACGCGCACACACACACACACACACACACACACACACACAAACACAGTATTTCATGTCATTATGGTAATGGCAGTGAGTAGAAGAGCAGTGTAGTGTGTGGAGCCGGCGTGTTGCTGCTCTGCTGCGTGCATGCGGTCCAAACAGTCCAAGGCTCCTGGTTGCTCTCTCTCTGGCTCCGTCGCCAGCAGCTCATTACTTATCCATGAAGGACTGTTAACCACAGTGAAATGGAATCAGATCTATTTACAACAATGGTTTTAATTAGATCTCACTGTGTGTGAGCTCGCATGGCTGTGTGTGTGTGTGTGTGTGTGTGTGCGTGCATGCGTGCGTGCGTGCCCACATTTGCACATGTACGGGTGCTGTGTCTGTCTCTCAAAAGAGCCCGGCTGTATGTTTGTGTGTGTGCATGTGTGCTTGTGTGCGTGCGTTCATGCCTATGTATGCGTCTGTGCATGTGATAGAGAGCCAGTTGTGAGAAAAACCGCCTGTTTGTGTGTACAGTATATATGTGCGTGTGTGCGTGAGTGCGTGCGTGTGTACGTGCGTAGATAGCATGCAACCTTGAAAGCTGGAGAATCCCAACGTGAAACGTGACAGTGCTGTTTGCATGTTTATCACCTCAGACTAATTGATTAATGTGTTTCACCGCTGATGTCGTCTGGAAAACAAATGGCCCCCACACACGCTACGCACACGCTACAAACACACATGTGCACACGCACGCACACGTGCACACACATGCACACGCGCACACACACACACACACACACACACACACACATACAGACTGAACACGTCACTGAACTTTACATAATTAACGCCCAAGTGGACCGTGTTTCTCCGATGCGCCACCGTTGATGTGGAAAATAAGAGGGGATTAATGCGGCCCCGTGTTAATTCATTTAGGCCGAAATTAAAAGTCAAAATTAAAAGAAATGTCTTCTGAATCCTGACCCAAAAATTATATTTAATTGGCCGCCGATACCCATCTGAAAATATGTTGTTCCAGGGACCCCCTCCCAGAAGCAAAGATTTGAGTTAAAAACGTTCGCTCAAAGATTTGCACATAATGCTTAAAACACCAAAAGGGGTTCCCGTTCTAAATGGGTTAATTCCAGCGGCTCGCTCCAGCGCTGGAGGACAACCTGATGGACTTACAATCCATGTACTTATTAGAGTAATGAATGCTTAAGCCCATTCTACACATGTCTTCTAAATATTAACAGTTTTCTGAAAAACTCTATGTTTTATATATCAGTGAATCTCAAACCTTGTTTAACCTTGTTTTCAAGGAAGGACCCCCAAAATAATGTGTATTTGGCCACAGACCCCATATCCATTCCCATCTCAAAATATCGTTGTTCCAGGGACCCCTGGAAGCAAACATTCAATGTTTGCTTTAAAACAAATATTTGCAGTTTTGCACACATTTGAAAATTGGAAATACTCAAGTGTATATATATATATATATATATATATATATATATACAGAGCATGTTTACAGTACTTTTACATCAGGAGTTTTCAACTGATTTAGACTCAGGGACCACCATCCTGACTAAGAGCAACCTGGGGACCACCACTATTGTGCCGCGTGGGTCCATCCGCTATTGAGCCTACTTGGAGGTTCATGCACCATTCAATGAGCTAAGATTAGGGTATTTTCGTTTTAGTCCTTATTTTCTGAATACATGGCCAGGGACCGCCTGCTATAGCACCGGTTGATAACCCCTGATCTACGAGTCTACAGGGGCCCACCGCGGGTCAGACAAGGTCAGAGAGAGAGAGAAGGATGAGGCTGGCAGGGCACTGTGTCAGGCACCCAGAACAACTGCATTGCATTGGTTGAAATGGGTTGATTTAGACTAGAAAGAAAGAAAGAAAGAAAGAAAGAAAGAAAGAAAGAAAGAAAGAAAGAAAGACTCTACATTTTTTCATACACTTTTTTCAGGACTGCCTAAGAAAACAACTGACAGATTACAACTTGTCCAAAATGCAGCAGCCAGAGTTTTAACTAGAACTAAGATGAGAGAACATATTACTCCAGTTTTGGCATCACTGCACTGGCTTCCGGTTGTTTTTAGGATTGATTTAAAAAAAAAATTACTTGTCTATAAAGCTCTCAATGGTCTCGCACCTTCCTACCTACATGACTGCCTGCCTAAATATGTCCCAAACCGCCCCCTAAGGTCTTCCACTGCTGGCCTGCTCGCTTTGCCTAAATAAATGGCAACTAAAAAATACGGGGAAGCAGCTTTTTGCTTCTACGGGTTTTTTAATGTCGTTGCCTTGCTTTTTTTTAATTCTCCATTGTTCTGTAAAGCACTTTGAGCTGCATTTCATGTCATGAAAGGTGCTATACAAATAAAGTTTTATTATTATTATTAGTATTACATAGAGACATTCTTTGCCACCATGCCAGTCATGAACCAATACAGCCACCCTGTCACAACAACTCACAACGAACCTCAGCAACCACAACACAACACACATAACCTACTGTTTAAGACTGTTGTCTTCAATTGAACATTAACATTTGGAATTGATGGCTGTTATAAAGCCCAAAACCTCTAGCTCGAACCAAAAGGAAATAGCAAAACCACTCATAGGATTATTGAAGTGATCAAGAGCCATATACTGTTCCCTGTTACAACTCACATACCTTCAACGGCAGATACAACACAACATACAAACTGTAGATTCATACCAGAATTAAATTCCAGAACAGTTACTGAACATGCTTCATTGCCACCCAGTCACTGGGTGGCACTGGTAATACAGTACACCAGCTTGAATCACACACGTACAAACATATAAGACACAACATACAACACCAGCAGCAGCAGCAGCAGAGAAGCAGAGAAGCAACAAAACAAAAACTAATTTCCTACCTTGCGCCGTCTTCTACTTTAGGGTCTAACTCTGGAACCCATGGAGATAGAGCCTCTCTAGTTCATGATGAGACCTCCAGGCAGCATCTCCATCCTCCATACAGTACATATGGCTAGCCGGGCCAGAACTTTCCTCCCCAGCTTCATTCTCCTGGCTGCCATCTTCTCACTCAGCCTTGGGTGTTTCGTACTGCACATAGCGTCCTGGTGCAGTGCAGTGGCCAGGGCTCCAGGGTTCAGCATTCACAACATGTCACAATAGAATGGACTCAGGGCTGAGAGGAAGCCGAGCTTGAGGGTCTGGCGGGGTCATCGTCACCCTGGCCTCGTGTACCTGTGGAACAGGTTGAGAGACACACCATAAGCTTTGAGTATAAGTAAGTCTATAGGTAGAAAGAAAGTGAGCTGACCAAGAGCCACATAGTCTGTACACTGTACCCTGTCACAACTCACTAGCAACAGCAGACAAACATACACAGCCTACTTTTGTGCCTTACAAAGCTGTCAAATCAGGAAATAATAGCGTGAGACTTCTGCTTGCTTAGGTTGCTTTCTTTCAGTGCCGTGTAAACAATGAGGTTAAGATGGCACTCCACGTCTACAAGTACTGTTCTAAACCTAATACTGCCCCCTAGCGTTTTGGAAGACACGTGGCAGGCTTGTCTTTGGCACTGCATAATTGACAGGCAGATGTAAATGAAATTAGTAAACCAATTATAAAGATAAATTATATTCCAATTGTGACCACACAATAGTGTCACATGTGCTGACTAAAACTAAGACTAAATATATTGACAATTTCCAATCAACAAATGAAAACTAGACTAATATGTTAGGGAGGGAGTGGAGAAGAGATCCAGTAGAACTAAGACAAGTAATTTGTAGTGCTCAGGTGTTGTTCTCTGAAAATAGCCAGGTGACTATCAAGCTCACAACTCCTCACACTGCGACACGTTGTGTGCTTTTAGATCTGCTATTTTCAGCATGCAACCAAGTGTAAAATCAGGCATTGCGATGCCATCAAGGCCCACCAAAATACATTTCTGTCGACTAAATCAATATTGTAGATTTAGTTGACAAGATATTAGATATTTAGTTGACTAAGTTAACACTGAGAGGAAGACATTGGTTCAAATTGTTTTCATATTGGGGTACCCATCATGGATGGTGTTAACACTGAGAGGAAGACATTGGTTCAAATAGTTTTCATATTGGGGAACCCATCATGGATGGTGTTAAACCACTCCGCTACATATAGGACGTGACATGTCATAGACATGCCTTGTTGGTACAGTGTAGAGCTATGAGAGAGAGAGAGAGAGAGAGAGAGAGAGAGAGAGAGAGAGAGAGTGCCGGGTCTAGGCACAAATCAGCAGGGGGGGCATGTTTTTTTTCCAAAGGGGGCACTTTATTTTCCAAATCCCCCGACAACAAATACTCAGTGATGCGTTGTAAAAGGCTACAAGTAGGCTACACAATTATGCAGCAGCAGCAGCAGCAGCAGCAACAAACAAACAAATACAATAATGTTGAGCGTCATAATGTCTTCTGCACAATTACCATAATTGTATATATTTATAATAATCATGAAGAACCTATAGATTTAACATTGTAAAACAATAAAATACTGCTAGGGTATTGGCTAATGGGTGGGCATTGCCCCCCAATGCCCCACCCCCTGTAGAGCCTCCACTGGAGAGAGAGAGAGAGAGAGAGAGAGAGAGAGATGAGAGAGAGAGAGAGAGAGAGAGAGAGAGAGAGAGCCAGGAGACTGGGTGTAGAGAGAGAGAGAGAGAGAGAGAGAGCCAGGAGACTGGGTGTAGAGAGAGAGAGAGAGAGAGAGAGAGAGAGAGAGCCAGGAGACTGGGTGTAGCGAGAGAGAGAGAGAGAGAGAGAGAGAGAGAGAGAGAGAGAGACAGGAGACTGGGTGTAGAGAGAGAGAGAGAAAGAGAGAGCCAGGAGACTGGGTGTAGAGAGAGAGAGAGAGAGAGAGAGAGAGAGAGAGAGAGAGAGAGAGAGAGAGAGAGAGAGAGAGAGAGAGAGACAGGAGACTGGGTGTAGAGAGAGAGAGAGAGAGAGAGCCAGGAGACTGGGTGTAGAGAGAGAGAGAGAGAGAGAGAGAGAGACAGGAGACTGGGTGTAGAGAGAGAGAGAGAGAGAGAGAGAGAGAGAGAGCCAGGAGACTGGGTGTAGAGAGAGAGAGAGAGAGACAGGAGACTGGGTGTAGAGAGAGAGAGAGACAGGAGACTGGGTGTAGAG
Source organism: Protomyctophum bolini (assembly GCF_963924005.1). NCBI lineage: Eukaryota > Metazoa > Chordata > Actinopteri > Myctophiformes > Myctophidae > Protomyctophum > Protomyctophum bolini. The sequence continues at coordinate 20,285,070 of NC_137863.1, forward strand.
AGAGAGAGAGACAGGAGACTGGGTGTAGAGAGAGAGAGAGAGACAGGAGACTGGGTGTAGAGAGAGAGAGAGAGAGAGAGAGAGAGAGAGAGAGAGAGAGAGAGAGAGACAGGAGACTGGGTGTAGAGAGAGAGAGAGAGAGAGAGAGAGAGACAGGAGACTGGGTGTAGAGAGAGAGAGAGAGACAGGAGACTGGGTGTAGAGAGAGAGAGAGAGAGAGAGAGAGAGAGAGAGAGACAGGAGACTGGGTGTAGAGAGAGAGAGAGAGAGAGACAGGAGACTGGGTGTAGAGAGAGAGAGAGAGAGAGAGACAGGAGACTGGGTGTAGAGAGAGAGAGACAGGAGACTGGGTGTAGAGAGAGAGAGAGAGAGAGAGAGACAGGAGGAGGTGTAGAGAGAGGGAGTGTAGAGAGAGGGAGGTTAGCGGTGCGACAGAGCAGACGCAGCGGGAGCGGCAGGGAGCCACCCGCCCGCGCGGCAGCCACAGGAAGGAAAACCCTTTCCATCTATTTCTCTCAATCACTTGATCCGACGCAGCCTCTGCACAAAGAAAGCCATATATTGGAAACGACATTATGAGCGAGCCCAGCTGAGCGATTCATCCCTCTCCCCGGGTCGTTTGTTATGAACAGAACAGCTCCAGACAGGCAACAGCGTCCAGCACCACCACCACACATTCTGTTTATGAACAGAACAGCTCCAGACAGGCAACAGCGCCCAGCACCACCACCACACATTCTGTTTATGAACAGAACAGCTCCAGACAGGCAACAGCGTCCAGCACCACCACCACACATTCTGTTTATGAACAGAACAGCTCCAGACAGGCAACAGCGTCCAGCACCACCACCACACATTATGAACAGAACAGCTCCAGACAGGCAACAGCGTCCAGCACCACCACCACACATTATGAACAGAACAGCTCCGGACAGGCAACAGCGTCCAGCACCACCACCACACATTATGAACAGAACAGCTCCGGACAGGCAACAGCGTCCAGCACCACCACCACACATTATGAACAGAACAGCTCCAGACAGGCAACAGCGTCCAGCACCACCACCACACATTATGAACAGAACAGCTCCAGACAGGCAACAGCGTCCAGCACCACCACCACACATTCTCTAGCTTGTTGTTGCTCCCCCCCCCCTTCCTTTCTTCTTTTACTTTTATTTTCTTTTCTACCGTTTCATCCCCACATGGGAAATCTGTTCAGTTAACGACGTGCACCACGTGCACGCCCCATGAACAGATGTTGCATTGTGGGATGCCTCGAGGGGGGGGGGGTCTGAAACAGTGAACCGCTGGAGGTCATGCCGGGTCGAGACCCCGACGTCCGCTGGTAAATTGGGAATCGATGGCGCACATTAACTAACCTCTCTATTGATGCGAATGAAGCCACTATGGGCGGGCAAGGACAGTATAGTGGAACGTCTTCTCTTCTGCTCCTCGAAGCTCTTTGTAGGGTTGTCAGGAATCACGATTATGGCATTTTACTCCACGATGAATTGTCACACAAATAAGCGCGACGAAGGATTAAATTGTGTCTTTGGCGTCGGATCTTGAAACATGTTTTGTAAATGAAAAATTGCACAGGGTCCATACGTATGAACAGACAAATATCAACCCATTTTGGGCGGGAATCCCTTTTTGTTATACTTGAAATACTGTTATACTGAAAATGTGCCTCAAATCTTTGAATATATATTATTACAGAGTGAACATGTTAACTCAAATCTTTGCTTCTGGGTACTCGGGAGGTCCCTGGAACAACATATTTTCAGATGGGTGGGCGGAGGGATATTACATATAATCTTTGGGGTCCTTCACATGAAATATTGAGCACCACTGATTCAGAAACATAATGGTATTTCAGAAAACTGAAAAAAATGCGATTTAAAAAAATGTTGACATAATTAACGTAACTAGAGGTTCAGGCCGCTAACGCCCCTCGCCTACGTACATTGCACCGCCAATCCGACTGATATGTCCACATTAGGGAGATATCTGTATCTGTCAGTCAGTTGATCCTTGTTATCCATACGAGTCAAACGACTCACAATAAAGGCCTACAGTATGTTTATATATAATACATAATAGTTCAAAAACTAGTCATGAATCTTGCATTGTGAATTGTTCTTCCTCGAACAATGACCTCAGGGGAGAGATAAAGTATTCATGATCCATAGTAACTGCATCATGTGATCTCAAGTTAACACCCTCATGAGTTGAAGCACGCTACTCTTATACGCTACTTTACACAGTTCTCAAATTGTGGTCCTGGGACCCACAGGGGTCATTGAGGGGGTCCCAGGGGGTCCCCCGCAACAATAGTTGATATATACTGACTGTATATATATTATAGCATCAACATTAACCCATGTCGACCTGAACTCGATTCTACAAATGTCTTCTAAATCCTGACAGTTTTCTGAAAAACCCTATGTTTCTATGTCAGTGGTTGGTGCTCAACCTTTTTCATGTCAAAGACCCCCAGAATGATCTGTATTTGGCCGCCGACCCCCATCTGAAAATATGTGGCTTCAGTGACCTCCCAGAAACAAAGATTTGAGTTAAAAACGTTCACTCTGAAAGATATATTCAAAGGTTTGTGCCACATTTTCACGATTTTTCAAAAATAGCAGACCTACAAGCTTGTAGATCTGCTATTTTTCAATAGCTAAATTATAACATAATGCTTAAAACACCAAAAGAGGTTCAGAATGGGTTCAAACCATAACCATATGGGCCTACATACTGTACTGTATACTGTACATCCAGGACATTGTGGAATGTTTTTTTCAGAAAAAAAACTAATCTTGTACAGGGGGCACGAAATATTTTCAGATGGGGGTCCGCGGGCTAAATACATGTTCATTTGGGGGTCCTTGATATAAAACTCCGTTATTATGCTGTGTATATGAATAATTATATGCAGTAGTGCTGTCAAAGAAGTCTATGAAGCTATCTATGAAAAAGTTTAATCTGCAACAAGTGGGGGTCCCCCCTGCGTCATCTCTCTCTCTCTCTCAGCTAAGGGGTCAGAAAGGGGGTCCCTGCGTCATCTCTCTCTCTCTCTCAGCTAAGGGGTCAGAAAGGGGGTCCCTGCGTCATCTCTCTCTCTCTCAGCTAAGGGGTCCCATGGTCTGAAAAAGTTTGAAGACCCTTGTGCTAGGCCGGGGATATGTTGAATTCAGCGCATGCACAAGCACCGGAAAGTCAGTGCACTGCGGTCAACAATGTGCACTGTTATCTGGGAGACGTCACACATCCAGGGGGAAAGCCATATGTGACAGCTGTGACCGTTCCGTTCTCAATTGTTGTGCCTCGTCCCGAACGTGATGATGACTGCACACATCAGCTGCAGCACAAACAGGAAAAGTCAAAATAATCAGCTTTGAATGAAAATGCGTTTCTCGGAAACCATTATTCAGATGAAGCCGTGCGCGTACAACATTCAGCCGTGCGCGTACAACAAACGGCCGCCGCCGCCACAAACAGAGGCGTCTGCGGAAAGAAAAAGAAGAAGAAGGAGAAAGGAAAAAAAGTTCCTTTCACTGCAGCTATAGCACGATAAGAGTGTCAGTATTTTCCACTCCCTTTATCATCAACCCCGTCCCAGACAATGGATTGAATTTCAAAAGCCAATAACCAAGAGGGAGATGTCCATTCTGCACGGCAGTTATCACATAGCCGGCGTCCCGCACATGCACCGCGCTCAACTCATTCTCTGCCTGCCTGCCGCCTTTTCAAGAAAGTGAGGTGAAAATTAAAGTATATACTGGGAGGGAGAGTTGAGACTTGGAGAGGAGGAGGAAAAGGGGGATGAGCTGCCTTCATGCTTGGCCCTCTCCTTTCATTGGAGCGATAGAGGAACCCTCGAAGGCCATGGCGCTGGATAGCTTTGTGTTGTTGTCAGGTTTTTTTTTTTTTTTGCTCTTCTTTCCTTCCCGTTAACTGAACGAGGCTTTTCAGGTTGACGGCGAGGAGTCCCGGTCCCCTGAGAGATGTTTGGAGGAACGGGGAGTGGTGGTGAGCCAACCTAATAAATATTCTTATCTGTTATTGCCATTGTAATGGGGACAGGCGAGGGGGGCGGGGGGAAACAGCGGATAGCTATGCTGGTACCAAGGGACCCGACGGCATTGACATGCAGAGGAGAGAGAGAATGAAATGAGAGTGAAAGAAAGAGAGAGGGTGTGCGTAATTATTGACGGGCCATTGTGCTGTGAAGGAGAGCGGATGAAAACAATAGAAGATGAAAATTGCGCCTTCTCTGCCGCTACTGCCTATCACTGGATCTACCCCGTTATCTACCCCGGCTGTGGTCCGCTCCAATACAGTACCTGTCCAGCAGCTGTCCTTCTGCCCTCACCAACCCAATCCTCATCTATTGGTCGGTCTCGCTAGGCCCCAATATAATGCACATGGCCCTCCATGCATGGTCGGGTCCGCGAGTTCAAGCAACGTCAATGGACTAGGATCTATTACATGCACAAATGAGTATCTTGTGTGCATTCGGATTAACAAACAGAGCGCTGGGGTGCTCTGTGTGCTGGTGTGCTCTGTGGCGTTGACTCTGGACACTGACGAAAAGAATAAGAAGTAATAGCTAAATGCGTACTAGACGAGGATAAATGCATGCCGTGTGTATGTGGGGGGAGTGCTACAGGCCAGTCATTGCTGCTACTAAACTGTTGGTTATTATCTGAAACTCAGCGCATTGGACAATTCAGACGACAGATGTGAAACAGCAATGCATTACACCGTCTCCACATGCAAAGTGGGTTGTTGCTGTCACTGCCAGGCCTCATACTCATAGATATTAAAATAATAGATGCCTGACTGGCCGCTGCAGTTCATTGGAGCGACGTGTCTCCCAATGAAGGCAGGAAGTCAAGCGGAAGTGCAAATCTTTATAACAGTCATGACAATACATTACAATACCGTGTATTTGCTCAGTACATGAGTATTTTGTTATTTAATGAAGCAATGTTTCGGTCCCTCCGGACCTTCCTCAGGCGAGCAAATACACAGTGTGCAGGTGTACCTTATTGCTTTCATTGATGTCCAATGGCTAAGCAACTGTGCATACGCCTTATTTCTAGGTGTGCGAGAATTGTTTCCTACAATACATTACAATACGAAACAAGACAAACAAACAAACAACAAAGTTATTAATACAACAATACAACATCAGAGCCAGGGGGGGGTTTAGATTACTAACAGAAAACATTAAAGAGTGAACACAAAGCAACAGTTCTCCGCAGCTATCTTATTTAGAAGTGCTGAAGGCACGCTGCGTCACTGCCCAAGTGACGTCACTCACGCGACTGTCTCTCGGTATCACTCAAGTGACTACTGGCCAATCACAGCACGTATTTTCCGGGACTTATGCAACGCACGCGGAAGCGCTCATTGGCGGCAAATGCTTTGCAAGTAATCTCAGGAAGATTGTGCCTTCAATTGTGACACGCGCCTCAGAGCCGGAAAGGGCGTCTACGTTTATATGTCTATGCTCATACTCATACACCATCAAACAAATGTTTGGCCGCCACAATGCTTTTCCAATGGGAGTCACATGGTTTGACCATACATTTTTGTTTGAGGGTGGGGGAGAGGCAGAACACCGTCAAACAGAACACCAGCAAACACAAATGTTTGGTCAAACCATGTGACTCCCATTGAAAAAGCATTGTGCTGGCCATAAAAAAGAGACGACCAAACATTTAGTTTGCTGGTGTTTGATACGTGCATGCGTATGAGGCTCCAGAGAAACCAGTGTATCTATTATAGGTAAGCCTCTTGTTAAGTTTGTTGAGTAGGCCTATAACTTCTGTTCATTTACATTAGGATTTCAAAAGTGTTCTTTACTGTTAATATAAAATAAAATCTTGTGAATGACATTTAATTGCAGTTTTTATTATTTCCCCTTTTTTACAGCTTCGCTGGTTTAGAATACATCATTGTAATTCTCCATCAAAATGATCTTAAATAACAGTGGCTTTCAGTATTATGTTAAACTGAAATGCATTTGGTAAAGAAGAAAGTAATCACATCAGAATCACACGGCAGAACCAAAAACATTATCCTTTATTTTCACAATCAATCTCCATCTTTAATTCTTTATTTTTATAATTCATTTCCATCTTTGTTCTTTAGTTTTTTGGTAATCAATCTGCATCTTTTCCTTTATTTTCAGTTATCAATCTCCATTTCTATTTGGTGAGTAGCAGTTTTACTTAATGCATACGTTCTTGCAAAGCAGTGTTGTTCTGTATTACACATACAGTAGTCTCTGTTTTCCCGAATATTTGACGATGGGATTCTCAGATTGCACATACAGTAATGAATGCATATTGGGTGAGTAAACGATAAAGTTTTTTGTAAGTTGAACTAGACTACTCCCTTAACTCGTGCAGTGCACGTAAATAGGTTTTCAATGTAATGGGTACCGGGGCGGGACCCAGGGTTGGTCTTATAGATGGGTCCCAGGGACATTGTACCAGCTCAGTGGCCTTGTGGTTAGAGTGTCCACCCTGAGACTGGGAGGTCGGGGTTCAATCCCGGGTCATACCAAAGAAAATGGGACCCAGTGCCTCCCTGCTTGACACTCAGCATCAAGGGTTGGATTGGGGGTAAGTCCCTGCGACATACGTACTAGCGTCATGTCCAGGGGGTGTACTTGTACATCAATCTGCCTCACGCTATAGAAACAGGAGATAGGCTCCTGCCCTGTGGGCCTCATGGCTCGGCAAGGCTACTTACCTACCTACCGTACCAGGGACATTGTGTGAGTTCAACAACGTTAGAGTACAGTACTGAGTACAGTATTGCATCCCAGGACTCCCGGAGGGTGACATGATTGCGACCTTTCTCAATTTAGTGAGTCTAAGGATGCAGGATGCAGCCTATTTGTTCTTGCATCTCTGGGCTCTATTTTTATGTTTCAGAGTATGTTTTCAATACCTAAAAACAAACAAAAATAAAAAAGAAGATAGACCATTACTGCATCAAACGTAATCAAGCATTGGCCAAGACATTGGTCAGACATTGGCCAAATTGTCAAATAATATAAGACAGAGGCAAACATTGGGGAAATAGCAGACCTACAAGCTCACGAGGCTTTGTCAAATCAATCAATATTGATTTTAAGTCAAATCGCTCATTGTACTTTGATTACTTCATACGTACATGTGGTGCACATGGTTGATGAGACACTGTGGTATAAGTCTATGTCTTATACCACAGAGAGAGAGAGAGAGAGAGAGAGAGAGAGAGAGAGAGAGAGAGAGAGAGAGAAAGCATCATTGTTCATTGGAAGCATTTCCTGGACTTAAGTGGGCCATTATACTGTATAGTGTCAGTGAACAAAATTTTGAACAGAAAGCATTTTTCTCTTCCATTTCTGTTCTGTCATTTGGTTTAATTTCACCAGGTTCTGTCATAGAAACAGATTGAGTCAGTGTGCATTCTGCTTGTATTGCATGACAGTTTTTTCCCCTTAGAAAGAAAAGCAAAATGACTTTGAGAGAGAAGGCTTTCTCTCAGGTAAAATGTTCCCTTAACACAATTCTTTGACATGCACACTTTGCACAGGACCGTGCAAAAGGCATAGGCCTACATGTATTGTACAATACAGGGCTATATTATTGGCTCTTTTTTCTCAGTGAACGTAATAGAAGGCATTGATTATAGCCCAGCAGACACACACACACACACACACACACACACACACACACACACAGCGTGAGGGTAAATAGAACTCCCAAGGGTTCATCGGTCCCATTTTGTACACTTATACATACCTAATACCTATACTTTTTTATTTTTGGCTTCGCCAGGGCTTGCTGAACTAGTTCTTAGAGGACAAACCTATTTTATACTCACTCTATGAGTTCTAAACTTTATATACCCCACCCACTCGATAGTCTGCCTAGCAACATCGCGGCTCACTTGAGCCACTGCCCACCGAGGGATTGTGTACAGTGCTGGAACCTCGCAACCTCACAACGTGCTTTGACATAATTTGTCTCGAAGATCTCACCATTCCTGGCGAGGTGAAGTGTGTGCTAACTCTCTCCATTAATTATTTGCCATCTGGTTGTGTTTGCAGTTGCTTCTGAGAGGGATTATCCTATAAGCCAACCTCTCTTCTAAACTGTCCATGGTACATTGATGACGGATTGCGAAAATAAAACAATATAAATTACAAGCGCATATGAGTGTCGTCACCAATCACACATGATGTTTGGCTAGCGGAGGTGTTCGGCGAGAGAATGTGTGCGAGAACTGTAACTTTTTAACAACTTTATATAGTAAATTGTCCCACACACTAGTAGTTACATGTTTAAGCAATAACGATATCATCCTTCTATAAATGTAGAGACTGAGGGGTGTCCCTTCTAGGGGCTTGACTGAATGACTATGTTTAGGGCATGGGGGAGACAGTGAGTTTCATCCTGCCATTTACCAAGGAGGCACCAAGGCAGAACTGCCAGTCAAAGTAAAGACTGTCCATTCACAGCACGTCCTCACCAAAGAGTTATAAAGGATAGAGGGGGCGGAAATAAAATAAAAGATTGTATCCCATTGACTCTATACAGATGCGTCATTTATATTGACCAGCTCTGTAGAGGGCACTCTAAATAAAATATGTCTGGCGGACATATTTTACTTTCTGCCTCCCTCCCCCGATAGAGAAGCTGGGGTCCCGAGAGGCTTCCCAGCCTGGAGAACTTTCAACAACACAAAACAATCTTTGTTTGGGTGAGTATAGCAGCAAAGTAGTTTCGTTTATTTTTACCCCTCGAATGACGGTGGATTTTTTTGTTTGTTGGTGTGCAGCAGAGGCGTTCCTGGCAGGGCGTTAGTGAGAACTTCCTAAGGCAGTGGTTCCCAAAGTGGGGTCCGGGGACCCCCAGGGGTCCCTGAGGGAGTTCCAGGGGTCCCCAGCTAAATTATAGTTTGTAACCAAATGCACCCTTATAGGTCTGTGACTCAGAGAGTTTACAAATGTACACATTTGTAAACTCTCAGAGTTAAATTAACTTTGATTTTTACAATACACATTGGGGTCCCAGAGATAGAAATGCCATTACATGGGGGGGTCTGTAGACTAATGTGCTTGAAATTAAACAGGTTGAGAATCACTGCTAAAGCCGTACAAATCTTCTCTCGTGGGGGTCCCTGGCGCATATCTGGGGGTCTGCAGGCTGATTAGTGTCAATTTGGTGGTCCTTCACATAAAGTCCTTCAAAATCTCCCAGCTAGACTTTGCACTGATGCACTGTGTGGGTCTTCTGTTACACTTGTGAAGTTGTGGTTAATGCTGTTTTAATTCAGGGTTACACTTTTTGTCGATTATATATTAAAATTCAGCACTACGCTATTGATGGAACTGCTTTAATTCAGCGTTATACTGTTCTTAACCCATTTAGACCTGACTTCGAAATTTAAAAAATGGCTTCTAAATCCTGACAGTTTTCTGAAATACCTATGTTTCTGTATCAGTGGTGCTCAATATTTCATGTTAAGGACCCCAGAAACTACATGTAATTGGCCACTGACCACTATCTGAAAATGATGTTGTTCCAGGGACCCCCCTCAGAAGCAAAGATAAGAGATTTTTCAAAATAGCAGATCTACAAGCTCGTACGAGCTTGTAGATCTGCTATTTTTCAACAGCTTAAGAATAACGGTTCCCGTCCAGTATGGGTTATTGCCGTGTTAATTTAGCATTACGCTGCTGATGCTATTGTATAATTCACTGTCCTGTTATGCTCAGTTCAGTAAAGCATTAAGGATTGTCATTAAGGATATTATTGGAGACCGTTTCTTCCTGAATGAATATGGTGATGTATTATAAGCCTCGTCAGCCTTATAATAATGCAGAAGTTCCAAATAACTGACGGTTATTAAAAAGTCAGCTGTACTGTACAAGATTCTTGAGAAATTTAAATAAAATATGACAATATCTTGTGATTTCTACTTTTCACCGAAGACACGAAAAACTGGATCGGGACCCATTTGTAGGTCATGGACTAAATGTAATGGGTCCCTTCATTTTTTGTTTCCTACATTTTGTTTTTTTAATTATTATTATTTTAAAAATAAAAACATTCTCAAAAAAAGGTTAAAACAATTAAATTAAATACAAATTTAATATGTTTTTCAAAGAATTCCATGAATAAATCAAATAAATTCCATAGCTAAAGTAGAAAACAAATGCTTAATAAGTAGTAGAAAATAGCCGGTCTACAAGCTCACAGCGCTCAGTGAAGTGACACGTTGTGAGCTTGTAGATCTGCTAGTTTCACTAGTTTTGGTCCCGGGCAAACGTCTCATTTCTCTTTTGGATAAGTTTAGGAACCACTGGTCTAGAGCCGTGGTTCCTTGAGGTGGACCCCTATACAGGTCGTCTGTATAACTATGAGTGTACAAATGGAACCAAATGGATCCTTTATACAGGTCTGCATTATACCCATTATGTATTGTACATGCAGTAGCAGATCTACAAACTCACACTATAGTGTCGTAATCCTAACCGAGGCACAAGTTTGAAAAAAACTTGGTATTGATTTGAAGTCAAATCGTCTAACGCTAGTCCACGTCCCTTGTACGTTAACATGACTTCATACATGTGTGGTGTTAATTGGAACATGGTTGATAAAGCTCTGTGGTATAAGTCTCCCTCTCTCTCTCTCTCTCCCCCTCTCTCTCCCCCTCTCTCCCTCTCTCTCCATCTCTCCATGCGTCATGTTTTTCATTGTGCCAAACTGGCGGCAGCTGGGCCTAATAAATCCTAGGCAAAACCTAGGGAGCTCAAGGTAGCTTAAATAATTGATCAGCCTGAGCATGCAGCCTGGCAGCCGGCATGTCTGATATACAAGGAAATCACAATAAGATACGTCCGTGTCTGCTCGTGTGCGCGCCGCTTTCTCCATAAAATCAATTACAGTAAGACAATTTCTAGACTTTGAGGTAACATGCACATTTATGGACAGGCACACACGCCTTCGCCTACAGTATACTGTATGTCTCTATTGCTCAGTGCACTTGTGCGCACACACACAGTAAAAAAAATAAAATAAAACACAGCACAGCCACTACAGGATTGGTTTCATAGTTCATACATGTACTGTTTTAGTTCTATTATATTATATATATTATATTTACATATTAAAACCCGAGGCTGATTCTACAAATGTCTTCTCAATCAAGTTTTCTGAAAACTTGTGTGTGGTTCTCAAACATTTTCATGTGAAGGACAACCCAAAATTATATGTATATTGGCCGCAGACCGTCTTAAACTATATATATATATATATATATATATATATATATATATATATATATATATATATATATATATATATTCAAAGATTTCCACAAATGTTCCCAATGTTTCAAAAACAGCAGATCTACAAGCCCATGGCGCGGCACAAGTGACACGCCATGAGCTTGTAGATCTGCTGTAATTGAATGGCCAAAGAATAAAATGTCACAGATGCTTCCCCGATTTTATAACAGGTTAACAGTATGGACTGCAGGATATTTAACTCATTAACCACCTGGCTTAGTGTGGCGCAGCCCGCCATACATTATAAGTGAATGAGTGAGTCTCTTACTGTAACTTGAAAGCGGTTTTGGCCGGAAACCGCTGAATCAGGAGGTAAAAATCTCGTGATTGTCATGTAATCCACCCAAATACATACTTTATAAATACTATCGTTTAGATGAATCAAACGCAAACCAAGCTTGTTTTTGGTCTAAAAAGAAGATCAGAGATATTTACGTTCTAAGATGCTGTGTCCCATACCAAGCATATAAGCCAACAGATTTTTCATTTCCGGTTTGTACTGGATATTTTTAGCGGATGGAAATGGGAGCGTTACGTGGGGAAACTGCATGTTATAAAACCCCTGCACTACGTGACGTCTGCAGAACATGGCCTACTTCATGTTATAAAACCCCTGCACTACGTGACGTCTGCAGAACACGGCCTACTTCATGTTATAAAACCCCTGCACTACGTGACGTCTGCAGAACACGGCCTACTTCATGTTATAAAACCCCTGCACTACATGACGTCTGCAGAACACGGCCTACTTCATGTTATAAAACCCCTGCACTACGTGACGCCGCCTTGTCCATAAAGAGCAGAGTTAGGGGGTGCTTCACACAGGATATACATCACATACATCAAGAACTTGTTAAGAGAATGTACATGTACGTCCCCCGGGCTTAAGTGATACGTCGCGGCGAGTCCATTTAGCTGAAAATCCATGGGTGATCACTGGACGCCGTAATTGTCCACCGGGCATCGGGGACGGCGCCGCGGTGAGCTCCATAGGTGCAACCCCGCCGTGATAACTCATGTTAACTGTCCACTGCTTGTCCATTAAACAGGGGACGGCGGTATTGGAGTTTTGGCGCAGGGAGGAGGGGAGGGGAGGGGAGGGGGTGAATAATCAATATATTGGATGATAATGTATGAATGGGGAGGAGACGCGTGTGAAATGGGCGCTCCATTAGGGGGTCATCACAGGGTCGTGCACGGTGCACAGTGCACACATAGACATCAAAGGAGGCTTCAGCCCCCTGCCCCGTCTGTAAAACAACTGCTCTTTCCAGACCATGAATGCAGCATTCACTACATGGTGAAAGAAATGCAAATACCACTCCTTTCCATGGCATGCCGGGAGGCAGCATTTAGGATAGTACAATAGTACTAGGATATTGTACTATAGGATATCACAATAGTATCCAAAATCACAATATCAAGATATGGATATCATTTTGATATTTAGGGATGTCCCGATCACGTTTTTTTTGCTCCTGATCTGATTTCGATCATTAGAAAATCAGCCCGATTTCCGATCTCGTGATCGGAACGGGACGACCCTAGTCGCAGCCTTCCTCTGAGACACAGACCAAGTGGACAGAAGGACAACCCTAGTCACAGCCCTCCTCTGAGACACAGACCAAGCCCTCCTCTGAGACACAGACCAAGCCCTCCTCTGAGACACAGACCAAGCCCTCCTCTGAGACACAGACCAAGCCCTCCTCTGAGACACAGACCAAGTGGACAGAAGGACAACCCTAGTCACAGCCCTCCTCTGAGACACAGACCAAGCCCTCCTCTGAGACACAGACCAAGTGGACAGCAGGACGACCCTATAGTCACAGCCCTCCTCTGAGACACAGACCAAGCCCTCCTCTGAGACACAGACCATGAAGCCCTCCTCTGAGACACAGACCAAGTGGACAGAAGGTGCCATTAGTGAGGACCAATGAAGATGGGTTGAAAATGGATGAAGTGGAACTTTAATAGCTGACATTTGCACGTACGTCTTTGCACACTTGTTTGTGTGCATTTATTATTATGTCCCTGGAGTCATTTTTTGGTGTGTGAAATTGTTATTGTGCTGTGAGAGAGAAAGAGATCATCCACTTCCTCCATTGTCTGGGAACACCTGGCAATGAGTGATACTGTCAGCGTTTTGTTTTTTTGTGGGGGGGGTTTTGTGTTTTCCTTTTCTTTCTTTTTTTACAACAAAGCGTAGACAACATTTGAGGTAGAACCCAGTTTACTGAATACGGGATGGCTTAAAGTCTATAGTAAGTATACATTTACTCAGTCAAGTATAAGCTACTTAACCAATTTTAGAGGACGATTCTACATGCCTTCTACAGTTTTCTGAAAAACCCATGTTTCTGTCAGTTGTTCTCAAACATTTTCATGTCAAGGACCCCCCAAAAATATATGTATTTGGCCGCCGACCCCCATCTGAAAATATGATTTTCCAGGGAGGGACCCTCCAGAAGCAAAGACTTTAGTTAAAAACATTCGCTCTGAAAGAATATATATTCAATGATTTGTGCCACATTTTTACGATTTTTCTAAAGTAGCAGAACTACCAGCTCATAACGCGGCACTCAGTGCCGCGCTATGAGCTTGTAGATCTGCTATTTTTCAATAGCTAAAGTATAACATGCATAAAAAACCAAAAGGGGTTCCCGTGGAATAGGTTAAGTACAAGTCTTTCCAATGTTCTGTAGCCTACTTTTACTTCTACTCCACTACATCTCTACTTTACTTACTAGAGTTAGTTGTAGATTTTGATTAAATATTATTACAAAACATACATCACCCTCTTCAACCCCATATGCATTTCGGCCATCTGACAATAGCAGATCTACAAGCTTGATTCAAACAAAAAACTTTTTTGTTTGTTTTGTTTTTACTGCATAAATTAATGTGGTAGCCTTCTTGATTATCCTTTCAGTGACACACAAGCATCACAATTATGTAGCAGCATCTGTAAGCTCCAAACGCACCGCTTTTTGTCCATCTGCCTGTCGATGTTGCTATATTTTGAGCGGTGGCAAAACGTCTCCAAAGAAGGGCTTTGTGTGTCCCTATGTATGTATGTATGTATGTATTTGGTTAAAATGGGTAGGGTTAAAAAAAAGGCAAGAGTGGGTACTTAAAAACTTCTTCAACTTCTGAGATGTATGTATGTATGTATGTATGTATGTATATGTATGTATGTATGCATGTATTTAACAGGGGGGCTTTTTTGTAAAATCCCAGCCCACAATACCTTCATATATTAAAAAGAATGACAAAATAGGGTTACCATTGAAGGGCAACATGCCTATTCACTGGGGACTATGCAAGGCAGAGGCGTCCACCCCCCTGAGTCCAAGTTAGACTAGACCGCATACTGTATGTGTATGTATGAGTAGGACCTTTGACCCCTGCAGATCATTGGGGTCGCATTCCAGTGCTGATTGGGGTTCAGGTCACACAGGTCGGTCATGTCGCACACACACGCACACGCGCACACACCACACATACACACAGTACAAGTACAGTTAAGTACCACTCAGTTCAGAAATGTCCGATTTTTAACTGTATGGAGATATGAGGTTTCCACCCGACAGAGACCATGAGACACTATACTGTCTGTACTGTTTATTTACAGATATGAGGTTTCCACCCGACAGAGACCATAAGACACTATATGTCTGTACTGTTTATTTACAGATATGAGGTTTCCACCCGACAGAGACCATAAGACACTATACTGTCTGTACTGTTTATTTACAGATATGAGGTTTCCACCCGACAGAGACCATGAGACACTATACTGTCTGTACTGTTTATTTACAGATATGAGGTTTCCACCCGACAGAGACCATGAGACACTATACTGTCTGTACTGTTTATTTACAGATATGAGGTTTCCACCCGACAGAGACCATGAGACACTATACTGTCTGTACTGTTTATTTACAGATATGAGGTTTCCACCCGACAGAGACCATGAGACACTATACTGTCTGTACTGTTTATTTACAGATATGAGGTTTCCACCCGACAGAGACCATGAGACACTATACTGTCTGTACTGTTTATTTACAGATATGAGGTTTCCACCCGACAGAGACCATGAGACACTATACTGTCTGTACTGTTTATTTACAGATATGAGGTTTCCACCCGACAGAGACCATGAGACACTATACTGTCTGTACTGTTTATTTACAAAGGCCAATAAAAACTGCTACTGTATGAATAAAGGTGATAAAAATCTGCTGTCGTGATTTGATTAAACACACATACACACGGTTACTGTAGGTAAATTAATTTTCAGTTATCTGGCCAACTGGCTTGAATCCCCATTACATACAGAAGCCTACTACATCTTAAAATGGAAATGTCTTCAGTCTTATACTGTAGTGGGAGAATTATTGCTTCCCGTAATCCCTTTACACTGGGCTTAATTCAGTGATGCATAGTATTATCTTTGAACAATGCATCGCCAATGATGTGCAAACATGCTAACTGCGTGCTTTGTGTGTGTGTGTGTGTGTGTGTGTGTGTGTGTGTGTGTGACAGGCATAGCAGCGTCAGTTGAGTGCTAGCATTGCTGAGTTCACAACTTTTCATCACAACTTTCACGTAAAAGAAACACAGCTTTTCAACAACAATTCCAAACATTTTTCTGCAGTAATTCATGAATAAAATCAAGTTATCAAATGAATTCCATATAGGAATCACAAAAAAAACGTTTTGAGAATTAGTGAAAATCTGGCAGAATTAAAGGTTGGTGTGACCACACTCAAAATTGAGTTTATGTGGCATTGGGTTATGGTTTTAGCATGAGTGAGGGGGTTAAGGTCCCCACACACCGTGGCATTGGGTTAGGGTTTTAGCATGAGTGAGGGGGTTAAGGTCCCCACACACCGTGGCATTGGGTTAGGGTTTTAGCATGAGTGAGGGGGTTAAGGTCCCCACACACCGTGGCATTGGGTTAGGGTTTTAGCATGAGTGAGGGGGTTAAGGTCCCCACACACCGTGGCATTGGGTTATGGTTTTAGCATGAGTGAGGGGGTTAAGGTCCCCACACACCGTGGCATTGGGTTATGGTTTTAGCATGAGTGAGGGGGTTAAGGTCCCCACACACCGTGGCATTGGGTTAGGGTTTTAGCATGAGTGAGGGTGTTAAGGTCCCCACACACCGTGGCATTGGGTTAGGGTTTTAGCATGAGTGAGGGTGTTAAGGTCCCCACACACCGTGGCATTGGGTTAGGGTTTTAGCATGAGTGAGGGTGTTAAGGTCCCCACACACCGTGGCATTGGGTTAGGGTTTTAGCATGAGTGAGGGGGTTAAGGTCCCCACACACCGTGGCATTGGGTTAGGGTTTTAGCATGAGTGAGGGGGTTAAGGTCCCCACACACCGTGGCATTGGGTTAGGGTTTTAGCATGAGTGAGGGGGTTAAGGTCCCCACACACCGTGGCATTGGGTTAGGGTTTTAGCATGAGTGAGGGGGTTAAGGTCCCCACACACCGTGGCATTGGGTTAGGGTTTTAGCATGAGTGAGGGGGTTAAGGTCCCCACACACCGTGGCATTGGGTTAGGGTTTTAGCATGAGTGAGGGGGTTAAGGTCCCCACACACCGTGGCATTGGGTTAGGGTTTTAGCATGAGTGAGGGGGTTAAGGTCCCCACACACCGTGGCATTGGGTTAGGGTTTTAGCATGAGTGAGGGGGTTAAGGTCCCCACACACCGTGGCATTGGGTTAGGGTTTTAGCATGAGTGAGGGTGTTAAGGTCCCCACACACCAAGCGCGTTTTCGGATTTTTAGCTGCATTTCTCCATCGGTTTTCCGAAAAAACACGCCCAGTGTGCAACCACCTTTACAGTTAGGTTGGCTAGTTAGGTGGGCTAGAGGAAATGTAGCTTTTTCCATGTCCCCACAAAGACAGTACAACAAATGTGTGTGTGTGTGTGTGTGTGTGTGTGTGTGTGTGTGTGTGTGTGTGTGTGTGTGTGTGTGTGTGTGTGTGTGTGTGTGTGTGTGTGGGGCAGTCGGAGGCAATAATAGCGGGGGTCCCCGGAGAGCTGAGAGGATGGGAGGCGACGGATCATAAATAATCTTTTACCCCACCCATTCCCTGCTCCTGCGTTGACAGACCTGATGGGTACAGGTGCACACACTGACGTCCTACGGTATATACAGTGTCAATTTAACTGTGCATATGTAACCAAATGGACCTGTAAGTGTCCATTTGTACAGGCTCAGAGTTACAGAGTCAATTTAGTTCCATTTCTGCACTCTCTAGGTTACAAATGCATCAATTAACACTGAGTATCTTTCCGCTATATAGACGAGGCTAACAGACCACAACACGTAATGTTGTGGTGGGCCCCCCACCCACCCCGGAATGAGATTAGAGTGGAAATCGGAGAGCACTTTATTGAGATATGGGAGGATCTGTTCGGTCCGATGTGAGACATTTAACAAAAACAACGCGCGCGAAAGAGGCGCTGACAGTTCATTTGAGCGCGCGATGTCCGAAGAGAAGGTATCATAATGGAGGCGAGGGGGGGGGAGGGACGAAGTAATGAAAAGGTAAATGAGAATCAAATATGCCCGGCCCTGTATTGTTATGTGGGTTATTTATCTTTTAATCAATAGCCACCTTAGCCATTAGGTTTTAATGTGTACTTGGTAGTTGCAAAGCCCTGGAAATTAAACTGTGGTGGAAATCAACAGCTCCTAATGGCCGAGCCCCAAGGGGGGGATTCACTCATAAACATACGCACTATAGGTCGCCATTACTGCGTGGGGGAAAGGAGTATCGACTTGTGCGTGATGTAGAAAGGAGAAAAAAAAGGAAGGAAAAAATAGAAGAAATAGGAAATCACTGTGAACAGAGCGGTTAACACAATGAGGATCTATGTTGTACTTAAAAACTTTGTCAAAAGGCTTTGTTTAGCATGATTGGTTAAGTAATGACTCACAGAGAACGCAATCACAAGAGCTTGTCGTTAGTCGCAGTACTAAGTTCCAACCAGTCATTGGTCCGACATCGACAACCTACCTCCAACCCTAACCTAACCATAACCGCAAGCACGGAGCAGCGCATGTTCGCCAACCTTAACGCATGTTCGCCAACCTTAACACATGTTCGCCAACCTTAACGCATGTTCGCCAACCTTAATCCGGTCGTTTTCCGCATGTCTGACTATTGACATGTCGGAAAAGCGTACACACCACCCACAACAGCGGGTGCTAGCGCGACACTATAAAGCTGCCATTTGGAACTTATTCTATCAACAGGTGTGTACAGTATACAGTACATCTTATACATACATGAAAACTTAAAATGGGATATTTGTGCACAATGAGTACGACAGTACGTTCTACTTTTGTTACTTTAAGTACATTTTTAGTGTTTTTTTAATGTCTTCTAAATCCTGACAGTTTTCTGAAAAACCCACGTTTCTATGTCAGTCGTTCTAGAACATTTTCATGTCAAGGACCCCCAAAAATATATGTAATTGGCCGCCTGACAATGAAAATGAAATGAACTGAAAATGTTTTGTTCCAGGGACCCCCCCTAAAAACGTTCGCGCTGAAAGAATATATATATACACAAAGATCTGCACCACATTTTCACGATTTTTCAAAGATAGCAGATCTACAAGCTCACTCGGTGCCGTGCTATGAGCACCCAAATGGGTTAAGTCTCCTCCGGTGAAGCAAAGTGAATCAGGCACCAGTTGGACGGAGACAAAGGGAGGCGAAGGGCTGTGATTTAATTTATGGCTTCTGCTCGCACGTCGCCGCACGGCTGACTACGTCTCAAAGTGGCATTTATGATGTATGAAATCAAATTACGGAGGAACATCCACCATACACAAAACCAACCTGACGCACCTGGACACACTTCCTCTCACTTCAGCAGAGTCCACAAAGATGCTGTTGTTGTTGTTGTTTGCCCGCGTCCGTCTGTCTGTCCTTCCCTCCCCCTATATGTCTCTCTCTCCTCTCTCTCTCTCTCTCTCTCTCTCTCTCTCCTTTGTTTGCAGAACCAGACTATAAAGTCCCCCTAAAAAACATGTATTAGGCTTACCATTATGCATAGGATTTGCCAGTGACTGACAGGTATTGACGAGCACAGATCCGGCCAAACAAAAGAGGGTCTATCATCTAAACCACACAGTACACAGTGTTTACATTTCCCTCTGACAAAGATCCAAATGGCTCAGTGAGGCCGTCCAAAAACAATAAGGTTCCCAAAGCACAGCTTGTTCCTGAAGGTGATCAGGCATTGTGCGGTCCAAGCCTCTCTAAACTAGTGCTGCTTCAATGGTACAGCCATGATAGAAAAGTTAATTAATATTAACCCATTTAGACCTGAGGACGATTCTAAATCAGGGGAAGGCAACCTTAGGCACCAGTGCCAACATTGGCACAAAGGAGGGTGATCACTGGCACACTGTGAGTGCGCAAGTGTGTGAGTATTTTTGGTTTTAAATCAACTATTTAAAAAAAATTAAAAATGCAGTGAAGTCCCTCATATTTGTGTGTAAATTACATCCTGCATTCTACATTCATTAAAACTGAACTCTGTTACAAGCTCTACGCCACGCTTCCAATAGCTAAAGTATAACAATGCTTAAATAGGGATTCCCGTACAGAATGGGTTCAAATAAACAGATCCCAGAACGCTCCCCCATAATACATAGGTTGTTATATGGCTTGTACAGCAGCGGTTCTCAAAGTTGGGTTCCCCGTTACGATGAAACCTAATGAACCCTTAGAGGTCTGTGGCCTATAATGCGTACCACCATTGTACAGCTTAAAAGTAGGTCTGGTTTCGTTTGTATATTATATTTTGACTAGCTATACGAAAGGCATGACTTTGTAGTACACCGAATCGGAATTAATGTTATAGTAAGCAAATTTGTACTCATTTAAGTAATTTCTTTTTAATTCCAAGAATATGCTGTATCAGTGAAAACACAGTGTACGGCTTGCATTAGGTAATAATTAGGCGAAAGCAGATCGAGGCAGATCAAGGACCCTCCAGATAACATTTTGTCCCCCGGACAGAATTTAGTTGTTAGATATAATTAATATTAAAAAAAAAAATAACTACAGTAACTCGCGATCGAAAGATATCGAAAGTGGGAAGAAATATTAATGACTATTCTTCTGTTTTTTGGGAGGACCAGCTTAGAGAAACCACTGCTGAGCATGTTGTTGCTCATGCACCAAAACCTTGTAACTCCATTAAATGTATTTCTTTATTTTTTGTAAATTAATGCAATGATGACTGACCATGATACTGACCATGGTGCTGACCAAGATACTGACATGATACTGACCATGATACTGACACACTGACCAAGATACTGACATGATACTGACATGATACTGACCAAGATACTGACATGATACTGACCAAGATACTGACATGATACTGACCATGATACTGACATGATACTGACCATGATACTGACACACTGACCAAGATACTGACATGATACTGACATGATACTGACCAAGATACTGACATGATACTGACCAAGATACTGACATGATACTGACCATGATACTGACATGATACTGACCATGATACTGACATGATACTGACATGATACTGACATGATACTGACCAAGATACTGACATGATACTGACATGATACTGACATGATACTGACATGATACTGACCAAGATACTGACCAAGATACTGACATGATACTGACCAAGATACTGACATGATACTGACATGATACTGACCAAGATACTGACATGATACTGACCAAGATACTGACATGATACTGACCATGGTGCTGACATGATACTGACCAAGCGTGTGAACTAAATAATAACTACATTGGAGAAACAATGGATTTTCTTTTACATTTCCAGAAAAGTAACGTTTTTGGACATAAGAGGTCTTTGCCCGACGGCGATGACATATATCTGTGAGGAGGAGGAGCGGGTGTTTTGGTCTCTGGCCAAAACGTCATCCTGTGGTCCGCCCTGCCTGATTCATGAGCCCTCGTTTGGTCTACCACCTGCTGACTATCCTCAACACCCCCCCCCCCCCCCCAGCCCCCCACTCCCCCAGCCTGCTGACTGTCTTTTTGAAAAGCCTGTGTTTGTCAGTGGTGGTGCTCAACCTTTTTCATGTCAAGGACCCCCAGAAGTATCTGTATTTGGCCGCGTTTTCTGAAAAACGTATGTTGCTTTATCAGTGGTGCTCAAACGTGTTTCATGCCATTATTATGTATTTGCTCGTGGACTCCTTCATCTCAAAACATTTTATTCCAGCAGGGACCCCCAGGGACCCCCCAGCAGGGACCCCCAGAAGAAAAGGCTTTGAGTGAAATTATATATCATATATTCATTCAAAGATTTGCATCTAAAACTTTCCCAGTTTTATTGGGTTAAAGTAATGGAGTAAAAACAATATTTCAATATTCAAAAATGCATTCTTTCTTTTAAAAGAATGAATAAATAACGTTTCAACAAACGTAATTAACAGCTAAAATAAGGCTTTACACGATTAATTCATAGTGTACTTTTACTCTCCGGCCGGCCTGCTTTTTTCCTCCTACGTCCGGCAGCCACCTTTTTTTATTTTTTCTATCTTTCTTTCTTTTCTTTTCTTTCTTTTTTTTTAATTTTTTTTTACAAGGCTGAAAATCTGCTGAGTAACTGTCCTCCTCCGCCCCGCCCCGCCCCCGCTGTGGGGGCTGCATGCTACAGGAAGAGAGGAGGGGGGTGGGGGGAGGCGGGGGGAGGCTGCATGGTGCTGCTGCTGCTGTGGCCGACGTTACGCGGCTCACAGGACTTGCCCGTAAATGAACTCATTTTTCATCCTGCCTTCCCCCCTCCTCGTTAACCCATTCTGACCTGAGATCAGATTCATACGAGGTTTCCACCGGACACACACTGCTCTGATGAACCCATTCTGACCTGAGATCAGATTCTCAAAATGTCAGTCGTTCTTCGATTTTTCAAAAATAGCAGACCTACAAGCTCGTATCGCGCCACCCGGTGGCGCGATATGAGCTTGTAGATCTGCTATTTTTCAATAGCTAAAGCATAACATGATGCCAACACCAAAATGGGTGCCCGGTCAGAATGGGTTAATGACTGGCACTTTCCTCGTACGGAGGGCGCTGGCCCTCTGAAGAGCCCGGCGAGTGACAGCGCACCATTCATCTCCGCATGACGGAGAGGACGGGGGGGTTGGGGGGGGGGGGGGGGAGGACGGGGGGGTGAGGGAGTGGTGGCAGAGTAGAGGGTGTGTGTGTGTGTGTGTGTGTGTTATCTGGAGGGTCCTTGATCTGCCTCGATCTGCTTTCGCCTAATTATTACCTAATGCAAGACGTACACTGTGTTTTCACTGATACAGCATGTTCTTGTGTTGACTTTGTCGACTAAAACTATGACGAAAGATTCGTGTCGACTACCTATTTTAACTGACAAGAGACAAAATAAAAACTAAGCTATGATAACTAAAACTAAGACTTAAGTATATAGATAATTATTGTTGACAAAAATAAAAAAAACAAGACTAAAGTTATTATATGGGGAGGGACTAGTGGAGAAGAGGTCCAGTAGAACTAAAACACAAGTCATTATTATGCTTGGTTACATGCAAAATAAAACGCAGATCTACAAAGCTACCAGTATAGTAGGCTATAGCTACTGGTCAGAAAGCCAGCCAGGATGGACAGTACAGCAGGCCAGGGGTAGAAACGGGCAGGAGAAAGGCCTTGCCAAAGCGAGGATGGATTAACGGGTTCACTTCTGGAGAGGATAAAGCAAATGGGAATAGAGACGAGACACGGACGGTGCAGATAAATGGAACAGCGCGCGCGCACACGCACACGCACACACACACACACACACACACACACACACACACACACACACACACACACACACACACACACACACACACACACACACACACACACACACACACACACACACACACACACACACACACACACCTAATTTATATGGTGTCACAGGGATGTATCACTCGACCAAAACAATACATTGAGTTAGAATTAAATGAAGAGGCGGAAATGGAGAAAGTGGTATTTTGTTTTGGAACTGCAGTTTGCAGATGAAGCGGTCATTCTCAATGCTGTACGGACCCGACATTTTAACCTCAAGATGAATATCGTGACAGTCAACATTCATAATAACCTATAATTATTATTAAAGGAGCATTTCACCCGCTTTCAACCGTATATCTTCACATTATTGGTTTTCGCTCGTGCTTACTTCCACCTACGGGGGATTTTGGCCGTTTGTACATGGTCGGGATCTGTAGCTATAGCAAAAAAATGCTACAAACATGCTACTTTTTTTGGTTTTGATTCGCCAATAAACGTGGATTAAACAAAACTCGGCCCTATACGTCTTAGGCACCCGCTACAAGGTATGTCCCTGGCACTTATCCTTAACCCATTTTGGGGCGGGAACCCCTTTTGGTGTTAGCATTATGTTATGCTTTAGCTATTGAAAAATAGCAGATCTACAAGCTCATAGCGAGTGGCACGCTACGAGCTTGTAGGTCTGCTATTTTTGAAAAATCGTTAAAATGTGGCTCAAATCTTTCCGAAAATTGTCATGATTTAGAAAACATTTTTTTCTTTTTTTCGACGTCGGGCCTGAATGGGTTAATGAGCACCAATAATATGAACATGGGTTGAAAATGGGCGAAGTTGTCCTTTAAAAAGGTTCTGTTGAAACTCATCAACACACTGACCTGCATGCATATATTTTAATTCCAACAGTTGATGAATCGGACTAACTGGACCCAAACATGGGCCCTACTTATCAGAAGCCATCCACTATGCGTTGATTAGGAAACAGCTGTTGATCAGACACACCTTAACCCTCTTCATCCACCTTATAATTAGGCTACCTGCGGCATCAATATGCACGGAACGACAAGTGGCAGTTCATCTTTGATCATTTCTCGAGGTGGGCGCCTTTTGTTCTCTCCTCGTCCTCGCATGGCAGCACACGCACGGCAGGCACACAACCATGCACGGCACGCACACAGCCATGCACGGCACGCACACAGCCATGCACGGCACGCACACAACCATGCACGGCAGGGCACACACACAGCCACGCACTGCACACACACAGCCATGCACGGCACACACACAGCCATGCACTGCACACACACAGCCATGCACTGCACACACACAGCCATGCACTGCACACACACAGCCATGCACTGCACACACACAGCCATGCACTGCACACACACAGCCATGCACGGCACACACGGCGTCATGGCGGGTGTTCCCGGGACAGACGACGACGCCTTACCGAAATAGAACAACAGCGATTAAAAATGCAAGAGAAAACACGCCCCACTGTTCGACACAAATCTAATTGCGCTGCCTGTTCCCCCCCTCGCGATCACATTACCTGGGTGGTGGGATGACAGATCACTGAACCTAAACAATGCTATTAGGATGACTCAGCTCCCATGGTTCGCCTTTGCAAGTAAACAAAGTTACTGTGAAATTGGGAGAGCATGATTAATTATCATTATGAGAATATCATTTAAAAAAACAAATAAGAAAAAAAAAGCAGGCCATGCTATATTGTTCATGTCTACTGCCTCCACACGCAGAATATTTTAAACTATACAACAGGAGAGCTCGCTACTCCTGTTTTTAGTTTTTGTATGATGTCATGTGACAATCAAAAATAGCAGATATAACAGTATAAGATCTACAAGCGCGAATCTACAGTAGAAGCTCAGTTAGCTCACAATGTGTTGTGATATGCGGTGTGAGCTTGTGGATCTGGGATTTCTGCCAGGCAACCTAAAAGTCGAAATAGGGCTTCGAAAATCTTCAATGTTTTTTAATTAATATTTTAGTTAATCACAGAAGTAGAGAAAAAAGGATCCCTCACTGTCTTCACTTGAGTTACATTTATTGAGCAACGTTCCGGTCGTTCCGACCTTCATCAGGCATAAAGAAGAACTGACAAACAGTCGGTATAAGTACAGCTCTGGGATCAGCGGGGGCCAATCAGATGCCCCCGCGCGCCAATCCGTTACCATGGAGAGGGACTTTGGATTAAATCTTTCCTCTTTTCGGATAACCTCAAAACTGTTGTCAATGCCCTGGTCTATTCTCGCTTGGATTACTGCAATGCCCGTATTGTGGTCTCAGCCAAAACCTAATTCACCGCCTACAGCTGGTACAAAAAGCGGCAGCTAGCCTCATCACAGGTACCAGGAGATTTGATCATATAACTCCGGTTTTAGCTGCACTTCATTGGTTGCCAGTATCCTTTCGCATTGATTTTAAGATTTTATTATTAACTTTTAAAGCTCTTAATGGTCTAGCGCCTAGCTACTTATGCGACATGGTAGAATATTATGTGCCGCCACATACCTTAAGGTCATCGGGTCAGGGTCTACTGAAGGTGACCCATAAGGCTAAATTGGTCACTAAAGTGGATCGGTCTTTTGTGGTTAAGGCCCCAAGGCTCTGGAATAGCCTACCAGAGGAACTGAGGCCAGGTTAGCACACATTTTAAAACCCTCCTAAAGACCCATTTTTATAGAATAGCCTTTGCATCTCCCTGATTCTTATGTGTTTGTTATTTTGCATTTTCTAGTTTTTTTTTTTTGCATCAGTGATGTATTCTGTTGTTATTGGTGTCTGACTGTTCAAAGCACTTTGTAACTTTGTTTAAAAAGGTGCTATATAAATAAAGTTTTATTATTAATATTATTATTACTATATTTGTATAATTGTCCAATATTTATTTGCTGCCTCAGTCAGTACTGCCCTAAAATGTATTCATTTTGTATTGGTTTTATTGCCTTTCTCTACTGATTGATTTATTCTGTTGTAGCTATATAATATTCTACTTACTCTCCAATACTACTACTTTTTTATTATTATAACAAAACATACTGTACAGTACATGTACATTAACCACTTCAGCCCTATATACATTTTGCGGCCATTTGAAAATAGCAGATCTTCAAGCTCACATTGCGTCACGATGTGATGCATTGTGGGCTTGTAGATCGGCTATTTTAAAAGTTTATACATTTTATGAAACTTGTGAAATGGTACAGTTCTACCTTTTATACTTTAAGTACATTTCAATACCAATACTTTTATACTTTTACTACAAAGAGAGTATTTTTAGATTGCAGTATCGATACTTTTACGAGTAAAAGTAAAGTAAAACATTTTGTACACTTTTATATCCACCACTGCAAATGAATAGTTTTATGTGACTCCAAGTCAACACATTTTAAAAATCAACAATCTATTTCTCAATATACAACAATGAGAGAAACCAAAGCATATTATTTTCATATCAGGGTTACAGTATATGCAAGACTTCTCTCTCCAGGACAGAAGCACATGAAATATGGAGGGTTCATTTTGGGTTATGTGACACGAAACGGTTTGGAAACCCCCTGCTATGGACCATGATCCTGTGATATAGTGTCCTTCAAGAAACTACTGAATCTATTGAAATAGAACATAAAAAAAATGAAATAGAACCAGCGAGGAGTGAAGGTTACACACACACACACACACACACACACACACAGGCTGAGCACAGTAGGATGTCTGGACCATAACCAAGTGAGACAGAATAATCACATGTGAGCTGTGTCTGCTGCGTGCATGTGCGTGTGTGTGCGTGTGTGGGCGTGTGTGTGTGTGTGTGTGTGTGTGTGCGTCGGTCTGTCTAAAAAGCCTTTCTTTTATTTTTTTTGCCTGGAGTGTGGCAGATGGAGACACCCTCAAAGTGACACAGCTATAAAGCAACACCTGGAGGAGTTGGTCTGGCCACCGCTACATCTGTGACCATCAGAGCCGTGTGCGTGTGTGTGTGCGGCGTGCGCGCGACGTGCGCGTGTGCGTACACCGGGTCCAGCAGCAGAAGCGTTGGCACGGTGGCCAACGTGGGCGAGCGATGCCAACCTCAGGTCTCTCTGAGAGTCGTGCCAAAAGAAAGCAGGCAAAAACACATCAGCTTGAAGAGGCAAAAGTGTGCCAGCTTCTATTTTTTATGTATTTTCACCCTTTGGATAGTTTTCCCTTGTATTATACAAAGTTTGAACTTGGATAGACCTTGAATGTCCACTCATTGCAAAAACAACAGATTTAGACACATAACTATAGGCTATATGCAACGATCATTAATTAAACACAATATATCGATATTGGGCAGAAACCTCTTATCTCCATATTTTTGCCCTACTAAAAAGCAGGGGTGCCCACACTTTTTTGACATGAGAGCTACTTTCAAAATGACCAGCTCAGCAAGATCTACCCACCGAATAAATAATTATTCCATTGCTGAAAATAGTGTAAATACAGTATGTACCTGAGGGGCCTTTGGAATAGTAGAGGCAGAGCTGGTGTCTTGTACAGTATAAGACAAATGCACTTGGAATGGGAAATAGAGGGGGAGATTTAATATATTTAAATTAAATACTCTTTAGGGGCATGTCATGTGATCTACCTGCACAGCCTTTGTGATCTACTGGTAAGTTCTGATACTTTTGCAGATTTTATATTTGAATGCTGAACAGTAACAGTTTTGGACATATGAGGTTTACACTGGACAGAGACGAATACGTATATCTAGAAAAATTGTAGATGTACAAAGTTAGAAAAACGCTCACTGTAATGACATGCCCAAGATTACGGACGTCGGGTTGAAAGCATTTAAAGTAGGGCTGAACAATATAATCAGTAGCATAATCGGAATCGGCCAAAACAATTGGAACGGTCTCAAAATAATCCAGATTATTTAATGGTTTTCACCAGCAAAAAAAAATAAAAATGTAAAAAACATTCAATATAAATCAAAAGCTTCTATACCTCTAGTCTAGAACAAAAGCCAAATCAAATATGATGTAAAATCTTAAGTAAAAATAAACTTTAAATGTGTCTACATTTGATTGTGTACTCATCGCATTCTGTAGTCATTCAGTGTCAAGTCAGACACTTGGAAAAGAGTATAGGCTATTGATTGATTGAATACTTTATTAAAAGGCTTTGGGCCAAGCCCTAGGCTTGTTTCCATTGTGGTCCTCGAATGACCCTGCAAATAATCGGAGATCAGATATTGGTCATAATGTAATAATCCTGCACCTTTTTGTTGAAAGCATTTAAAGTAGCTCTGTACTCTTCTGTACATTTTGTTTTTGCTTTTCAGAGCGTTTGTAATCTTCAAATGGACGATACCTCCATCCGACACGCTTCTCCGTTCCAGGGCTCTTGCATGCCACAACAATGCAAGTCTGTCATCTCCGTAAGAAAAGCCAAAAAAAGAGAAAAAAAAGCAAAGATATCTACCTTGCCATCTACTGTGTATAGCCTCCCTCTGCCCTAATCTATACGCTAGCATTATGCTGCCTTTGACTTTAAACAGGGCTGCCCTTTGACTAACAGCAAAGCAATTGACAAAAAAAACAACACAAAGGAGACAAAGGCTCAGGAGTCGTTCTTTGAAGGTCAGTTACAATTCAACTTTTTTATTTTTTTCCTCCCCTTGCTGGAGGCCAGGCAATTTTCATGAACAATAGAGCAGATGTACGTGTAGAGAGATAGGAAAACTTGTCTGACATCGCTTCAAAGGGGAATTGTCGGGGGGGGAAAGGTTGCAGGTAAACAGAAGCATGTTGAGTGCAATGACAACCTGTGTTTGCATCTTAACTACTCTCTACAGAGTCTACACGCTAGGCTGGGGAAGATTAAAATAAATAAATCAAAAATCAAAAATAATGTAAACACCTGGATTTGAACGCCAGTCTCACCACCAAAATGCCCTCTGGGCAGTGTATATATTACGCTTCTGTGTTTTAGGCAGAACTACAGCGAATAGTAAACCTAGCCTCAAAAATCATTGGGAAGAGACAGAAACAACTAGGCTGTATCTACAAGGAGGTACTTCGTAAAAAAGCTGTCAAGATAGCAAACGGCCCCTCTCATCCACTCTGCAGGGAGTTCGAACTACTTCCCTCAAAGTACCAAAAGGTAACCGTAACATTTAAAACAAATCCTTCATACCAAATGCCATTAAGGCACTAAATGATACCATGTCTCGCTAGATGTGTTGTTTTTCCAATGTAATAATCAGAGGACATGCATACCGTGAGTCTTCAGATTACATGTAATAATCAGAGGACATGCATACCGTGAGTCTTCAGATTACATGTAATAATCAGAGGACATGCATACTGTGAGTCTTCAGATTACATGTAATAATCAGATGACATGCATACTGTGAGTCTTCAGATTACATGTAATAATCAGAGGACATGCATACTGTGAGTCTTCAGATTACATGTAATAATCAGAGGACATGCATACTGTGAGTCTTCAGATTACATGTAATAATCAGAGGACATGCATACTGTGAGTCTTCAGATTACATGTAATAATCAGAGGACATGCATACTGTGAGTCTTCAGATTACATGTAATAATCAGAGGACATGCATACTGTGAGTCTTCAGATTACATGTAATAATCAGATGACATGCATACCGTGCCGTGCTAGAAATGTTCACTCAATGGAACAGCCAGGCAGAAGTCCCTATTTGGACATGGCTGTATAGATTGATCACACCGTCAGTGTTTCTTAAACTTTTTAAACTTCAAGGACCACCACAACTCTGAGCACCATTTTGTACACTCTCAGAATTAGAATTTGTGTTTATCAAGAAAAAGGCCAAAATTATTATGTTTATTGATGTATGAATCGTTAAAGGGAACCGCTGAGGAATCGGACCGTTTAGACTAGAGGGAATCGGTAAAGACAGAGTGCCATTTGCCTTGTTGCCAGACCCACCAGTTCATTAAGTATAACTGGTTTTCACCATAGCACCGTAGCCCGCCTGAACTCAAGCTGCGCCCACAGCTGTTGTATGATAATAATAAGGGGACGGGCAGTACAGGAGTGTCACTAAAGCTGTGTATTTCGAGTGGACCATTTGACTCAAAGGCTTTCAGCTTTGCAGGGAGATACCACAAATACACAGGGAAGACGTATGTGCATACGGTATTATAACCACACCTGGGGGTCTATAATTAGAGTAATGTTAACATCCAAAGACACATACAAAACAGAAAAACTATGGCACCCCATCTTTAACCCATTTTGGGGCAGGAACCCCTTTTGGTTTTTTAAGCATTATGTTGTACTTTAGCTGTTGAAAAACAGCTAAAGTACCGAGTGCCGCGCTACGAGCTTGTAGGTGGCCCAAATGTTTGAATCTATTCTTTCGGAGCGAACGTTTTTAACTCGGCGACCAAATACATATAATTGTGGGGCTCCTTAACATGAACAAGTTTGAGAACGACTGACATAGAAACATGGGTTTTTCAGACAACTGTCAGGATTTAGAAGGCATTTGTAGAATCTTGTGTCAGGTCTAAATGGGTTAAGGAACCGGAATGGTTAAATTCCTAAAGGTTCCCAACACGAGACAAGCCAACAACATACACCATGGAGGTGAACTACTCCAAAGCAGGGGGATCTCTGCTACACACTATAGGCCTATAGGGCACACTTCACACATTCTCTGCTACACACTATAGGCCTATAGGGCACACTTCACTATAGGCCTAGGGCACACTTCACACATTCTCCTTCCCTCTCTCTGCCACTGGAAAACAATCCGTGTCCCTTCTGCCGCTGATGCAAACAGACGTGAGCGTCAACCCAGGTTCTCTGAGCTCGGAGTCAGCCTGTCCACTCAGAGGCTTCCTCTCCGTCAGTCAGCTCTACAGCGCGACCAGTCAGAGTCCATTGTGCCCCGATGTGAGCCAGACATTCCCGGCATCCTGGCACGAATATCCTAAATGTAACCTCAGTAAAACTACGCCTAAACCTAACCTTATTCCTAAACGTAACCTCAGTAAAACTACGCCTAAACCTAACCTTATTCCTAAACGTAACCTCAGTAAAACTATGCCTAAACCTAACCTTATTCCTAAACGTAACCTCAGTAAAACTATGCCTAAACCTAACCTTATTCCTAAACGTAACCTCAGTAAAACTATGCCTAAACCTAACCTTATTCCTAAACGTAACCTCAGTAAAACTATGCCTAAACTATAACCTTACTCCTAAACCTTAACCTCAGGTTATGGTTAGGGTTTAGGATTATGCATAGTTTTACTCAGTAAAACTATAGCCTTACTCCTAAACTTAACCTCAGGTTATGGTTCCAGCCATTCCTAGCATCCTGGTATCCAGCCATTCCTCCATTCCTAGCTTCCTTGTGACCAAGCAGCACCACAGTCCAGCCAGTCAGAAGTCATTACACCCGCTATTAACTCTGCGTTCGGCTTCATTAGGCATGTAAATTGAGGAGGGACAAAGACTTGAAAAAACATCTCTCTCTCTCTCTCTCTCTCTCTCTCTCTCTCTCTCTCTCTCTCTCTCTCTCTCTCTCTCTCTCTCTCTCTCTCTCTCTCTCTCTCTCTCTCTCTAAAACAATATGACGATCTTGGTAAACTGTAGGCTATGACAGCAGGATGTCAAGAATAAGACCTTGAAGCAGGGTCTCCCAAACCTTTTCACCTCGAGAACCAAAACAGACAGTTACCAGTAAGACGCCTGAGGGCGAGTTTTCTCTAGGTAACCTACAGAAAGGCCTGAGGGTGAGTTTTCTCTAGGTAGCCTACAGAAAGGCCTGCATAATTCGGAGCCATTGGAGAACCCATAGCCACTCTGCTCTTCTGTAAGAAATAATTATCCTGAAACAAAAAATTGTTGTGGGTGAGGACAATTTCGGCTAAGGTCACATACATGCGTTAAGACGGTCTGGATTCTAGGGGACATTGTGACAAAAAAGTGTTCTAATGCTTGGATAAGAGCGGACGTAGAATACGCACATGGACAGGCTGGGTGCTGGGCTAAAGAAACGAGCCCTGTTGCACACCACAGATACAAGAAAGACGTTCCTTATTGAGAATTCTGACAACGTTTCGATCCATTTGATCTTCATCAGGTCATGTGGACATACACAAAAGTTAGTACTTTTATAATAACTTAAGTGCCCCCATTATCCAATCAAAACACCACAAAGTATCATGTCAGTATCATGTCAGTATCAGGTCAGTATCATGTCAGTATCATGTCAGTATCAGGTCATGTCACGACATGATACTGACCAAGATAATATAGAGACACAATGAGCAGTACCTTATTGTTGAGAAACACTACTTTAGCCTACAGTACGCATTATGCTCTCTCTATGTTCCTTCAGCCCAATGTTACTTTTGCCTTGCTCTCTCAGTCCTACCTTACTTTAGCGGCTAGGTAATGATGAGAGATTTCTTACATTAAAAAAAGAGAACAGGCTGTGCTACAGAGTCAGAGCATATTCCCTTCAAAAAGGCTTAGGACTGCTATGAGATTTAAAATAAAGAGCATGTGACCCGTTCTCATTCTAAAGAGGACGGACGGTTCAGCATTCTGTCATAAAGGGAGAGGCAGCGCAGCCGTCAGCCGGTGAACCTGAAGTTCTATAATTAATTATTATACAAAGCTTATCTTTATTTCAAACAGAAGAGGATTTTCTCTTTCCACCCTGTGACCTCTTCTGCCGTCTCTCTCTCTCTCTCTCTCTCTCTCTCTCTCTCTCTCAGAGGCCAGTGCGGGTCAGGTCCAACGTTCCCCCTCCTGCTCCGACAGAGCATAATGTATTAGTACTAGCGGGCTGAATTACCCATGGGATAACGCGGTGTGTCACACCGCGTCACTGTGCATCGCGCCAACGCGCTCAAACAGGTGGAAAATGTATTCAGGGGGTAAGGTAATAAAAATGGAAAAAGAAAAAAAAAACGCAGCCTCTGTCGGTTTCCACATGAAGCGCGCCTTTAATGTGTCCTGGCTTTTCGGTGCACACCAGTGAACTGTGAGAGAGGAGGTGAAAAGGAAACAAAAGGCGTATATTGACGACTGACGGGCTTTGGTGATCAATGGGAAATAATCGTTTTTAAATCCCCATATGAGGGGATTCTAAAAATGTCTTCTACATTCTGACAGTTTTCTGAAAAAGCTATGTTTCTATGTCAGTCGTTCTTCGATTTTTCAAAAATAGCAGACCTACAAGCTCATAGCGCGCCACTCGGTGGCGTGCTATGAGCTTGTAGATCTGCTATTTTTCAATAGCTAAAGCATAACATAATGCTAACACCAAAAGGGGTTCCCACCCAAAATGGGTTAAAAGACTAGGCTTTAGACTAGCCTTCCCAAGCTGACTGGTTTTTAACATGTTATACTGTTTTATTGGTTTTAATCATTTTATTTTACTTATTTTTCTTAATAAAGTTGTCCTTTTCTTATGTTCCCTCCCCTGGCCCCCACGCATGTAAAGCGTCTTTGAGTAACATGAAAAGTGCTATATAAATCCCAGATAATATTATTATTAAAAGGATCCCTGGCTAATAAGACTCATCACTTTAATACATTATACTTGCCCTCTATACAAATAAAGTTTTATTATTATTATTATTATTATTATTATAACTAAAATTTGAAATTAAAAACACCTTCAATATTTTATTTATTTTAGAAAATAGTACTTTTTTCACTCAATAGGTGCCGAGCTTTCGTCGCACGTTGATGATGTCACATGTTATTGTGTGGACCAGCCTTAGAGTATAAATATAATAGAGACGTCACCCTGAGGCGAAATGGACATAATTGGCCAAATTTCTTATTGCAGCTCGAGCCAGCGCTGGGCCGTTGACTATCATTACCCATGTTCATGTTATTGGGCCCATGACACATGAACGCTGTTTCATACGTGAACGCGTGCAATGATAGTCAACGGCCAGCGCGTTCATGATTTGGCCCAATCCATCCCAGAATGCACTCTGTTCCTACCCGGAAAGAGGAGTGAAATCGCCTCATGTGCTTTTGAGCAACTTACTGTAAGTGGATGGGAGGAGAAACCTGGTGACATCTCTATTAATATATACTCCTAGGGACCAGCCCTATATGGAGTGTATGGAATACATGTTCTATAAATGAAAAGAACAAAAGATGCGTAGCCTGCGAGTTAGTTCATGCAGAATACACTGGAGAGCTTAACATGCTGCATTACTATGAGATGAGATGAGAGATGAGATATGCTTTATTAATCCCTGAAGGGAAATCGAAGCGTTACAACAGCACAGTGCGACATGCACATAAGGTAAATAAAACTACTAGACAAACAGAAAAACAACAGACACAAGCAGGACCACCATAGGACCATATATGCATGCAATGGGGACGGGGAGACAGTTCTTATGCATTTGCATTATAGAGTCTGATGGCAGTTGGCATGAAAGAGAGTCTGTGGGTGGATTGTATACAGTGTTCTGCATGGCCCATACTGTACGTCATATGCTGATGTGGCAATCAGCTGAGCAACTGGGCGGGGTATTTAAGCTCACAGCTTCTTTCTGTGTTCCTTGGGAGTGGGGTTGTTATTGTGACCGCAAGTCACAGTTTACTATGAAAACCATCATCTCCCGTCAGTCAGTCACACCTCGTGACACGCTCCATATATGGCCAATACAGAATTCATTCCATATGTTGATCTGACCTCATCAAAACTCTTCAGACCTCTTCACAGCACAGGACACCGGACAGCAGGACGCATACCTCTTCAGGATTCTACCTTCAAGACATCTGACCTCACTGACACCAGATTAATAGTTTAACTGTGCCGTATTAAGAAGCTCTGTTGTCTCGCCCTCAGGGCGTCTTAATGGTGGTATATCTATCTCCCTGCTCTTAATAGTTAATGATGACTGTCTAATTGTGCTGAGCAGGGAGAAAAATGTACGCCAAAGCGCCAAAACGCCAAGATAAAATATTATATCAACACTGTATTCTCATTCTATAAGAAACCAGTAAGACACCCTGAGGGCGAGAAGAGTGCACGCATCCGCCTGGGTGACAGCAGACTGCTGGGGGAGCGTTGGCGCTTTGGCATGGGGGGGTCAGATCAACATATGGAATGAATTCTGTATTGGCCATATACAGTATGGCGCGTGTTTTGGGTGTACAGGGTTTGATGAGGTCAGATCAACATATGGAGATCTAAGGGTTTGAGGTGGCTACATATATGCAGATCTAGGTGATGATCCAGTCTTCTCCATGTACGGCCATATTTGGAGCGTGGCATGATGGACTGACGGCCATATATGGTGTCACGAGGCATGATGTCACGAGGCGCGATGTCACGAGGCATGACGACGTGTCACGAGGTGTGATGTCAAGAGGCGTAATGGACTGACTGCCAAATATGGTGGCGTGACCGACTGACTGACTGCTATCTTTGAAAGATTAGAAGAAAGTGAAAACACCTTGGAAATGAAAAAGAAAACCCCAAAAAACCAAAACGAAATCATTTCTGAACATCTTCACCTTTAACCCATTCTGAACGGGAACCCATTCTGGTGTTAGCATCATGTCGTGCTTTAGCTATTGAAAAATAGCAGATCTACAAGCTCATAGCGCGCCACCGAGTGGCGCGCTACGAGCTTGTAGGTCTGCTATTTTTGAAGAATCGAAGTGCGACTGACATTTTTAGAATCTGATCTCAGGTCAGAATGGGTTCATCAGACCAGTGTGTGTCCAGTGGAAACCTTCGTATGAATCTGATCTCAGGTCAGAATGGGTTAATTGCATGCCCAAAATAGGGATGACAGCGTTGACACGGTTTTTAAGTGCTTAAGACTGTCTCTATGAAAAATAAAGTAATAATGAGGAAAAGGACAAAAGTCATGGAATGCATCAGTGTATTGTGAAGAGCATCACGGGGCCACTGAGCCTGACTGTGTGCAGCTCTATTCCATAGGAAACAGCGCCTCCCGTTGATGTAGAACAGAACTACACCCACATGAGCAGAGCAGCAGAATGAGTATCCATCCATACTGCAATCTGGAAATACTGTACTTTTACAAGTAAAAGTCCTGAATTCAAAATGTACTTGAATAAAGTATTGGTATCAAAATGTATCTAAAGTACCAAAAGTAAAAGTACTCATTTCAGGTTTTCAAATGAAAGATATTAAACAAAACAACGCATTGTGAGCTTGTAGATCGGCTATTTTCAAATGGCAGAAATGAATTATATAGGGCTTTATATAGGGCTGAAATGGTTAATGCATGATTTGTAATAATAAACAAAAACTACAAAGTAACTAGTAAGTGTTCAAATAATTAGTAGTAGGAGTAAAAGTACAATATTTGCCTCCGAGATTAAATGGAGTAGAAGTAAAAGTATTGTAATTAGAAATCCTCAAGTAAAGTAAAAATATCTCTAAATCCTTACATCACTGAAATAATATATATTATATACACATATATTCAAAGATTTGTGACGCATTTTCACAATTTTTCAAAAGTAGCAGACCTACAAGCTCATCGACCTGTGTTTCTCAGAGGTCTAATACTTGGTCTGCATGTATTTTCCCACTACTCTATATATCTTTGCCAAAGAAATAGACTACAAGCTTGTTCTTTTGTATAGGTGACGGTTCCTTCATATAACTATTATAGTCTTACTGCAATTTGTGACGCAAGTTTGGTCATCTGCTATTTTTGTGAAATATATATATTAAAAATATCTTCTCATCTGGGGGTCCTTTTTCAGATAGGGGGTCCGCGGTCAAATATCAAGTTTGGGGCTATCCTTGGCCCGAAAACGTTGGAGAGGTTTCATGTGTTCGAGCGGTCATACTGTGTATAAAACCTCAGCTAAATGCTGTTGTGTTGCAGTACACTGGGCCACCGTGGGGGGAGGGAGGGGGGGGGGGGGGGGGGGGCAGTACACTGGGCCACCGTGGGGGGAGGGAGGGGGGGGGGGCAGCCGGAGGACAGGTGGCGGCCTAATCATGTGTAAAATGAGGGCCTGGAAAGGAG
Source organism: Protomyctophum bolini (assembly GCF_963924005.1). Classification (NCBI taxonomy): domain Eukaryota; kingdom Metazoa; phylum Chordata; class Actinopteri; order Myctophiformes; family Myctophidae; genus Protomyctophum; species Protomyctophum bolini. The sequence continues at coordinate 20,322,366 of NC_137863.1, forward strand.
AGGGTATAAGGGAGGGGAGAGGGGCTGATGAGGGGTGTCCACCCTGTACACACAGGTCCTGGTGACCACCCTGTACACACACCCTGTACACACACCCTGTACACACAGGTCCTGGTGACCACCCTGTACACACACCCTGTACACACACCCTGTACACAGGTCCTGGTGACCACCCTGTACACACACCCTGTACACACACCCTGTACAGTGTACACACACCCTGTACACACAGGTCCTGGTGACCACCCTGTACACACAGGTCCTGGTGACCACCCTGTACACACAGGTCCTGGTGACCACCCTGTACACACAGGTCCTGGTGACCACCCTGTACACACAGGTCCTGGTGACCTCCCTGTACACACAGGTCCTGGTGACCACCCTGTACACACAGGTCCTGGTGACCACCCTGTACACACAGGTCCTGGCCGGACTGGGAACAAGAGCCGCTCGCTGCCTCCCTGGTGCTCCTCCCGAGCCAAGCAGGACCCTTTCCAAACACAACTCTAGCGTATCAACTTAGGGATGTCCCGATCATGGACATAATATTGATACTACTGTAACAAAGGCTCTCACTCCCTCTCACGAGGGTTCCATAGATGGAGACGACAGAGACATGACATCTAGTGCTGATGACATCAGGTCGATGTAGAAACTCCATATATGGATATGGACGAATACACTCCTCGCAAGGGACTTCATCGCCCTCCGTACGAGACAGAATGTTTAGCCTTATGAGTTACAACCCAGATATTCTCCCCGGCCGGGTCATACCAAAGTCTACTCTAAAAAAGAGACCCAGTGCCTCCCTGCTTGACACTCAGCATCAAGGGTTGGATTGGGGGTATAAGTCCCTGCGACATACTAGCGTCATGTCCAGGGGGTGTACTTGTACATCAAGCTGCCTCACGCTACAGAAAAAGGAGATAGGCTCCTGCCCTATGGCCTCATGGCTCGGCAAGGCTACTTATTTACTAACTTACTTACACCCACTTGCAATTTCCTCCCAAGCACACAGGTTGGGAATTGCGGAAAATAGATGAACGAAGGAGAACGCTAAAGACAGGGGGGAGAACAGGACAGAGACAGCTCTTGACATGAGCATTCATTCTTATCACAGCCACCGTTCTGCTAATGATAGCTGCATGTGCGTGGCCGGCCGGCCGTTGGTCGGTGCTTTGTCACTGCCTTATGAACAAGCTAGTGGCATCTTTGCTGCGCTTGCAGTGTCGTTAACAGAGTGCATGAATCGGATTTTTGATGAAAATACAACAATGTATCAACAGCACAGCGTGCGCTGACTTTACATTGCTCAAATAGACAAAAGGAGTCAGATGGTCCATAAGCAAATCTGGCAAAATGTTTCACCAGTGCGGCAGACAGATGGTATGTCCTGATGTCCTCGCACCCACCCACCCACCAGCATGGAGGACCACAGCTGCAGTTATGGCCTCTATACCGTTACTGTAGGCTTTGGCTGTATCTAAAACAGTGGTTCTCAAAGTGGGGTCCGGTCTTAGTAAGTATAGTCAATATGACGTCACAATCATTATTCATTTTATCCCTCTAAATCTTGGCTATTCAAAAATAGCAGATATACAAGCTCACAGCGTGTCTGGTGCCTGATTGCCAAAAATAATCTGTAAAGAATTTAAAGATTTTGAATAATTGAATAATTGTTCAATTGTCTAATTTATTTTAACATAAATCTTCTCTGGGGATCCACGGCACAAAACCTTTCAGGAGGGAGTCCGTGGACAAATGATTTGGGGGACCTTCCTTCCTTGACATGAAACAGTTTGAGAACTACTGAGGTCAGTAGGTCAAATTAATACAGCCCGTTCTTGGTTTGAAAATTAAAACATTCCTTCAAGGTTATTCAGGTCACGTGTCTTTTAAGGAGATTCTTAAAAATATCCTTGCTGGGTGCTTCAGTGATCAGTGCTACTGGTCGCGTTGCTGCGACTGTAGATCGGCTATTGTCAGCATGCAACCGAGAGTAAAATGTGCCATTACGACGCTGTCAAGGCCTGCAAAAAAGCATTTTTGTGGACAAAAACCAACTGTAAATCTAGTCGACTAAAAATGATATATGATATTTAGTCGAGTAAAACTAGACTAATACTAAAACATTCCAGGTGACTCAAATATGACTAAAACTAAATGCCATTCATTCCAAAGACTATGTATATATATATACTAAACTAAAATAGAAATGTGCTGCCAAAAACACTGTATTATTATTATCACCAGGTATAACGGTGTCCAAGAGCAATACAAGAGCAACAGACTTCATGGAGCATGCTGTGGCTCTGCATACAGAAATCATCTACTTTCAGAACAGCTGCCGTACCAGGAAGGAAAACGGGTCAATACATGGTGTCTTTCATGGAGGAATATAATATTGTTGCATACGTGTGTGTTTGAAGAACATCCTGAGGGGGAGTATTGATCAGCTACAGCCTCGCACCGTGAGAGAGGGAGGAAGGCCCTGCGCGCACATGACTGCAAAATTGTTCCTTAAATGCTTGTCAGACGAATGCCATTCACACACACACAGAGAGAGAGAGAGAGAGAGAGAGAGAAGTTTTTTAAAGATTATGGAAATAGCCGGGGGGGAAAAAACGGATAATTGTGATTATAATAATTGTAATTAGGCGATTATATCATAATTGTGACCTACACAGAGAGAGAGAGAGAGAGAGAGAGAGAGAGAGAGAGAGAGAGAGAGAGAGAGAGAGAGAGAGACAGAGACAGAGACAGAGACAGAGACAGAGACAGAGACAGAGACAGAGACAGAGACAGAGACAGAGACAGAGAGAGGAGGAAGGGAATAAAATAAGGGATCTCATCGAATACTGGAAAGCTCGCATCAAAACACAGTCACCCTGGGGGGTGTTACAGCCGGTGGAAATGCTCAGCCTGGTATTCCAAAACGTAACCCAAGTAAACTATGTTTACACGGTTAAACCTAACCTTATTCCCAACCTTAACCTCAGTAAAACGGTGCCAAAACCCAACCCTATTCCTAAACGTAACCCCAGTAAAACTATGCCTGCCCTAAACTAACCCGAAAGTTATTTCTAACCTTAACCTATAACTCCACTGAGCGGTCGGCGTGAGCCAAGGTCGGCGGGGAAAAAAACGAGGGCGAGCATTCCGGATACCATCTCATCACATACAGAAAAATAGAGACTTAAGGCAGCCGCAGTCATACTAAATTGTCCAATCTAATGTTGTGCTGGTGGTTGATTATTACAAAAAAAAAGAATGTTTAGCTATGATTACTTTGGTCATCATCGCTTGTCATTGTTTATTTGTTAGCGCATTTAGGACTGAGACTCTAAATTCTATTCTAAATCAGTTTTCTGAAAAACCTATTTCAGTGGTGCTCAGCCTTTTTCACACCAAGGACCCCCAGAATTATCTGTATTTGGCCACGGAGCGGACGCCCATCTGAAAATATGTTTTTTTCAGGAACCCCCCCACCAGAAGCAAAGATTTGAGTTAAAGTATAAGATAATCCTTAAAACACCAAAAGGGGTTCCCGTCCCGTTAATATACAGATCATAACCCATTCTCATTTGCAATATAGACTCTTTGGCTTTGGCTTTGCCAGGAGAAAATGTAAAATATAGACTCTTTGGCTTTGGCTTTGCCAGGAGAAAATGTAAAATATAGACTCTTTGGCTTTGGCTTTGCCAGGAGAAAATGTAAAATATAGACTCTTTGGCTTTGGCTTTGCCAGGAGAAAATATTGCGGGGTGGATACTTTATTCAGATTGGAAGCGAGTCGTGACTGTCGGGTGGAAACCTCATTATGCCCAAAACTTTTCAGGATTCAAATTACAAAAACAAATTACAAAAAAGGTTCATAGCGCTTGGTGCTATGAGCTTGTAGATCTGCTATTTTTCAATAGCTAAAGCCTAACATAATGCTTAACACACCAAAAAGGGGTTCCTGCCCAAAATGGGTTAAGCTTGTAGATCTGCTATTTTTGATACTATTGTGTGACGTCCCCACATGACTATATATGATCACGTAGGCCAGGCAATAGTTTACGTAGAAGATGCAGTAAGAGGTTTCTGCCCGATAGCAGCGAAATGGGAAAACTCTTCCAGTCTCATCATCTCATCATCATGCCCAGGGATATACAGTACAACCCCATTACATATTTATTGGTGCCGTTTGCATGTGGGAGCGAGCATACGCAAGAAGTGGGCCTGTGACCCACTTTGGATTCCAAATTATACAAAAGAAAGCCTATAATAAAATAGGTCTACATATTTTTTAGTAGAGAGAAAAGAATCCAAAAACGCTAGTAGAGAAAATATGCCATAATGTGTTAGTTAGCACAATCTGCACATAACGGACTGACGGAAGGGGGCAGAACATAGTCTGGAGTCTCTCGACCATGCCTTCGGCTGATCTTAGATTTTGGTCTCAACAAAGAAGAAATATCAAATGAGGATCTGTGGTCTAATGCAGGGGTTCTGCAGGGTCGCCAAACTATTTTGGGGGGGTCCCCCCAGTTTTTTGTAACTGAATGGCTGGAAAATGGAAATGAAGAGTTTACATAGTACACATAGTGCATGCATAAAACTTTTCCCATTTTGGTTTTGGTGTTAGCATTATGTTATGCTTTAGCCATTGAAAAATAGCAGATCTACAAGCTCATAGCGCGCCACCGAGTGGCGCGCTACGAGCTTGTAGGTCTGCTATTTTTGAAAAATCGAAGAACGACTGACATACTGTAGAAACATAGCTTTTTCAGAAAACTCAAACTGACATTTTTAGAATCTGATCTCGGGTCAAAATGGGTTAATGATTATATCTGAGACATATCCAAAGCATTTCCGGGGGTCCCCAGACAGAAACATTGAGAACCCCTGGTCTAATGCAAGTAAAATTGTGGGTCACTGTTGTATAGCAGCCTATACTATTCCATATTCACATGGAGGACTTGGAGTTCGTGCACGCAAACGTTTCTTTCCATTCTTCCTATACACACACAACATAGCGGGTCAGAGATAAGGGATTTAATGCCATCATCACGTCTCTCTAAAGCCATGAAAGAAAGTGTATTTCCACGGCAGCGTGGCGTGGATAAGAGAGAAGGGAAGAGGTGTATGTGCACCTGAAGAGAGGAGGGGAGAGGAGAGGAGAGGAGAGGAGAGGAGAGGAGAGGAGAGGAGAGGAGAGGAGAGGAGAGGAGAGGAGAGGAGAGGAGAGGAGACACCTTATCCAACTTTGCCAGAAGGGAGATCAGCTCTCCTGTCGCCGTCCATATGTTATCCCATTAAAACCGGGATATCATCTGTGTCATTTTGCTATTATATAGGCCTAGTAAAAATAAAAATAAAAAGCAACATACGTTTTTTTTCAGGAAGGTCTTTGGATTTAGAACAGTGGTTTAGAACAATAGTTCTCAAAAATAGCAGATCTACAAGCTCAGAGCAGGTCACTTCGTGCCGTGCTGCAACCTTGTATATCTGCTATTCTATATCTGAAAAATCTTAAAAGTGAATCATTTAGATCTTCTCCTCCTGGGAGGTGGGGTGATTCCCCTGGCACAAAAAAGATTCAGATGTGGGGGAGGAGGGGTGGGTGTCCACGGCCAGAAACATATCAGTTTGGGGGTTCTTGGCACGAACACGTCTGAGAACTATAACATTCTGTATAGAACCGGCCTGAGGTCTTAATGGGTTATTACGGTGATGTTCTGTGACATCCATCCTGACTCCGACACCTGCCAGACGCTGGTATTTGAACTGTTCCTGTGCATGTCCATCTGGACGACCGCAAACCACGGCAGCTGGAGTCAGCTAGCAAAAAAAATGTAAAAAAAAATAAAAATGAAAGGGGGGGGGGGGGATGTGTGAAAAGCGAAGGCTGAGAAATGAATGAGACCGTTACAGAATATGGAATCGAGTTAATATACACGGACCACAGAAATCCTCACAGTGTTGACTTAACTCTGAGAGTACAAAATGGCAAACCAAATGGACGGTTCCATTTCTAGCATGATGAACACGCTCTTAGAGTTAAATTAACATATTGTGTATGCATGTGATTATCGTTGCTGTGACACTGTCGCGCAGAAACCTCACATCTCCATTATTATTTACTTTTTGTAGCTTTTTTTTGTAAATGAATCATGAATGATCATACTGTACATTACACATTACTTGATCGTACACTACGAAACAGCGGCTCGAAGCGCAAACATGTTTTGATCTTGTAGATCTGCTACTTTTACTTTTACGCACCCGACAGAGACGCTATGTTAGGTAAATTTCATAGCGCGGCTGTAGGCCTGATAAGACAGAGGGTTGGTCTTTGTGTCTGTGTGTTTGTAATCTCTCTGATCTCGCAAACCACTGACTAGACCAATCAAATCAGCGGCTGATTATTGTTGGCCCAAGAAGAAGTACCTCCACAATTTTGTCATAAATCTACGTATATCTGGCCAATCGGACGAACCAAAGGTTTCTGAGAACCGAAAGACAACAAATATCCGTATCTGTCAGCCCGCAGGTCTGAGGAGAACGCACACACATTCTCACTCAGTGTGTTCGGGAGATTGTCCAGATCGGGTTACCTTGATTGGCTAACTCAAACTGCCGGCTTCACGGATTGGCCAAGCTTCGTTTGTGCAGCATAGTCAATATACAGTAAGTAAAGTGACAGCTAATGCAATGGAACAGAGAGTAGACAAAAGCCATAGTATGGAGTCTGGACCCGTATTTAATAGAACAAGTGTTGTCAAAGAGAGGTACAGGGACTCTCTGGGTTCCGTGAGGGGATTCTAAATTGACCCTTACAGGTCTGTAACTCTGACGGTGTGCAAATGGAACCACATTCAGACTTGTCCTTGTAACAGAGTATACCTCTACGTTGCAGTATTGATACAACCTCTGACGTCAGTATCCCCGGCGATAAGCAGCAGAGCAGTGTGTCTCTGCCTGCCCTAAACAGCTCGCCGACGGCCCGGAGATAGATCAGCAAGGCAAGACGAGGAGGGACAAATGGAGAGAGGAAACAGAAGGAGAAAGAGAAAGGCCCCCCTTTTTGGTCCCCGTCGCCCTATTAATTTGAGCAGCACTAGGAAACGCCAGCGGGATTATTAATGTGTTAGTCCGTCACCCACCAACCTCACACTCCCTTTTTCCCCATTTCCCTTTCTCTTATTCTCCTTCAATTCAAATTAAAAGATGGGGGTGGGATGGGGGGGGTTGGCGTATGAGGGGAGGAGTGTGATTGGGGTAAAAGAGGGAAAAAGGCATTAATTGCTTGCCAATCGATAATTCTATAATTACTTTGTGACAAATGGCTGGCTTGCGGTGCTGGGTATATACGTTGAGGTTCAGAGTAGTGCGTTTGGTTGTCGTCAGGGCGGAAAACTCATATGTCCCCAAAATGTTACTTTTCAGGATTTGAATAAAAAAAAGGACATTTAGAAGCTCACATCGCGTCAAGCTTGTAGATCTGCACATTTTTCCTACTTTTGTGTGACACTGTGGCATGATGAAGCACGCATTAAGTCATTTTGGGCAGGAATCCCTTTTGGTGTTAGCATTATGTTATGCTTTAGCTATTTAAAAATAGCAGATCTACAAGCTCATAGTGTGTCACCGAGTGGCACGCTACGAGCTTGTAGGTCTGCTATTTTTGAAAAATCGAAGAACGACTGACATAGAAACATAGCTTTTTCAGTAAACAGACATTTTTAGAATCTGATCTCAGGTCAGAATGGGTTAATTTATGAAGAAAAGAGGGGGGGGGAAAGTAGGGAGATGAGAGGTTTCTGTCCGGCAGCGAGGTGTAGAGGGTTAGTGGTTGTGGTGGGTGTTGGTGTTGGTGGTGAAGGTGGGCTGGGCTGGGCTGGGCTGGGGTGGGGAATCAGCGGGTGGGGAAGTTAAAAGGGATTGGCCACGATCAGGCAAAGGGAAATATTTGCTTTTGTGCCTACAGGCGTGGCTGCCCCGGGGATTTGTGACAGGGCATTTATGTCAGGTATAAGCATGGAGGACACACACCCCTCCCTGCCTCCCATACACACCCCTCCCTCCCATGCACGCACACGCACACACTATCATGACAGCATCATCATGGTCAGCATCACTATCATGTCAGTCAAATGCGTAAATATTACAACAAATACAATAAAAAAAATAAACGAGTGTAATGTACACATTAATGTATGTACACTACATAGACTACTACTAGACAAAATAATATTCAGCCAACCTTGAGTTCCTTAAAACCTTCAAAATAGCAGTGTCTTATTTAGTGTTGGGCCGGGGCCCAACTAAAAATTATACAGAGATCTCAGAGGATCTTGTTCTAATTGTTCCTACCTTGAACGGCTCAACTGTAACTGGACAGGATGAAGTCTTGTGGTTGAGGTTCACAGAGAAGCAGCTAGCTCGGTCCACTGGGTCACCAAGGTAGTACAGGGGTAACCTCCCCTCAAGAAGAACCAGCCTGCATAGCCACAGTGTGCAACAATTATGATATACCTCAACTCACAACCATCCCAATAACTTAAATATTGGTCAAGGAAGTAAATTGACTAATGCATGGTAATGGTAAGTCCATAAGCATTGTTTTGTTGTATTGCTCTTTTACACACATTAGCTTAATCAATATACACACACACAATCACACAACACACTGTGCTTACTTAATATATAGCTACGCTGAAAGGCCACAAGCCAGCAATGAGTAATACTCAATTACAATATCAGACACTGAACATACATTACACAAAAAAACGATTTATCCTGATTCCTGACTGTATTTTATCCTTCGTTATCTTTCATAAAGCAGCATTACAACTTTTTTTTACAACAAAATAGCACCAGAATGTTATGTTGAGCAACCAACTCACCGGGTGGATAATCGATGAAATCAGCAAATCACTTGCCAACTAAAAAAAATGCCAACTATGTCGTGTGTTGTGTTGTGTCTGGGTCTCTCTGCAAACACTGCCACTAAACCTCCACGTTATGGAAAGTTACAGTAATATTCAATTCACTCTTCTCGGTGTTTTTTGTTGTACTTCTCACGGAGCTCTGTAATAATAACATTCAGATTCAGTTCCATGTGCGGCCCATGGCTGCAGCTGGGGGAAAACCGGGGAAAACTAACAAGAAGATGTAAACAAACAACAGTAACCGCGCGCGCGTTCCTTCCTGTTTTTAGGGAGCGTCTACAAAATGTGTGCATTTAGGGAACGTCTGTAAAATATGTATTACTAAACAATTAACATTCATGACCCGCAGTGTATTGCAGTTTAATGACTATAGTAGTATTACATTTGTATTGTCTTTTGTATGTACAATGTATTTGTATTTTTTAAAGTTCTTGTTAACATAAGTATAAATTATGCATTTGTAATTAAATAAACATTTTATACTTTTCACTTCAGGATTCCAATTCAAAAATAGCAAAAACATTAAAAAAAACTGATTCCTCTCTCTCTCTCTCTCACACACACACACACGCACGCACGCACGCACGCACATCACTGCACCATTACATAAAAAATAAAACATTAGAGACAAAACATTTTTTGTAAAAAGGGTGTTATGCGTGCGTGCGTGCGTGCGTGCGTGCGTGCGTGCCCGCGTGTCCAGTCACAGTTCACCATCTTCCAATCACGGTTTCATCTCCAGCCGAGCGTGCGTTAAGTGACGAGCATCTCTTCCAGCTGTGTGTTTTTAAAGGCAGATGGCAGGTGTGCTACCAGGAGACCTCGGCAGGTCAGGGCGTCGTGACACCTGGCGCCCCCTGGCTGCCAAGGGGCTGGCCAGGGGGAGGGGTCAGAGAGGCCTGCATGCGGGATGAGATTGATGGCCCCCCACCACCTTTCGCCGGTGTCAAATCACCTGTCAGCGTGCCCCTGGCATTGAATCTGTTTTGTTCCACGCCACCATTAACCTTGGACCGTTTGGATTCACTCACCCCTGTCCCCGTGGACCAGGCCCCGGCTCAACCTTTGCTCCAACTGTCTGCCTCCAAAAACTAGTTACCGCGGGGCCTGTTATGTTTTGGGAGCTTCTGTCAAAAACGGTGCACTTTTTAGGCAGTAAACAAGGATCCGCTTGACACGGTATATATACTAAAGCCTCGGCGAGAGCTCAGAGTCCAACACACAGGAAACAATGGTCGGTCAGTGAGATTACAGGGAGATTCAGGAACAAGGCCTAGTCAGAAATGTGTGATCTCTCCCATCGATCCAGACTGTTGGGGCGAGTCTTTAACCGTCCGTTTTATTTGAGCTCTCCGTATTGTGGTGGTTCTGCTGCTGTAAACGAGGGGCCATCATACCATTAGAACCCACACGTGAACTGACTAAACTCTTTGGCTAAGAGATGTTTACTTCAAAGCCGCTGCATTGTTTGTAGCGGTTGAACCTTGAAAAAGCACGGCCAGGGCGCGAGGCGTATCCTACGCGAGGTTTGATATTTGTACGTAAGATGCACCTATATATGAAAGCGAGGTTATGAGCAGATGTTTGATCATTTCACAGGCCTATAAAAGGCCGATTGGGCTGCCAGTGGCCGCTGTAATATTGATTGATGTCGGGCAGGTGTGGGGGGGGGGGGGTGGCGCAGCGCTGCCCCTCAGACGAAGATCTGTTTATTTATACAGTCTGCCGTCTGCCTGTCCACACCTCAGCCCATCGCTGGGCTGCATTGGCTGAATTTACAGTCGTCGGGAGAGAGGGATATGCTAATGACACCATGGAGCCCCGAGGAGAAACTAAAAACATTTCTCAGTCCAAACTTCTTTTTTATTTTTTTCTCTCCAGGTTCTATCGGGGCGGAAATCGTGTCCATGTCCGCTGCAATTATGGAATTGGGGGGGGGGGGGTGCAGTGCAACACATGCACATGAGCTCTCCATAAACCAATCTATAATTTGCCGCTCCGTCCCCCAAGGCATACATAAATTGGAGCCAATAATGAGAGCCAATAATGATTGTCTTTGCATATTTGGACTTGATTTTCAATTATATACTGCACTGATGTTATTGTTCTGGATGGCGCGCCATCGCGGTATTAAATTGTACTTCTCCTTGGAGGTGAGCTCGGTGTCTGATTGAACATGCAAAGAAGGCATTATTTTCCCACGGAAGGGTTTATTGCGGCAGTGAAAAATAGGAGAAAAAAAATTAAGTTTATATCCTAAGAGGCTTATTCGAGTCACACGCTGCAGTGAAATCCGCGTGGCTATTACACCTGTACAGTCACACACCACCTACCGCTGCTATCATTTACTGAATAAGCTTCAACGTGTATACTATAGGCTAGCATGGCGACGGTAAACAGACTTTGTGAAACACATGCGTACACTACACGCACATGCACGTACGTACGCATGCACGTACCCATGCACGCGCACTCACGTTTGTATGCTATATACCTCAAGGTATATTTTAAATCCCCCATATCAATTTTAACTTAACTTTTAACTGAAACAACCATTTATATGTGGACTATAGGAGAATGGTCCTCACAAGTATAACACTAGTACACGCACACACGCGTGGGTGCAGACTGCCGTCTCACCACACCATTACGGTGGCCGAATATCAAATTCCTTCCTCCACTCCCCGGCTCGCTGAGGAGAGTCACAGTGATGCCAAGCCCACAGTACTGGCCTGTCTGGCTGAGGGCGCGCGCCATGGCCTTGCATGCTCCCCCCATCCCGCTCTACCACAGCGGCAGCTCTGAGATCAGCCGCAGCCAGTGTCCCTGGCGCTGACAGGGAGGCGCGCCACTGGGCCGTTTGGGGCCTGTCCACCGACACAGAGCCGCAGGCCTCAGATCAGTGGCGTTGGCCCCCACCGCGGCTCCCTCTTTATGGCCAGGCACTGTCTGTCGCTGCTGAGCGGCTGCTTGCGTTGCGTGGCTGTCCTCCGGTGCATGCTGCTGTGTGTGTGTGTGTGTGTGTGTGTGTGCGTGTGTGTGTGTGTGTGTGTGTGTGTGTGTGCACCCGGGCTGTCCTCCGGTGCATGCTGCTGTGTGTGTGTGCACCCTGCAGGCAGTTCTCTCCAGATGGATGCTGGGAATGCAGCTCTAGCGCAGGAGGCCACGGGGCTGAGAAATCCCATCAAACGGCAGTTCCAGGCCCTTGCACTGAGAAGATGAAGCAGGACGGCACGCCAGGGGACACAGGCCAAACCCTGAAACCTCCCCTCAACCCCCCACTCCTCACACACACACCTCCATCCGTCCATGTCCCTCTCGCCCCTTTCTTCCCCCCCCTCGTACTCTTCTTACAGGAGAAGAACTGGAAGCCCGCGCGCGACCAGCCAGAATATGGAGTGTGGCCCTCGGGGTCTGTGGCCCCTCGCTTGTTAAATAAAGGAGCTGACTGGCTGATTGATAGACCCTCACCAGTTCCCTGCACCTCACACGTTTCCCCGGTTCACCACCTTAAATACGAAATCCTTTTGTTGGCCGGCGCCCCCGCGTTGGCGTTTGTTAAATGTGCCGTTTGATGGATGGCACCAATTTCCCTCCAAAACCCAGATGAGCCACCTTACTACCACCCCGCCCCCACCACCCCCCTCCCCCTGGTTTTCTCCGCAGGTAAAGCCCCACCACCACCGAGGGACAGGAGTACTCCAAAACGGTATCAATCACGTCCCCCCCCCACTCCTCCTCCTCCCCCCACCTCCGCAGCCGCCTCCGCAGCAGCAACGCAATGTTTCAATTATGCATCTGTTCCTCGGAGCCTGACATTTCTAGCCCACCTACTGTACCAGCCAACCCGCCAAGAAGAGCTCTCCTCGTTTAAACTTGCATCGTTCACTTTTTCATGTTTAGCACAGAAGCATGAGCCTAGCTATATACTGTATAGCGGCAGCAGGAGCGCTGAATGATTCAGAAGACCAGAACACATGCAGGCTAAAACACACATTTACCCTTTTGCATCCAAAATGTCTGTGATTTCTGAGTATCTTTGTGCACCATGCAGCCTTTTGGCATGTAGCAGACAGTGATGCCATGTCTGCTTATTACAAGTCATGAGCTTGTTTTTCTGTAAAGTTTGGGCTTGTTTCTAAAGTCTAGTTGGTTATTTTGGGCTTGTTTCTAAAGTGTATGCTTATTTTGGGTTGCTTATTTTGCGCTTGTTTCCAAATGTTGTTAAACCAGTGGTTCTCTCTCAAACATTTTAATATATCAAGGACCCCCAAATTAATATGTAATTGTCTGCATAACCCCATCTGAAAACATTTTGTGCCAGGGACTATTTCAAATGTTTAACTTTTTTCACATTTTCTTTTTGAAAGTGGCCGAAGCACACGTGTTGCATCGCGAGTAGACGCGCTGTGAGCTTGTAGATTTGACTATTTTCGAACCGCCGATGCAGGTTCAAAGTGCTCATGCGTGCATTGCTTCTTTGGGGCTTGTTAAGTTGTTTACATAGACCTGCGGTTGCTTATTTATCTTGCAAAAATCTCATAACACTGGCAGCAGCAGGGGCCCTGAATCATTCAGAGGGCCCCGTAGCTCCACAAAGGCCCCAGAACACGCCAGAGATGACAAGCTAAAATATACACATTTACCAAACTTTTTTCATTCTTTGTTTTTTATGGCCGCCTTCAGTCAGTTCTTTTGTGGGCAAAAATGTCTGTGATTTGGGAGTTCTGAAGTGTACCATGCAGTATTGCAGCAATTTGTCACCTGTAAAAAATAAAACTCACAAAGAGCTGTGTAGAAAAGTGACAATTGCCATACACCGAAGGGACAGCATGCGTGTTTCTAAGTGGCACACCGTTCCCATAGCCGGGAGGGGCGGCTGGCATGATGCCAAGCCAGTGTTTCCACAAAGCACCTTTATAGCAAGTTTGAAAATCCTCGCTGTCAGGCGGAAACCTTGCATGTCCAAAACCGTTTGTTTTATTATAATAATATCTAAAACATTTTAAACTTTCAAAAATATCCGATCAAGCTCACAACACAGTCTCATCGTGGCGTGTTTTGAGTTGCATTCATGGTGCGACAGGTGCGTTGTGAGCTTGTAGATCTTCCATTTTCACTACTTTTGTGTGACACTCTTGTACATGAACATGATGAAGTATAGGGCTTTCATTAACAAAGAAAAAACCCGTAATAAGGTAAAATATGGAGATATGATGTTTCTGGCCGTGAGGGAAAAGTAAATCTGTGGATCATGGACTGTGCATGTGCTCGGTGTGTGGAATACATTGCCTATAATCCCTATATAATTTAGCAACATATGGTGACATAATAACACGTGCGTGCTTAGCACATAATAGCTACTGCACCAATCTGAAGGATAGACAATGCTTTGCACTACAAAACAATTGTACAGTTAGTGTACAAGTATATGTACTCAAGTACAATTTTACTTTCTTCAACAGTCTTCAGTAAAATATTGAACTTTTACTCAATTACAATTATATGAAAGCTTTGTTGCATTGTAGATTATTGTAGATTATTATTACATAACACACTAACCACTTCAGCCCTATTATAATAATTCTGACATCAAGCTCACAATGCGTCGTGGTTTGTAGATCTGCTATTTTGAAAATAGTTCTTAATACATTTTGAACTTGTGAAATGGGACATTCTGTACAATGAGTACAGGTATATTACTTTTGGTACTTCAATATATTTAGATGTTGATACCTTTGTATGATTATGTATACGGATACCTTTACATAAGTAAAACATGCTTCTTCCATGCATCACTGGCTGGCTATATAATATATATGACATACAATATATGAACAGAAACATTTGAAAATGTTTGTCCCTTTAAAATACATTTTTCGTTCTTCTTTGTGAAATGCAGCTACACCTTTATTCACTTGATTGTCTGATTGATAACGCCAAGACTGAAAACTGAACATGAATCTTTTTTAAATGTAAATCAAAACACACTTCTCTATCACTCGTTAGTTACTAGATTAATTCACTGATTAATTGATAGAATATCCGCTGAGAAAACAATGGATAGTCTGCAGACGTACCCCATCCATTGAAACCCAGGAGGACTGACTGACTGACTGACTATCTAGCAGAGCCAGGAGAGCAGCAGCAGTGTGTCAGTGTGATGCCGAGCCGGGGAAAAGGGACAGGTGAAAAAGGAAAACAGATGCGAGACGGTCTCCTGGGCGTCAGGCTCATTTGCTACCTAGCGAGGACAGACATATTCCCGTCAGACGGGCCCTGGCAGCCAGCCCATGTGAGGTCATTCTAGTCGGCGAGTAGAAAACCTTGGGTTAACCCGTCGAGACCGGGAAAGCATTTTACACTTTTGGCTATTAAAAAAGCTGTACAAGCCCAATTCAAACGCGTCACCGCGTGTCGCACTATGACGTTGTAGATCTGCTATTTTTGAAAAAACCATGAACATTCGCGCAAATCTTTGAATATATATATTTTTTTAAAGCGAACAGTGTTAACTCAAATCTTAGCTTCTGGGGTTGGAGATGGGGGGGGGGGGGGGGGGGGGGTCAGTGGACAAATGCATGACAGTCTTCTAGATCTTAGTGGGTTAAGGATAAAGATTCTTATACTTCACTGACACACACACACACACACACACACACACACAGGGCCATGGGTTTTTTATTTCCCCTGTGGGCATTGGCAATGACTGCCATTCCACCCCACAGAACCCCTGCAAGCGTGTTCTCACACCACCACCGCTCTCCTGGCCCACAATTTGTCATCGTTTCGATTTGACGCTTGCAGGTTATTTTCCGAATAATGGGCTGCAAGTGTCAGTTCAACATGACATTTTGAGTTTGTGGAGCGGCTGTTTTTCTATATAGCCTTATAGTATAACTTGGGGTTCGAGTTTTTAAACTGATTTTGGTGCTAGAATTTTGCTGGGGACCCCCTCCTGGAACCCCCTCAAGTGAACCCCACTTTGAGAACCATGGTATTATTTATTTTTTTGTACCCCTTGTTCTCCCCAATTTTGTCATTATGCCAATTAATTCCTCATCAACACACATTTCTGTGTTGCAATTAGAAACTGTTAATAATTTGCACACATTTTTAAGATCTTTTTAAAAAATGCAGGTCTACAAACTCATGATAGTGACGCGCTATGCACTTGTATAGCTGTGACTTTCCTGGTTGTAACGGGTTAAGTAACAAATAAATAAAATACATGTGAATATACTTCTTCCACTACTGCCAGGCAGTGGGCATAGGCAGGCAGGCAGACACAGACACACACACACACACACACACACACACACACACACACACACACACACACACACACACACACACACACACACACACACAGACACACACACGCACACACACACACACACACACACACACACACACACACACACACACACACACACACAGGAGTGTGTGGGATGATACTTGAGACACCCTGGCCCACGACCAGAACAACTGGCGTCTCTCCTCTGCAGATGGACACACAGGTGGGCTCGCAGGTGGGACAGGAGCGAGGAGCGCTGTGCCAGGTTTATGCCCTGCCTGGTGGGTGTGTGTGTGTGTGTGTGTGTGTGTGTGTGTGTGTGTGTGTGTGTGTCTGTGTGTGTGTGTGTGTGTGTGTGTGTGTGTGTGTGTGAGTGTGTGTGAGTGCGTGTGTGTGTGTGTGTGTGTGTGTGTGTGTGTGTGTGCGTGTGTGTGTGTGTGTGTGTGTGTGTGTGTGTGTGTGTGTGTGTGTGTGTGTGTGTGTGTGTGTGTGTGTGTGTGTGTGTGCGGCTGTGCGTGCGTTGATGAGCTGGGTAGCATTCATGTGTAGGTACAGATGAATGTGTGTCTTGACTGTCTTCATCACATCTGGGCCACGGCCTGTCCCGTCGACAGTGATTCATCGGTGCATATACTGCACCCTCCTGGACCTCAGCGGCACCACATGGGAGGATGAAGCCAAGCTACCATTAACTATACGCTTCACGTTACAATGTGCTGTTCTGCCATTAGTAGCCTATACATTCTCAGCTCTTCAAGTCACTGTAAGTTTGGATGAATATGAATATACACATCCTAGTGTAGCGGTTAGCTATAGGGCATATCCCTTTCAAGACAAAAGGCTGTGTGGCCGGGTTCGAACCCTGCCTGGGAGTTGACGTCAGCAAGTAGGCCTACCGTAGGAACTCGCCTGCGGTAGGCCCAAGGGGCCAGCTAGCTTCGCGCCAGTTCAGTCTCTATCCTTTTAATACTCTATGGGTAGGCCTACCAAATAAACTCGCCCGCAAGGTGAGTTCCGAAAGGCAGAAGTGCATTAAAAGAAGACCCTCTCGTGTAATATTGCAATTATACAACAGTTACCCTTAAAACTAAGAGAATCGCTGAGTCTGCTGCACTCTGAGAGAAAAGCACGGCTGAATTGTTTTATATTTTATTTCAACGGCTAGAAGCTGTTTCAACCAATCAGATTGCTTCCTCAAAACGACCTGTATAATGTGACTTCACTTATCTAAGACACTGTGAATGAGATGTGATGACTTGAGTTACTGTATACACAAAAGAGAACTACAAATTCCACAATTCCACAAAGATGTTTCTCTTTAGACCTGCACTTGCGCACCCGCATCGATTAATTTATCGGGCGAGGCTAAAGTAGCTTCCTAAAAGTCTCTACAGAGAAGCACACTGTTGTGCTTTCTCACACTTTTTGCCTTTGGCATGATAAAAAGCCCTTTCCTTATTCCACACTCTTTTGCAAACCTCTTCTCATAAAACCCTTCCCGTTTCCCTCAAGCCCTCGTGCATAAATAATTTGGGCCAGTCTATGAAAAGACGGGGCCGAACAAAACAATATGATTGCAGAAAAGCAAACCAACAAATAGTATTGATTTCCCACAGCACACAGACAGCTAATCAATGAATGTATGTCTCCCCCGCACAGAGGCCGCGAGTCCAGATCAATTGTGAAGAAAGCAGAGACATTGGCAAACAGTGTGGGGTAGTAGTTATAAAGCAGTGGTTCTCAAAGTGGGGTCCGGGGATCCCCAGTAGTCCGTGAGGGGGTTCTAGGGGGTCCCCAGCTAAATTGTTGATAGATCAGGACCCTTACGGATCTGGATCTCCAAGTTATGGAGGTCTGTAGCGTATTTACAGTGGTTCTCAGAGGGGTCGCACACTGTTGAGCAGCCGGGCCATTCACACGGAGCAGTCAGCTCATTGGTCACACAAACACAGCACTGCTCAGTTCACACAGGTGTGATTTTTGTTTTACCGAGTGCCTTGCTAATCTTCATTGGTCCTCCTGGTTGGAGACGTGGGGTAGCAATCAGGGATGGAGGCAGTTGGCCACGGCCTTCACAGGTTCAATATGACGGACTTGGACCGGAATGGACCTGTGCAAATTGTACCCTGAGCCGGCTGGACCCGAGCTATTAGAAATCTGAGACCCATGATCCAAACAGTAAGAGAGATGTCGTATAGAACTGTAACATACCAGACGCCACCAAAATCCGAGGACCATCAGAAATTCCTGAATGCCAAAGTTGTTGCTTAAAATTTGCTAACTTTATTATTACAAGTTGTCTAGTGTTAAATAAGACTTTTCTTAATTTCTTACCCTAACCAGAGGTTGCTGCTGCTGTAGCACCCCTGGACGTGAAGTATAATCCCACCCAGGCAATGCTCATTGGACGGTTGGTAAATAGAAATAGAAAGTTTTCGTTAGACGTGTATAATCCTTTGTGGAAAGGCTGACAAACGACACGAGGCCCCAAAAAGTAGGTTGGTAAGGTCCACATTTTTGGGGTATTCTATTTACCTCTCCAACGACTAACAGACAGTGCAAGCCGGTGACAAATACAAACAAATAAAGACTGGCCAAAAGTAAACAGTCCCAAAAATAGGAAACATAAAGTAGGACTTGAAAACTTCACTCAAGAAAAACAACAAAACAGGAACTTGAGATACTGCTAACAGGCTATGGCTCCTTCCATGAGGCCCTGGTGTGGTCTCTTACTAACATCAAGCCAAACTGAAACTCACCTGCAGCATGCCTGCTTTTAAACAGGTGTGACAAACCATCCCCTAATCAGTAAGTTACTATGAGATAAGGCCTATGAGTAATCTTACACATTACACAATTTACAATTTACAAACACTCAGGTCACAGTCACTCAGGTCACACTCAGGTCACAGGACCAATTCATTTACAGAGTATAACATAAACTTGAAACTTGAACTTCACCTTTAATTGACAGACAGCAGAATGTGACACCTCTGTCACCCATTACATTATGCATAGGTGTCGTTTGGGTGTTGCAATAATTAAACCAATTACCGTGCCACACTGCCACATGCCATTGCCTTGAAGAGATCCCTTATCCATTGCGCGTTATGCCCAGTACTTCATAGCCTTACGGTCTATAGCCCATGGAAGAATGATGTGTTGCTGCCTTGAAGTCTCACATTTCGTCCATGCTAAACCCCTTGTCCCTAATGCCTTTTTTTTTTACTATTTTGAAATAAAATTTTGAATAGTAAAAATAGCCAATATACATCAAGAGGTTGTGAGCTTGTAGAATGTTTTTCAAAATAGTAAAAAAAAAGTTTAGGGATAAGGGGTTTAGCATGGACGAAAATGGAGCCCATAGTGCCATCTGGTGTTGAGATTTTTGTTTGCACTTTGCACTAGTGCATATCACTGTCAGTCAGATGGAGCCCCAAGATATACCCCAAACAAACTGTACCTGTCCGGCTCTGGCACGGAGCACGGAGCTGGAGTCACTTTATTGAGAATGGACCCGAGACTGAGCCGGTCCGCAGTGGCGTGCACAGATAGACACTAGGGGGTGCTAGAGCACCCCCTGCCCTTTTGGCAATGTGCTCTACAAATTCTTCTTAATTTGTAGTGTGTGGACCATGGTGACACTGATCAAATATTGATAAAAAACGCTTCTACTATATTATTTAGGCCCCCACAATCTAAAGCTATGTTTCTATGTCAGTGGTTCTTCGATAAAATAAAAAAGCAGACCTATACAAGCTCGTAGTGCGCGCTATGAGCTTGTAGATCTGCTATTTTTCAATAGCTAAAGCACCAAAATGGGTTCCCGCCCCAAAATGTGCCCTTTTTTTTTCACTTGAGCACCGGCCCCTCTAAATGTCTGTGCACGCCACTGCCGGTCCGGGTCCGGGTCGGGTATTCGGGGGGGTTGGGCTTTAATACCCGTTTCTCAGTGCTGCCTTCTCTTCCTCCATGGCCAGTTTCGCCACATAGATAGAGCCTTGTTTGTTTGATTTAGAAGTTGTTCAGCAGTTTAGTTTCCCTGCCAGGTTTTTCCTTTCTACTCGATTCATTCTTCTATTTTTAATCATTAATAATTTTTTTGCATATATTATTCCTCGCCCGTTTCGTTGTGGTCTGGGGGCCATAACCACTTTAACCATTATGTTATGCTTTGGCTGTTTTTTAAGATGTTTTGAATAATAAATAATAATACATTTATAAAAATATGTTTGCTTCTGGGGGTCCCTGGCACAACATAATTTTGAGATGGGGGTCAAAATAGTGATTCATTTGGGGGTCCTTGACATGGAAAGCATTGCTGAACTGAAGCATGTGGAACTGGAATGAATGTCCAAACCAGACAGATTAGTCCCAGCTGTGAATAAACACTGGAGCCAGGCTCCTTTCAACTTCAAAAAGTATATTCTCATAAATGCCATTTACCACCACTTATAAAATTTCTTTTTAAATCAATTTATTTTTTTATTCTTGTTGTCCAGTCAACAATAAGCCTTTTATTTCGGGCAGGAATCTCTCCCCATTTCAACATCCAATGTTTTTATGGTGAATTGGACGCCCTATACGTCATCACAGCAGAATGCCCCACCGAAGGTAATGAAAATAGCAGATGCGACACTTTGTGACCTTGTAGATCTATTTTCATTTTTCACTATACATCTTTTTTCTTTTTTAATATATTAAAAAATAAACTATTTTGGACATACAAGGTTTTCCATCCGACGGAGGCCTCGACCTTGCCCTCGCTGCTCGCGCCACGATCCCACAAATGATGTATTGATCTGGGGAGCAGCGTCCAGAGTGTAAGCTGCAGTATTTCTCATCACCGTGTCATTACTGCCCCCGTGATGAGCTGGGCCGTCATCAGAGTTGAAGTTGTCCCCTACGGGTGTTTCTTTGGGCGCCATGGGACCGAGAGAGACACAGCACGCCGAGACACACTCGCCTTCACACATCACAGGCTAATAATGGCTCAATGATTGCAGTTACAGGTCAACTCCCTGACCCCAGTTAAGGTGCACACATGATACTCTGGTTTGGTGTAGCATGCGCGCGTGTGTGCGTGTGCGTGTGCGTGTGTGTTTGTGTGTGTGTGTGTGTGTGTGTGTGTGTGTGTGTGTGTGTGTGTGTGTGTGTGTGTGTGTGTGTGTGTGTGTGTGTGTGTGTGTGTGTGTGTGTGTGTGTGTGTGTGTGTGTGTGTGTGTGTGTGTGTGTGTGTGTGAGTGATACGGGCTACTTGTGTTACTAAACTTGTGAGGGGGCCAAAAGATTCATGTTGGGGTTGGATTATAGGATGAACCCATTTAAGAGCTTGAGGCCGTCAGGCCGATTACAAATGCCTCTAAATCGATAGTTCTCAAACTTTTCCGTGCTAAAAGACCCAGAGCAACTTTCACTTGTAGTGGAGATTGTTTCACTTGTTAGTCCAGGAGTAGGCCTAACAATACATTCACTCAAGTACTGTCTGGGCAGCGTTGAGTACAGTAACGTAACATTCAGTAAATTGAGTTTTCTCAGGTGCAAAACGTTGCATCAAGGAGGCCAGACAGCCTCTCAATCTTGTCAAAAAGGAAGACGGCCTGAGACAGAAATAGAGTCCTGGCCGTCTGCCCACAGGCTGACGAGAGGCCGCTATAAATAAGTAGCACGGCCACATTGAAAACATGTCAAAAGATCACAAACAAAAAATAACACGAGTACTGTGCATCACATGTTGACCCACAGTCAGGTCAACCGCCTACAGCAGTGCTTTTCGACCAGTGGTTCAGGGACCACCAGTGGTTCGGGGACCACCAGTGGTTCAGGGACCACCAGTGGTTCAGGGACCACCAATGGTTCAGGGACCCGGGGACCACTAGTGGTTCAGGGACCCGGGGACCACCAGTGGTTCAGGGACCACCAGTGGTTCAGGGACCCGGGGACCACCAGTGGTTCAGGGACCCGGGGACCACCAGTGGTTCAGGGACCCGGGGACCACCAGTGGTTCGGGGACCACCAGTGGTTCAGGGACCACCAGTGGTTCAGGGACCACCAGTGGTTCAGGGACCCGGGGACCACCAGTGGTTCAGGGACCACCAGTGGTTCAGGGACCCGGGGACCACCAGTGGTTCAGGGACCACCAGTGGTTCAGGGACGCGGGGACCACCAGTGGTTCAGGGACCCGGGGACCACCAGTGGTTCGGGGACCACCAGTGGTTCGGGGACCACCAGTGGTTCAGGGACCACCAGTGGTTCGGGGACCCGGGGACCACCAGTGGTTCGGGGACCCCCAGTGGTTCGGGGACCACCAGTGGTTCGGGGACCACCAGTGGTCCTTGAGAGTGTTCCAGGTGGTCACCAACTGAACCAAATGGACCATTATAGATCTTTTAACTCTTGAGCATGAAAAATGAAACCAAATGGATCCTTACGGGTCCATTTGGTTTTATTTCACACTCTCAAGAGTTAAATTATTATTATATCTGCATCACTTAATTTAAAAGAAGTCTATACAATTAGACGTACTGTATAGGAGAATTGTCATTTTGGTCAACGTTTGCCTGTTATCTCTTCTAATGGTACCACATCAATGCAAAATCGTATCCAAAAATAACGAAATATTATTTTTGGGGTCCGAGAAGCTATAGTCTCATCAAACGGTGGTCCGTGGCTCAAATGCAGAATAATGAATGGGCCTTGATATGGAAAGGGTTGAAAACCACTGGCCCCTACAGTAAGTCCTACACCTACAGGTTATACCCTTCTTCAGGGTACGTTCTTCATACCCTGAAGAAGGCAACCTGCTTGCCGAAACGTTGGTTTATTTAAAAAGTTTATAGCATCGTGACTTGTAGATCTGCCATGTTCACTACTGCCATGTTCACTACTGGAACAACAATTGAAAATGTCCCCCAAAATTGGGACACCAGGGTTTATTGCAGGGATACTCAAATAGATTTACCTGTGGGCCACATTACAAAAATGGCAAGGGGCCAGGGGCCAGTAGATAAAATTACGACATTAATGATACTTGATAACTCTCTCTTTCAATTGCTTTATTTTCGCAAAATGTATCAAAGTACAATGTGCATGCACACAATATGTAAATAAATAAATGTGTTACATTTTCTTGCATAAACACAAAGAGCTGTTTCCATAACTGCACAAATTATTGCACATAACATGAGTAGCTGTTATAATAACATAATAACATAACATGAGTAGCTCTTTGCCTGCCTGCCTGCCTGCCTGTCTGTCTGTCTGTCTGTCCATGAGTAGTTATTTGTCTGTCTGTCAATGAGTAGCTGTCTTACTGTCTGCCTGTCTATGAGTAGCTGTCTGCCTGCCTGTCTATGAGTAGCTGTCTGCCTGCCTGCCTGTCCAATTGTCCATGAGTAGCTGTCTGTCTGCCTGTCTGAGTAGCTGTCTGCCTGCCTGCCTAATTGTCCATGAGTAGCTGTCTGTCTGCCTGTCTATGAGTAGCTGTCTGCCTGCCTGCCTAATTGTCCATGAGTAGCTGTCTGTCTGCCTGTCTATGAGTAGCTGTCTGCCTTCCTGCCTGTCCAATTGTCCATGAGTAGCTGTCTGTCTGTCTATGAGTAGCTGTCTGCCTGCCTGCCCAATTGTCTATGAGTAGCTGTCTGTCTGTCTATGAGTAGCTGTCTGCCTGCCTGCCTAATTGTCCATGAGTATAGCTGTCTGTCTGCCTGTCTATGAGTAGCTGTCTGCCTTCCTGCCTGTCCAATTGTCCATGAGTAGCTGTCTGCCTGCCTGTCCAATTCTCCATGAGTAGCTGTCTGTCTGCCTGTCTATGAGTAGCTGTCTGACTGCCTGCCTGTCCAATTCTCCATGAGTAGCTGTCTGTCTGTCTGCCTGTCTATGAGTAGCTGTCTGCCTGCCTGCCAGCCAGCAAGTTGGTTAACAGAAAATAAATTGTTATGGCTGAGTAAAATAAAATACAATAAACACAATTTGCCTGAAAATAGATTACCCAGGCAGCTATGACCTTTTTCATGAAAAAAAATGAGTAGTGATATGGCTGACTGAGTAAAATAAAACAATCTACCTGAAAATAAATAGCTATAAGTGAAGAGCAATTTCCGCAATTTCCACAATTACCATTTCCACAATTTCCGCAATTTCCATTTCCGCAATTTCCGCAATTTCCATTTCCACCATTTCCGCAATTTCCGCAATTACAATTTCCGCAATTTCCATTTCCGCATTTCCGCAATTTCCGCAATTTCCATTTCCACCATTTCCGCAATTACAATTTCCGCAATTTCCATTTCCAACTATTAATGGCAGCTGCGTTTCATCATTCAAATAAAATAGAATTCTGTCCGTTTAGCTATAAAATTATGTCAGGGAATAGGGATACACAGTATATGTCTTTCATTTGCATTGCATCTCCCCCCCCCCCCCCCCCCCAAGCTTTTATTTTCGTTCGAGTAATAGTACAACTCTAATAGTATTACTTATAATAATGTAATTAAAGATAACTTCATTCAGATTTATTTATTTTTATTTCATTTTCCAGATTTCTTTTCTTCTTTTTTTTAGATTTTCATTGGTGGGCCAGTCATAATGGTCCCGCGGGCCTGATGTGGCCCACGGGCCTGAGGTTGAGTATCACTGGTTTATTGTGTTTAATCGTACATTCAAAGGCAACAGCATCAGGAAGAAATGTTTCATTGAAAGGGAGAAAAAAAGAGAAAGAAACAGCATATCAATAACTTTACAATTATGATATCTCACAGCACCTGGTAGTAATGGTAGTCATCATCAATAACAAATGACACTTAATTGTAGTTCTATTCACATTAGGGAAAGAAAATGAATGGTACCCTCATTCCGTTTGTTTCGATAGTTTATAAGTGGATTCTAATACAAGTTCCATTGCATCCATTAAGTTCAATACAGTACAAAGTAAAATCCTGTCAAATCCAGGATGTGCTGGAGGCAGCATACTCTCCCGTAGGGCCAGGTGGTCCTTGAGGGAGTTCCAGGTGGTCCCCAGCTAAATGATAGAGAGTTGGTAACCAAATAGACCCTTATTCAGTAGATCTTTTACTCTTGAGAGGGTTGGTTTAATTTTACACTCTCAAGAGTGAAATTATTGTTAAAACATCTACACGATTAGAGAATGTAGAAGAATTGTTATATTGATCAACGTTTGCCTGTTGTACCAATATCAATACAGCATGGAATTGTGGACCAAATCTTATCCAACGATAACAAAAATAAGATTCTTTAGTTTTGGGTCTGAGACATTAAATGGTGGCTCAAATGCTGAATATTGAATGGACCATGGTATGAAAAAGGTTGAAAACCACTGTCGTATAAGGCCCTCACAAAACCAAGCGTTAAAATCACATCGACTAGAGTGCAGATGCTTATCATTTGGGATGTGGCTTTCAATACAACTTAAGGGCCGCATGAATAATAGAAAATACTCCACAATAGCTTCACAATAGGTTAATTAATTCAAATTATTCATCATTTGATCAGCTATTGCACCTTGCCTCTTCTCACCCTTATACAAGGGGTTACAAGTTAACAGCCCACCTCTCCAGAGGCCATTACTGTACATACGATAATAGTATGACCGGTTCTCACTTTCACATAAAACAATCATTATTACCAAATAATAATTGTGATTAATAATCATGATTAAAATATTAAGTAAAATAATCGACAGGAAATTTGTTCAGCCCCAATACAACCAACATCACCAAGGAATCAGTGCAGATCAGACTCAGTCAAATATAACTGCGTGTATCTGCACTGCAAGTCAGCACTGGATGGAAGATAAGTCACTGAACAACTCTGCCACATCAAAACCTGAGAGAAAATAAGCACAGCCATTGTCTGAGAAACTTGCATTTCAAGGTTTCAGGTCATTCTAAATGCTACTTGTGAGATGTCCCAATGTTACATTGTATGTCACACAAAAAGAAAGTACATTGAGTTTGTCATTTTAAGTCAGCATTAAGTTAAGACTATTTTCTCGAGCCAGACTGTTGACTCACTTTTCAAATGCTTCCGTCATACAGTCTGTGAAAGGAAAGCAGTGGGAGTGAAGCTCCCCCTATACTTCCATTCCATCTTTCCTGTCGCAAAGACATGCAAATCTGTCATATAAGTCAAAATAATAGAAGCATTACTGTATAGCTTGCCGCTTAGCAGAAATTTAAACGACAGAGATATATTTTAAATACATTTTTAAAATATATTTTAAACGGAAATAAACAAACATGATTATGTCCTGTTATCAACTTTCAGGAGGTGCAGCTCCAGACTATGTACTGTAGTATTCAGAGACTTCCAGATTAAGTAAAAACGAAATGGTTTAATCTTCACATATACGGTAGCCCCTGACTTGCAGAAAAGCGTCTAAAGATGCTGTCACCTTGGTTCATCATCATGACGGATTCAAAATGTGATTATCATCAATATAACTTTTTTGTAGCACATTGCGACACGTTGTCTGTTGTAACACAGATGTAACAGACAGACGCGTTGTCTGTTACCACATATGTAACAGACATCTCCTTCTTTTATCTCCTCCCATGATGTCTGTTACCACAGATGTAACAGACATCTCCTTATTTTATCTCCTCCCATGATGCAACTTGGGCGGCTTATTGTAAGTGCAGCAGGCCTTTGATCATTAAAACAACAACAATCACATGGAATACATGGACCGGATCATACACAAAATTAAAAAAGGCATTCAAATGGCACTTTACACAATTCACAGTGAGCAACTTCCCTTTTTAACAGTCAAATGTACACATGAATAACGATCAATAAATGATTTGTATAAAAAGTATGTTAGACTTGTTCTCCACGAGATGATGTACAGTATGATGATGTATGATGCATCTACACACAGCCATCTACAGTTATTTAATTCTAACCATTAACCAGTGGTGGAAATTAACTGAGTACATTTATTTAAGTGCTGTACCATTTTTGCTTTATACTTCTACTCCACTACATGTTGGTAAGTGTGTACTTTCTACTACACTACTGCCAGTGGGCACCGGAACCTTGTGGTCAACGTTGTTTTAATGAAATGTATTTCTTTCTTTATCTTTTAATAAACCTATGCTTTGGGAAAGTGTCAGAAATAATGTCAAGTATAAATTAATTTAACATGCACAGTACATCATTATCAGACTCACAGTATATTTGCCCTTCGATTTCTTCTTTATACACAAAATGATTGCAGGGGATCACAGGGTTTGTAGCAATTGTAGAAACACTGGGCCATGAATGTAATTAGAAAAATAGTATATGTGTTTGGCCCCTCATGTATGAAATAAATGTAAATATAAAATCAAATATCAAATATTTATACAAAATATATGCATATTATTATTTTCAAAAACGTTGGCCAGAATTACCAGGTGCCCACTGTTCCGGTATATCATTTGCAGATTGAGATTCACAACATCAAATATAACCATCAAGTAAAATAACAAAATAGAATAAAATGTGATATACTGTAGAATAAGATAAGCTGACCAGCTCCTGACTCCTTTACCGGCCACATTATGTGCTAGACATAAATGCATCAATAATTATATTAATGTATTATTCCAAAAATGGACCAGTGTGCATAATTATAAGTGCTAATATTTGGTGGTTTAAGACCAAAGTGCTTTAATCCAAATGTATTTATTTTTACAAATTTCAAGTTTTCTTTTGTGTTTGTGTTTCTACATTAAGATAAATGGTACAGGTGGCCGGTTAAGACTTGGGATGCGTTGCCGGTTAAGACACATACGTGGCCGATTAAGACTCACCTGTGGCTCCGACATGCGTTGCCGGTTACGACACATGCGTTGTCGGTTAAGACTCATGCATTGCCGGTTAAGACACATGCATTGCCGGTTAAGACACATGTGTGGCCGGTTAAGACTCACCTGTGGCTTCCGCGTGCGGTTAGGGTAAGGTTTGGGGTAGGGTGTCGGACTACGACTACCGGACTGTTAGTACGTCGGACCAAAGATAGGCACCCCAATCGGACACGGTCTGCTCACAATATAAAGCTTGCTCATAAGTACCTCTGCACACAGTCTAACCAAACATATCCAGCTCTCTCCCAGCAGTGCTAAACCCAGACAAAGTATGCAATTTCATCCAGATCCACAGGATAGTCTGTGAGGTGCAGTGGCTCCTTGATATCAAACCTCTCTCCCTTGTAGCTCCGCCATCGGCCAGCAGGCAGGTAGATATCGCGCTCTTGCTTGCCAGGCTCTAGAACCGGCGCCACCATGAGGTCGTCCCCGATCAGGAACTGTGAGTCGACTTTATAGGCCGTCTCGTCGCCCGCGGCGATCCACCACAGAGGCCTAATGATTGGGTCGCCCGTCTCGAGCACCTCATACGCCAGTTCTAGGATCCGTGGTGCTACGATGCTCTCGTGGAGAGCGGTGTACTTCCGGGCGATTTCCACCACTTCTTCGTCGTATTCCCAGGGGGGTACGGAGAACTGCATGGACGGCATGAAGGCCGACAGTTCCAACCAGCGGATGTAGAGCTCTCGGTCGGGCAACACTTGATTCCCGTCGGTGCGATTCCAATAGGCGTTTCCGCCGATCATGTCCGGTAGAATGAACTGATAGCCCAGAATGCTGATGGTGAGCACTGTGGGGATGAGAGACTTGAGTCCCATTTCATAGCCCCACACTGAATCCCTATCTATAGGCCTGAAGAAGCACGATATGTTCTGGGACTGGTAGCCGCTGCGCAGTTCAGCGCGGTCGTTGTACGGAATGGCCATCTCTGTGTAACGTCTCGTGAAAGCGCTGGGATCGCGGATGGGGACTTTGGTGCTGAACTTCCAGGGCAGGTAATTCGTCTCGCCGGCGTCAAACTTGAAGGACGACACGCCGTACTTGGTTCGCAATGAACGGAGGTTGGAGGCGAACCACTCACGTGCTTCTGGATTGGTGAAATCCAGAAGGCCACCGATGCCGTTCCACCAGCGCACCAGGGCGGGCAGGTGACCAGTGGGCTCACGTACAAACAGCCCTTTCTCTACACACGTGTGGAAGTTGTCTGAATCGTAGTTAACAAACGGATGAGTCCAGAGCGACACAAGAAAGCCGTCCGCTTTAAGCTTATGAAACATGTCCGAGGCATTGGGGAACTTGACCGTATCGAAGACGAATTCGCCGTAGCGTTTGGTGTAGCGGTCGTCCAGTTCAAGGTGGCTACAGTTGAAGCCGTGCTTGCGGATGTTGGCGGCGTACGTCAAGAACTTCTCCTGGTCTATGTCTTTCTTATGCATCGCCCACGAGGACCAGATGGGATGGCGGAACATGGCCTTCGCGGGCACATTGTTGGGTTTGTTGAAGTATCGACGGACCATGTACTTGTGAATGGACGTGATGTCTAAACCCACGCAGATTCTGTAGCTGAGCTCGGCACACGGTGCCTCTCCCGGGAGCGGCTTGAAGGGACTGTCTTGGTAGCGGGCCTGGAAGAGCATGGTTTTTTCCGTGTCATTCCAGCCCAGGTGAAGGGGCACGGTGGTGTTGATCTTGATGGCCGTGGCGCTCGACGAAAGCCAATAGCTCTCCAAAATGCCCCCGAATTCATCTCGGCTCGAGTAGATGTCACTCGTGACAAAGGGTTTGGGGGTCTGCTGGCCCTTGACGGCTATAGGCCAGTGCTGAGTTGCGGACAACGCACCGCCGTACCAGTGTGAGAATTTGTAAGTCATGGCGTGCTCCACGGGAATGTCGGGAGCCAGCTCCTCCCAGCGCACGCGATAACACTGCACCGGGGCCTTGGGTTGCACCGTCTCAATGAAGAAGATCAGCTTTCTGTCCGTGGTTCGCTCGCAGCTCAGCATCTCCCCCTCTTTAGAACACGAGTCTAGATCCAGGGTCCCAGACCTGCCGAAAATTCAAGAAGCGTTCTGATCTGAACTTGCTGTGGTATAGCCGTCATAAATAATGAACATAAAATATTCAAGAAATGTCTAAAAAGGTTTTAGGTTGAACCATTCACTGATGCTTAGCTTAACCCTTTATAAATTATTCAAGGAGAGGCTCCCCAAATGGAGAAGTTGAGGTACCGTTTATGTTCAAAGTTTGAGCGCAGACCATTGGGATGGGTCAAATTAACATTTACATACTGTAGAAGGGGGGAAAGCATTTTAAAGTCTTAAATGTGAAATTAAATGGGTGGGGTTCATAAACATCACACTAGTGGGACTATTATTTATTCTCTGTATTCACTATACAGCTGTTGATTATTGCATTTGCAGTTTTTTTCATTTCGATCATTTTGACTATCAACCTGGTCAAAATGCCTAGTTTTGTCACACTTTTGGGTTAAAGCCCATATTGATGTTTGCTGTTAATGTTGTTATGTTTAAAATATATATATATAATATAATATAATAGCCTAATGACATACCCAAAACAGGGATAGATTATTAATTGATTATTTTATAATATTATCCATATTTTTTTATAAATCGGTTAAATGTATTAGTCTGATTAACTGTTACACCCTAATTAAGTTTGCACAATGATCATATCACTTCACCCCAACCCTAGGCACCACTGCCTTAATCATGTGGTGCTGTCGTTAGTAGGAATGAACACAGAAGCACCTGGGAGGAAGTGCACTAAGAAGGGGGAGTATAGTAGCCAAACCGAGTTCCCGATTTACACAAAAAAAGGAGATGGCGCCGCAAGAGGCAAAAACAACTACCGAATGGATTCCCAGATTGCCCCGAAACCCAAATGAATAATATAACCAACCTGAAATCCATCCTGAAGACAATGGCTCCTGCCTGGTTGCGGATAATGTAGCCATCCTTGTTGAGGTCCAGCAGCTGGGTCTTCAGCAGCTCTGCCTTGCGCAGCGAGGCGATGTAATAGCACCAGGCCGTCACCGCCGCTATCAGCAGCACCAGCCCTATGACCCCGGCATACACCAGGGGGCGCGTTTCTTTGTTGTGTTTCTGCTTGGGGATCACGTCTGTGATGGTGCCCCCCGCGCCTCCCGGGACCACCTGGTACATGACTCTCTCTGCTCAACAGGGGGGTTCCAGGGGGGTTCCTTCTCTGGTGGTGACTTCTCAATCACCTACAAACAGGTGGTGGACAAAGTCAATAATCAACCTCAGCACTTGTCGTTGAGTCAAAGTATAGATACTCCTGGACGAATATTACTCAAGTGAAAAGGTGCTCTGCTATTTATTTATTTTTTACTTAACCCATTAACACCGGGAAAGCTGTGAAATCTGTGTATTTCTTATTTTTGCGTTGGCTATTCAATAATAGCAGCTATATGCGCTAAAAAAAGACAGCTTGTTTTCTGCTTAAAAAATATATATACATTTTTGAAAAATCTTTAAAGTGTTTGTAGAATCAGCCTCAGGTCTTATACCTGTAAAGCCTATGCATTGTTATACAGTGCCTATTAAACTGGGAAAGCATAGATGTCATATAAATGTTGCTATGTCACCATGACTTTTTCAGAAAACTTAGGTTAGGATTTAGAAGCCAGGTCTAAATGGGTTAAAGTATTGGAGTGCAAGCACTCCAATACCACAAATTGCACAGTACATTTTCATTTTTTTAATATCAATGCATTACTGTATTACTTTGACACTTTTCCATAAAGTTGAAACAAGCTCACGCACTATTTTCACTTTATTTGAAATAGGGCTTACATGGTTCATTCATATCCTTTTCCCTTCCTAGAAATGTAGTGGGCCCAAAAGTAAGAATTTGTCTTTGAAATGTAGTGAAAAGGTGAACTACTGTAAGTACTTGAGTTTATTGATTGATTGATTGATTGATTGTATACTTTATTAACAGTCTGCAAATGGTACAGTCGTACGATTATACAACGGCGCTAAAAGGGTAAGTCAAAGAGCACTATGGTCTTGTTTCCATTGTGGTACTGTGTACTAAAGACATACAATAATATACAAGACACCATCAACCCTAGTAGCAACAAACCACTGCCTACGAACCATTTGATACTCCTCTCTTGTCTGGGAGCTTGGCAGACGGCAGACACTAGGATACACTGCTGTATGTGCCTGAGTTGAGAGAGAAGAAAAGAAAAGAAATCTTTCAAAAGACATGTCACTCCATTTCCTGAAGTAAGACGGCCCTGGCCCACGCTGCTGGCTGTGTTAGAATTCAAGTGTGGTCACGTCTTGAAGTCACTGAAACATTGCCTGCTGCATGGCGATCAGTGAAACAGTCACTGAAACATTGCTTTCTGCATGGCGATCAGTGAAACAGTCACTGAAACATTGCCTGCTGCATGGCGATCAGTGAAACAGTCACTGAAACATTGCTTTCTGCATGGCGATCAGTGAAACAGTCACTGAAACATTGCCTGCTGCATGGCGATCAGTGAAACAGTCACTGAAACATTGCCTGCTGCATGGCGATCAGTGAAACAGTCACTGAAACATTGCCTGCTGCATGGCGATCAGTGAAACAGTCACTGAAACATTGCCTGCTGCATGGCGATCAGTGAAACAGTCACTGAAACATTGCCTGCTGCATGGCGATCAGTGAAACAGTCACTGAAACATTGCCTGCTGCATGGCGATCAGTGAAACAGTCACTGAAACATTGCCTGCTGCATGGCGATCAGTGAAACAGTCACTGAAACATTGCCTGCTGCATGGCGATCAGTGAAACAGTCACTGAAACATTGCCTGCTGCATGGCGATCAGTGAAACAGTCACTGAAACATTGCCTGCTGCATGGCGATCAGTGATGGAAGACTACTACTACTACAACTAAACTAAACGCCTGGCTTTCGGAATTACGTCATAGGGCGGCCAAGTCTATGGACTTTGAATGTTTGTTTTAGACGACTTTTAACAGAATAGCAGCCAGGTCTATGGACACGTTTGTTTAGAGCACAAACGTATCAATACCACAATGTAGAAATAACAAGTAAAAGGCTGGTATTCATTATGAACTATGAATATGAAGTATAAATTAACTTGAGGAAAAGTGTTATTTGTTGCTGTCCGGAAGAGACACGCACACACACATGCACGCACGCACGCAAGCACACACACACACACACACACACACACACACACACAGTCGCAACCAAGTCACTCCTAACTCTTTCAAAAAGACTCTACATCCTCCACATACCGGTAATTAAACATCCTCACATGGAACAATGTAGCAGCAATTTTAGTAATTACACACGTTTCGGACCCATTTGTGATTTTGGGAAACGGGACTATATTGCCTGCCATGATGTGAGACAAAGTTATTGTGGGTTCACATGCACCGCAGCAATCCCAACGTATCACTCCAAATGAAAGACAAGACTCATTTGTATGGAAGGAAGTAAGAGACGAAAAGGCAAAAAGTGGATTCAAGACAAGTTCTCCAGAGCTTTGCCAATAACGTCCTGTGCTGCCAAGGCACATATAGTGGAAGTTTGGGATGTGCATGACTGACCAAAATCATCGAGTTTTCATAGTCTTCAAGAGAATGGATCAGTTTGCTGATAATATTCATGACCTCGCTGTATTTTAGTTTCATGAGTTTTACTTATTGTCTTTCTTTTTTGTCCTTTTTTCAGCTGAAGGATTTTCTAAAGTGCCCATTTATTCGCAGTACTGTATATAGTACCCTTTGATTCAAATGATCCATTCTCTTTTTTTATTTTAGTTTTTTCTTTATCAGGTTTGTCTCTTTAGCACACAGAAAAGCCCATAACAGTACAGGTATACAAACTGGTACACTGTACTGTTGTAATAAAGTAAAAACTTAAAACATAAAAAAAGAGAAAGGATCATTCGAATCAAAGGCTATACTGCACATACAGTAATAAAATCCTTCAGCTGACCAACACATTTTGGTATTAAAGACGATACATGACTTTACAGGAAGGAACACGCCTGAGGGATAAAAAGCATGGAATCAAGGTTATGGGTAATTAACTGGCTGATGCTTGTTCTAGTCATCTAGTGGCTACTATAGCGAATCAGCATAGATTAGATTAGGATGCAGGAACACACACCGAGAGGACTTTCTGCCTATAAAGTGCCCCTGCTTGCTGCTGACTGGTCCTAACTGCAATTGGCCCTCATGGTCTGCGCTGGCAGTGGCAGCCCGGGTCGATAATAAAGGATGCCTGCTATTAATTAGCAATCTAATGGACTAATTCTGTGTTCAACCAGCCTTGGTATGGATCGCCCCCAGCCCCCGCCCCCCCATGATAACACCTACCCATCTTTAACCCATTAAAACCGGAAAGCATCTGTGTAATTTTAGATTATATACTGAAAACCATTAGGATTTAGACGGCATTTCGTCTCGCTTTCGTCGGGCAGAAACGTCTTAACTCCATATTCTAACTTGTGTATTTTTAGTAATTGAACGGTTGATCATACTGTACTACAGCGTCACACAAACGCATGAAAAGTAGCAGATCTACAAGCTCGAAACTACTTTTGCTCTTTCTGAATTTGAATCCTGAAAAGTAACAGTTTTGGACATAATGAGGTACAGAGTCAATGTTTTAACTTAATCGGCCTCAGGTCTACATGGGTTAACACAGACTTGTTGGCTTCTATTGGGCTCAATTAAACTGGGGAGAGATATATGAGTTGAAAAAGGTCCAGGTTATAGTTATATCACAGGAAGAGGAATTATGCACTTAATTAAGGCGTTAATTGAGGTTTTGTTAGTAGGCTAAATGGTGCGAGAACAAGCAGAAGTGCAAGTGGGGAGTGCAAGATACCTAAAGAGGAGAACAAAGCTTAGTAAAATGATCATGAATTTGACGGAGTATGGGCCTAAACTGGAAAAAGGAATAGGTCTTTGATAGGGCTGGGAAGTTAAACCAAAAACATCGAAACCGATATTCTGAAATAATAACTTAATCTTGCTCATGTGCATTAATATATGAATCGAGAAGCATTTTTTTATATTCGATATTTCTTCATTCTTAATGTGGCGGCAGTGGCTCAGGGATAGAGCGGCCGCTTGGGAACCGTTAGGTTCCTAGTTCGATACCAGGCTCCCCCAGAGTTAGTGTTGAAGTGTCCTTGAGCAAGACTCTGAATAGAACATATAATTGCGGCCTGGGCCATGGCTCAGCGGTCCAGGCACCTTGGCTGGTAATCCAGTCTGGCAGGCAGTGTGCCGCGGGTCGACTCCCGATCCCTATGGCCTTTACTGCATGTCACCCCCCCCTCCCCCATCTCTCTCCCCATTTCCAGTCAGCCTACTGTCTGTCCCTCCATAAAATAAAGGCGAAAACCAAAAAAAAAGAACACATAATTGCTTTCGAAGTAAAAGTTTGAAGTCATATTTCTTGAAGACACATTTCACAAAATGGCTCTGGACTCAAACTCTGCATTGAGACATAAGTCAGACAATAATAATGTTTTGTATTCAAGCCAAAGGACAATGTATTTAAAACTCCTCCATCATCACAGCCCAGAGTGTGGCTTTGTTTAGGAGCCACTATATGGAGGCCACATCTCTGCCATTTCAGCTGATCCATTATCTTATCTCATATTGTGACATGGTGAAAAATAAACAGAAAAGTGCTGATGTACTGAAAGAAAAGCAGAAGCCTGTGAGAAATCATATCCCGTTATCTGAGCTCTGTGCGTGCGTGCGTGTGTTCAGTTTTGGGGTGGGGGGGACTTTATTTTCTCGCTTAGTAGGCTATTTAAACAAACATGAGAAAATATTGACTTGCGACGTGGCAATAGTTGTGATCCTCTTCAAACTGTCTATTATAGATATCATCAAGCCAAGAAAAAGAACAGAAAACATGCATGCAGGGCAGGCTACTATAATTATAATGCAACCATATGTTGTGCACGCACGGTAAAGCTAAAGCCATGCATGACCACTCCTATGACTCCGCACATGGTCTGTGACCGCAGGGAAAGCTGTTAATAAGGCGCATTGATGATGGGTAATTATAGTAGGCTAATCGATACGCAATTGCAGGAACGGTGTCAACAAAGTGTAGTCCTATAGCCTATATTTTTTCTATCCACTCAACAAATGCTCTTTAAAACTCATTCTACCTACCGATCAAACACGAGCCCACTCCGTTGAGATAGAAGTCCAACTTGTTTGGCAGTTACTGTAACTCTCTCTGGAACTGGAACAGTACGAACCAATAACACATTGCCTTGTCTACGCCCACCAACTCAAACACACAGATGCTGCTTCGGGACAAGGGCATGTAGTATGGGAAATGTAGTTCTATAGGAGCGATCATATGTAAATGCCAATGCCTTGCCTGGCCCTGATATATCCACGTGGTATAAGGCAAGGCCAGTAGGCCTATAGCATTTCATATGGAGTTAACTTGTCACAATTTTTGCTTTGACTTCTATCTTGGTCCGCAGGGCAGGGCAGACCATTAAAGAAAAACATATTCATTGTACAGTCAGTAAGTAGGCCTACTTAGTTCAGTAGGCTATACCCATGTTAAATTTGCTATTTTACTTGTGGGAATTGTATGAATGTGTTTAGGACTGTTGTTGCATTATATTTTTCAACATAAAGAACATAATATAGGAGTAGGCCTACTGTAGGTAATCTCAAGACATATATATTTTTTTACCAGATTGTAAATGGGTTCCCAGATTGTAATATTGTAAATAGACAGTCTGACTCCACACTCATTGAAGTTAAAATCATATATCATTTGACACTTTACAGATCATGTTTCTCATACCATGGGATGGACAGTGGGCTTCACCAGATATGTTCATGGGGAAATGACTGGTA
Organism: Protomyctophum bolini; assembly: GCF_963924005.1. Lineage (NCBI taxonomy): Eukaryota > Metazoa > Chordata > Actinopteri > Myctophiformes > Myctophidae > Protomyctophum > Protomyctophum bolini. The sequence continues at coordinate 20,359,391 of NC_137863.1, forward strand.
TAATGCAAGAGCTTGACTTCAGGACAGTAAGCATGGGCCAACAATATAGTTTTAGATAACTTCCTCTGGTTTTGGAGAAATAGCCAATATGGAATGCTTTACCCATGTGACAATTATACCCGGGCCGGTCACCCAAATGGATGAAAAAAGAAAAATAATATAACATGAAAAGTATAAGTCAAGGCAAATTTTTTCTCAGCCAAGGTGCACAGTCAACAGCTATTAAAAAGGCCTGTGTCACAAGTATCATACAACTGCATTGGCACCTGTTCTTGTATAAAGCCTTTAAAAAAAAAAAAAACCTTGGTGAGCATACAGATACACACAATAGGCCTATATGTAACTGTTTTTAGATCCTTTTGAAATTTGCTTTTATTTGTAACCTATGGGGCGCTCTTATCATCATACAATCATCCATACATTGTCAATGGCAATGAATGGCAAGTCTGAATAATTTTTTTGTGCTGGGCAAAAATACAGATTTGTTCAGACACATAAATGACATAAATGCTCCATTCATTGTCAATGGTATTTAATGTTTGTGCTAGGACAAAAACAGCTGAATATAGGAGGGGCTATAGCGCCCCTCAAAAATATATACGTCTGATAGATTTTTGGGGAGACCTGAGAAGACCATTGCAAGTCTAACTTGCTTGAGATTTTCTGGATCAAGGCTCACTTCAAATATTTACTTCAATACTTCAATCAAATACTATAGGCTATATTAACAATACAATCTTATAGTGTTTTGCGGCCCCACTTGTAATACCCACCCACAGGAAATGGAAAATGGTGTAAAAAGCCAAAAAGAATTAGGCCTGACATCGAAATTAAAAAAATGTCTTAAAAACCTTATGTTTCTGTATCAGAGTGGTGCTCAATATTTCATATCAAGGACCCCAAAATGTCATATGCCTCCGCCCCCGCATCTGAAAATATATTGTTCCAGGAACCTCCCCACTGTCCCTATAAAGAAGCAAAGAGCAAGAGTTAAAATGTTCACTCTGTATATATTCAAAGATTTGAGGCACGATTTTTCTAAAATAGCAGACCTACACGTTCATAGCGCGGCACCAAGTGCCGTGCTATGAGCTTGTAGATCTGCTATTTTTCAATAGCTAAAGCATAACATAATGCTTAAAAAACCAAAAGGGGTTCCCGCCCCCAAAATGGGTTAACCCATTATGACTCAAGGCCTTCTTGCCCGAGAAATGTCTTCTATTAAACCCTTTTTTCTGAATAACCTATGTTGCAGTGGTTCTGAAACCTTTTCATGTCAAGAACCGCCCAGAATTATATGCATTTGGCTGCGGCCCCCCAGAAGCAAAGATTTGAGTTTAAAAATATATAATTCATATTCAACACTGAATTTCAAACAAAATAGCAGATCTACAAGCTCATAGCGTGGTACAAAGTGACACACTATGAGCTTGGAGATGTGATATTTCTGTTAAAATCATGACACACACACACACACACACACACACACACACACACACACACACACACACACACACACACACACACACACACACACACACACACACACACACACACACACACACACACACACACACACACACACACACACACACACACACACACACACACACACACAATAGCTAAACTCCAAAATGACACAGATGCTTTCCCGGCCTTAATGGGTCATGTTGAAATGAAGTTTTTCATCGTGCGGCAGTGAAGCGCAGGCTCTCAGACACAAACTGAGGGTGAATGATGTAGTGTCCAGACTGGAAGGGCTTCACCACCTGGAAGCAGCTGTAGCCTGCACTGTGTGTGGACAAAACAAACAGCACAGTGCAACGTTAGCACCACCAGTGGTCAGTGGTGGGTATGTTTTAGATCGGAATAAAAAATGTAAAAAATAACAAAAATATTGCTATCAAAAGTACATAAAGTACCAAAAGTAAAAAATTGTAAATTATAAATAGGCCTACTGAAGAAAAAAAAATTAAGTACAGTACTTTAATACATGTACTACACTTTGGGCACCTCATTTTACAGGCGAAAAGTCGCAAATATTTTCCAAAAAATGTCACAATGTGTCGTCGTGCATTGAAGATCGGCTATTCATCATACAGTGAAGTATAAAGTATAGATAGGGCTTACATCTTACTGTAGCCCTACTATATTTATACTCCAAATGAATGGGTTGTGGGTGGCTCTGTTTGCATGCGTGCGTGCGTACCATGACTCCTGCAGGCTGCTATTGGATCGAGACCTCTGGTACTGCTGTTGTGGAGACAGGGGGTTGCCAGGTCTGTATTAATCAAACAAACATGAAGAAATATGAGAATGTGTGTGTGTGTGTGTGTGTGTGTGTGTGTGTGTGTGTGTGTGTGTGTGTGTCTGAGCACACTTTAGATTCCATGGGCGGACAGAAGAAGCTGTGCATCATTTCCGTTTTTTTAGACAGCTGGTGGATGGAAAAGAAGCTCCACCCACGCGGCAAATTGCCGCGTCGGCCAGATTCCCGGAAAAGCTTGCCCCAACGGAAATGACGAAGTTCAAGTGTGCCCTGCAGGCCGTCTCTCTCACCGGAATCCCTGTGATGAGCGGCTGTTTCTCGGGTAGCCTGGCTGCTGGTGGTGAAGAGGCCTAAATAATTGAGAATTTTATAGAAATTAACCAAACCCTGAAGGACATTTTCAGAATTTACAAACTGACGGGAAAGGTCTTGTTCGTTCCTCCAATATTAGTATACCCATCTGATAGGGCTGGGCGACGTGGTGACTTCAAATCATGATCATTCCAAACTTTAGCCTTTGATTAATACGATTCGTGAATGTTTATTAAATATAGTGTCAATAGTGTCAGCAGATCTACAAGCTGTACACCTAATCGACTGGATGGATTTAGTCCATCATAAAAGAAATTGTAGGCTAATCTTTCATGTTGATTCATACATTAAAACAAAAACACTGCTTGGTGATTTTGATTAACCTGCATGAAAGAGATTAGGCCGATTATTGCTTCTAAATATTGGTTTATAGGCCCATATATTTGTTTTTTTGCATTGATTGCCCAGCCCTACCTCCTGATCGGTGTGGTATGTAGTTGTCATCATCATTGCTAAAATGAGTATTACAATAAGCAGACAATCTTAATCCAGAGCAAAAATTTCAGTAAACAGGTAAATATGAAGTAATACTTGAAATTGTAATCTAGGATCATAGATAAACCTAGAACCTATCATCAGTCTAAACTGTATAATATATATTTAAATAAAATCTCGCCTGTGTGAAGTGAGGGCGCTCTTATCATCATACATCATCAAAAATGAATCATCTCATTCTGGCCAATCACAATTTGTGTCCTCACTTTTGTCTTCAATGTTTGTGTTTACACAAACACTCAAAGCTGGACATAGGAGGGGCTAATATTAATCTAAATCGGTACATTGAAACTATACACACTACTGTATAGGTATAGTAAAATGTCAGATCTACAACCTGTCTAAGATGCTATATGTAAGCTTCATTTGAGCCTTTGCATAAGCCTGCAAGGTCGTCAAGGCCAGGGCAAGTGCTATACATACAACTTATGAACTATGTTTGTTACCTGAGTGAGCTCCTGTGGATTGTTTGAAACTGACCATCGCTGGCAGCAGGAGGCTTTGCAAGCTGCAGTTCTCGTGCTTGGTCAGCAGAGGGCAGAGCAGGAGCAATCACTGGCTTGATGATAGGCTGAAGAGGGCCTTCAAAGGTGTGGTTGTTGGGTTTAATCTCTGATGGATGAGAACCAGATCAGTCAGATCACGGGAGTAAATGGAACTATTGTGAGGGTTTTACATTGTCGTAGTTCACTCAGGATGTTGCAGTGCCCTTTGGTTGGAAGATACACTTTATGTGGCACACTTACCCGTTGAAAAAGCAATGTGAACAAAGGTGCCGATACTGCTTATGTGATGGGGGGACTCAAATAGCTCTTGATCTTTATAGTCGATGTTTATAGTCAGATGTGCAAGCTCACATAATGTGCTGTGAAGACCAAGTACAAGCTACTTAGCTGCAGAATACATAGGGCTGTAATACAATTGGCCAATGTATGTTTGATTATAATACCTAAATCTACAAAGTAACTACAGTATGTAACAAAAGTGTTCAAATAGTTGTACGGTAAGTGGAGTAAAAGTACAATATTTGGCTCTGTGAGATGTATAGTGGAGTAGTAAAATTTAAGTATTGAAAATTGAAAACACTATACAGTTTTTAAAAATCCTCAAATTTGTACTTACAAAGTACAGTAGCCTATACTTGAGCACATACTTTCCACCACTGCTCCATAGTCCATACACACTATAGTCCCTCCATATATACGCACGCACGCAAACAGTGATGTTTACCTGGGTTATGGAAGGTCAGCTGTCTAACGGGAGGGAACAATGGACCACCATCATCACCGTCATAGGAGCGCAACACGGAGCGGGTCGGTCTGTAGCTGGACTGAATCCTCCGTGGTAACAAGAAGTCCTCAGAAGTAATAGGGGAGAGATGAAGGACAAAAGGAACAGGAACGTTTATATATATATTTTTTTTTTATCCCACGATTTTTGCAACCCATTTTTTTCACCCAGTGTCAATTGTCTAATGTAATCCTGGACGCTACACACTCCCTCTGACAACCTGGGGAGGGCAGTGGACCTCATGCCTCCTTCTATGCATGAGGAGTCCAAGCTGCTTCTTTTCACCTAGAGACCAGGATTACTGCATATACTGTACTTTGTGAGGGTACCTACCTACCCTAGGGGACACGGGGAGAACATGCAAACTCCACACAGAAAGGCCCTTTCGCCAACCCCGCCTCGGTATGGGTACTGATGCCCATACCCGGAGCAGAGAACACGCCCCTAGCGCCCACAGTGTCCCCGGCGGGAATCGAACCCAGGAACTTATAGCTGTGAGGCGTGACTGTGCCACCGTGCTCCAGGAACGGTTCTTTATGATTCACTTTAAACCATTGAAACCGGGAAAGCATTTGTGTAACCACTTCAACCATTATTTTACACGTTGGCTATTCAAAAATAGCAGATCTACAAGCTTATATAGCTAAGCTAAGCTCACACTAAGGTTCAGAAAAGATGGGCACCACCTTCAGTGCTTTAGAGGAGTTATTATTGAAAGAATATTGCTCAGGATGTAACCTGCATGGGGCCTATTTTCACCCCTTATCCCTATGTTGTTGTTTTTGTTTAAGTGCAAATAAGTTTAAGGATAAGGGGTAGTAAGGCACTGGCAAAAATAGGGCCGTTTTGTTGGTCAGGATGTAACCTGAGCATCATGTTTGGTTGTTCTTGAAAGGATAATGTTCAAGACGTGACCATAGTATTATGTTACTGTATGTAAAATGACTGTAAAATCCACTACTTGAGCAGTTCTCAACACAAAAAGTAGCCTTACTTTTTGCTCAAGTTATATTTAGTCTAGTAACCGTAGCCTGCTTTTGTTTAGGATATTCTAGCAGTTTCCATCCCTGCTGATTAACAGGGCAGACAAAAACACACTAATTATGTTTATACTATTCAATAAATTATGAATTGAGTTTTGTTTTCTTCGTCCGGGTTGGTACTGTCCTAGTTTTCTTTTGCAGTGGAACAAACACTCTGTAAAAATAGATGGACATGGTGGAAGTAGTGAATAATACATGACACAGCTTTCACCCTGTACAGGTTGATGTAAACATCCTAGGAGTTCATTAGTGGAAGTGCTTTAATGTCAATCAAAGAGCGGAAGAGACCCAGCAATTACAGTAGACCACTAGTCTGCCCTTACAATGTGAGGGCAGACAGTTTGTGGTGTTAATTGTGTTTGGGGTCATTGTAAGGCTTACATGAATGAACCCAGACCAGAATGAACCTGCTCCATTTCCCTGTATTTAAAACAAAACAAATACAGGATAAAGTGCAGTGCAAAGCAGTGGTGTAATTAAGTACATTTACTTCAAGTAATGTACCTGAGATATCTTTACTGTAGTATTTCCAATTATCAGTACTTTTACTTCTACTCCACTACATCTCACAATTATTTGAAAACAAATGAGTTACTAGTTACTTTGAAGATTTTGATTATTATTACAAAACATGCATTAACCACTTCAGTCCTATATACATTTCAACCGTTTGAAAATGGTCGATCTACACTCACAATGCGTCGCCATGTGACGTGTTTTGAGCTTATAGATCTGCTATTTTCAGTGTTTCAGTGGGACAATCTGCATAATGAGTATTTTTTCCACTACTGGTGCAAAGGTACTGTATCCAATTACTGTAGCTTTTTCAGGCATGCATCTACTTTGCCTTTTCCAAGGCTGGAGTCTTGATGAATTGAATATGTATAGGACCACAAATGGAAACAAGCCCTCCAGGCTTGTTGTGTTACCATTTTAGCATCACTGTATAACTTGCAATAAAGTTATACAGTTAAACTTGTTAATAAAGTATTCAATCGATCAATCAATGGAGAGATCTCACATAAATTATATATAATCCACAGCTTACTTACTCACTAATCAGAAATGATTCTGAAAGTCAATCACTAAATATGAATGATGAAGTCAAAATAAGTTCTTAAAATATCTGTGGAGAAAGGTTTTATGCATATCAAGAAATTTGTCTGTGTTTGAAAAAATAAAAACATACTTCTAGGCCCGTCCTGCAGTTCTGGCAGTAGATAAAACAATTATAAAACTTGGTTGCACACTGATATACTATTACATTGTATACCGCTACCTGTTTAGAGGATGTATTAATGTAGTCATTTTAGTCATTCTAACCCTTTGCAAAGACATTTCAAACGTCACAATTACTAACTTCCATGAATATTTTTTTTGGATGAAGTGGTCTGTGTGTATAGGCTACTGTAGTTCCTTACCGGTCGGGGGTGAGGGTTATTCCTCCGGTGGGATGAGGTCGGTCGAAGCTGTGCTGGTCTTCCTTTCCCAGCAGAGCCAAACTGCTCCGAGTACGTACTGATGTGCAACTGGGGAGCCATCGTCAAACACAACACAATGCTGCAAGTCCACTTAACCACAGTCTGTCTATACTCTGTACCTACTGTTGACCTGCAGTCTACCAGTCAGACCTAAAAGCCATTCATATCCCTTCTCCTCCCCCTCTCACCTGCTAGCTCCTCCCTTCGTGGATTCTGCTGTGTAACAGTACACATACAGCCAAATCCAGAGTGTTACTTTAACAATGAGAGTTAACACTTTCAGAGAAAACTCAGATGTTGCTGGATGTGTACCATTACTTCCTTCTGACCCATTTTGACAGATTGAGTGGAATGTTACCCCCCTGTGGTTAACTTTAAATGTGTTTGCATCAGTGATTTGCACATTGTGGTTCCGTCTCTGCATGACTGCTGGTTTGCCAGGCATGTAGCGCTTTGATGCATGTCCCTTATTTGCATATATGAAAAGAGAAGGGAACCCGCACACTCGTATGCTCCAAAAGATAACTTTTATAATTAGTTATTTGCATATAGCAGTGGTTCTCAATGTGTGGTCCAAATGGACCATGTACGCTCCAAGTTATTGGAATCCTTGAAATTAAAATGTTTGAAAACCAAAGGCATATCATGCTCAATTCCACATCACTGCTTCTGTATAACCAGCCCAAGAATCCTAGCTATAAAACCCATAGGCCTACTACAACAATACTGTATAGCAAACAATTACAAACAATTAAGAACATTAGGACAGTGGAATGTGTTAACTATAGGAGCAACTGTGATGAATCTGGTGCTGTAAGTGGATTTATGAGAGTGATCCTCAGCGAACCAGAACACCTCTCTCCTACTGTAGCCGTTACCTGAGCTAGGCTGTTAATCCCCCCCGCAAGGCCCCCAGCCGAGATGCACGCACCTGGGGTCACTATCCATTACATACGTCCCTCGTGTGTGTGTGTGTGTGTGTGTGTGTGTGTGTGTGTGTGTGTGTGGCCTCAATATCTTCCAAGGCATGGAACCAACCACTACGGTCTGTTGTTTAGCCAGTGGTGGAAGTAACCAAGTGCTCAAAGTACTGTACTGATTTAGAGTTCTTTACCTCAGTACTTACGATTTTCAGTACTTTTACTTCTTCTCCACTACTACTCAGAGGCAAATGTTGTGTACTTTTTTGTACTACCAGTGCAATTCGTTGAAATCTTGAGTTACAATTTACTTTGTAGATTATTAGAAAACGTGCATTAACCACTTCAGCCTTGTATACTTGCCTATATGAAAATAGCATATTTTCAAAAGTATGTATACTGAAATGGGACATTCTGCGTAAATGAGTACTTTCACTTTGTGTGCTTTAAGTACGTTTTGATGCCTATACTTTTTCAAGTATAGCCTACATTTTGAATACTGGACATTTATACTTATACTTATGTAACAGAGCATTTCTACATGGTCATTACAAGTAAAGCATCTCAGCACTGTGTTCAGCTCTCGACTGTAATCGAGACAGCGGCCCGACGACGTTGCCAGATCTGTGATGATGGCGGAACGTCCAGGCAGGCATGCAGGTATAGTTTAACGATGTAAGGAAGGAAGGAAGGAAGGAAGGAAGGCTTCTTTTCTGGACCGGATGGATGACCGCTCGCTCCCTCCACCCTGGGTCACCTCTATTCACATTCAAACAGGGCTCACGTCAATCAATAATTCACCAGGGCTCTACAGGGCTCCCTTTGTTTCGCCACACGCTTTCTTCCTGTGTTATCTGTGACAGGAGATCTGGCTGTTGGTCTCAGCGGAGCGCTCTGACAGCCACAACTCCAATCAGGGTCCAGACGGAGTGACGTCCACGCATGAACAGTCATAATAGCCGTCGCTGTCGTCAGGCGGGACCAACCTCGTATCTCTCCATATTTTCAACTTGCTATTGTTCTTCATAGATTATTAATGGCCTACTTTGTCATACTACGGTGTCACGGACAATAAGGAAAAACAAAGCCCATCTACAAGCTCACAACGTGTCGCATGGCTTGTGGATCTGCTATTATTGCCATTTAAAAGTGTGTCAGTGGGTTTTATGAATATTTAACCAATAAAAAGTATTAACAAGAGTTTGTGACTAGCCTAAATAATAATTACATTACGCAGCTTGGGTTTTTTTTAACTGTTCTGAAAGGTAACAGTTTGGGAATTTGGACATGCAAGGTTTCCACCGACAGAGACGATGTGGAGATGATGGTATGGAAGATGTGGAACACTGCAGATGTTCTGATAAAAATCCAATCCGAGGCCCCTAGCTGCCGAGATGCGTTCAGATTGATTGCAAGATGTATCGTGTTTCCGATTACCTTATTGGGTTTGTTTACTTTTCATCTCATCCCCTGATGAGACATGTGTTACAAGACTGTTTTTTGTTTGTTTGTTTTCTTAATGTTTTTATTATCATTATTATTTCCTTTTTTATTATTCTTTTTTTTGGGGGGGGGGAAGCAATGTACAATTCATTGGATTTCTGTTTATTGAAAAGAAGGAATGAAATTCAAATGATGCAACACAGTCCATGATGTACAAAAAGGACTTTTGAAACACCTCTGATTTATGAATGCATTAATTTCCATTTTACAGTCCATATTACACATCATCAACTCACTGGTGCTTGGCCTTCACTGCTGCTTTGAGTTTTGTGTACAGATAGCCAAAGTTCTGTGAACGAAAAATGAATAAAATCATGAGCAAAATGAATGTTGACGGGCCGGTTCATGCATTTTTGGTGTATCTTGGTATCTGGGCTTCATATGAACACGAGTGAATTCAATAGCCCCTCCTGGACAATAACAATGAGTGCATTGTGTGCAAACCAACCTGAATAGCATAATAAATAATGCCCAAGTAAGCTGCAATACAGCCACCGAGGAACAGATCAAAGGCCGCAGGTTTCACTCTGACGAGACAAAGAAAAGACGTTCAACTAATCTTTAATTCTTTATAGATTATTTTTGAGGGGCGCTAGTCCCTCCTATATTCAGCCATTAGTGTAGATTTCCGGCCTGCACAAACATTAAATTCCCATTGATAATGAATGGAGAATTTTACGTCATAGTATCTGAGCAAATAGGCATAGTGTCAATTTAACGTCATGATAAGTCATGATACGATAAGAGCGCCCCTCACTTCACACGGGTGTGATCTTTTAATAATATTTAAATTACATAAAGACCTGGATAAGTATCGATTTCCCTCCATGCAATGGATGATCGCCTGGTTTAACCACTCCCCCTTGAAATTGCAATGAGATTAAACCAGGCTATATGGATGCTGCAATAACATAACAATTTCACAATTTTGTATATTATACTATTTGTATTATGTTATGGTGCATTGATGTTGTCTAAGTTGTGACAGTGAACAACTGCATAATTTTGTATTGTAATTTGTACTATTATGTGAACCGAGACACATTCCTGTCAAGTCTTTTGAAATGGCAATACACTACTGAACGTAAGCTCAAAGTCATCCTTACCTGTACATCATCACTGGTTGGTTCATTTGATCAAAAAATGTCATGTCAGGATCCCTGTAAGGGAGATAATTAGTATAAGTAAGTAGCATCGAGCCATGTGGCCACTGGCCCATAGACATAGGTCAAGACCCTACCAATAAAACCCTTGATGCTGAGTGCAACACAGGTATGTAAATTGTAATTGTTTTAGCCTTAAACATTTTGTACCCTGGTTTACTTGTACAGAACTTGTACTATGTGTATGTTTTTGTGATCTTTGTGTAAGAGGACCACAGTGGAAATAAGTCTATGACTTTGATTTATTTATCCTTAATTTTCTATTAACCAGAAATTAATAAGTCAAATCAAATCCACCTTCACACAGTCCTGTGTGAAGGTGTGTCTGTGGACCTGTCCTACCTCTTGTCCTGTTTGAAGGTGTGTCTGTGGACCTGTCCTACCTCTTGTCCTGTTTGAAGGTGTGTCTGTGGACCTGTCCTACCTCTTGTCCTGTTTGAAGGTGTGTCTGTGGACCTGTCCTACCTCTTGTCCTGTTTGAAGGTGTGTCTGTGGACCTGTCCTACCTCTTGTCCTGTTTGAAGGTGTGTCTGTGGACCTGTCTCAGGTAGCGTCTGAACTCCTGCTCCAGTGTGTTGACCAGGACCATCTGACTGGGCTCCTTGTCCAACAGCTGGGCGGCACGCGGCACCGACGTCAAGAAGGACATCAGACTGGACAGACGACTCTCCTGGATTTCCTGCGTCCCGACATTTTATAACACAAAGTGTAAGGACGTGGATACTGGTTGACCTCTGCTATCGAAAACCTGTGCTGTGTTTTATTCATGTTTCATTTATCCAGGTACATCTCTCTACATTTTGAGTATAAGCACTTTAGTTAGCACTTATACTATCCTTGACAATTTTTTCTAGTAAAACAAGGCCCGAACAGTAACACCTTTACTTAGTTGATCATATTCAGATGGGCCCTGTTGACCCTATATCCCCACTAAATATCGATATACAAGCTCACAATGCATCACATCAAAATCCCTAACCCCCCAGAAGAGGGATGCTATAGGGTTGAAGAAGTGGTTAAGTAACAAACATTCCACTGCAATGCCACCAAAGTAACACCAGAGGTCAGCACAGCACACTCCATCTCACACAGACAACTGCAAGAAATGAATCTCACCATATGGCCTTTGAAAACCTGGAGGTCTTTGGGTGAACCCTGTGTGGGAAATGGCAAGAATTAGTCAGTGTTCCATTGATATATGATTCTATTAACCTGGAATTCACATTCAGTCCTTTTATTTAGTGTATATTATATAAATACCTTGTCAGAGAGGTTGTACATAAAGCGTGCCAGGGATTCTGCTATAATAATGCCATTACGCTTGAGTTTCCTGAATTCCACTTGAGACCTGAGAGAGGAAGATCCACATGTGAATATTCAAGAAGCAGGTTCTCTGATACTGTTGTGTGGATGAAATAATGTAAGGCTGTACGAGTGTACGTCATGATCGTGACAGTTTACCATCGCATTTAACGATTGAATTGTGTTGTTTGCATTGAACATTGGAAGTGAAACATGATATTTATACTACTTTACACAGCTAGGCTGATAATGACAAATAACTTAAATATAAGGTACAAAGTAATGACTGATCGTATCAAAAATCGAAATAAATAACCTAAGTAGCCTACTATGACCAAAATAGGACATATTTAATAATTGTATACTTAAAGCAGTGAGAAATAGCTGATCTACAAGCTCACACCAAGCCACATCATGGCATGTTGTGAGCTTGTAGATCTGCTATTTCCACAATTTCCTTTCGAAAATGTTTTAAAAAGTACAGTATGTCATTTTCCAACAGATTCATTCATACAGATGAATGGAGACGATTCTGACGATTCTGCAAAAAACAATAACTGCAATTATCTCGAATAATTGTTATCAGTCAGTCGATTATGTAATACTAATCGCGATGGGCCAATATGAATATGAAGTAGATTTAGATATCATTTTATACAGACTTATAGCATGTTACGTAGACAGCACTAGAATTGCATTTTATGTAGTCATAGCACTTTATAGTATATACTGTATGTATGTATAGTATAGTATAGTATGTATAGTTTATATGTATAGTTTAATTATATAGATACTCCACTGTTACGTTCTTAGCTTACACATGTTTCATGATAACTATACTTTTTATGTATGTGATGTATTGCCATGCTTTTTGTTATTGCTTAATGTAAGTCGCTCTGGAGCCTCTCTGTATATATGATAATATATATATGAATATGAAGTGAGCCCAACCCACATGGTGTCCAGGATGGAGCCATATGATAATACAGTATATATATGAATATGAAGTGAGCCCAACCCACATGGTGTCCAGGATGGAGCCATATGATAATGATAATATATATATGAATATGAAGTGAGGCCAACCCACATGGTGTCCAGGATGGAGCCATATGATAATGATAATATATATATGAATATGAAGTGAGGCCAACCCACATGGTGTCCAGGATGGAGCCATATGATAATGATAATATATATATATGAATATGAAGTGAGGCCAACCCACATGGTGTCCAGGATGGACCCTCTCTGCTCAGCCTCGTGGCTGTCCAGGTGGGACAGCGTGAACGCTGGTATCCTGCGCAGGCTGTAGCGCTCGTGCTCCCACGCCACCGTATTCTCCACCAGGTTGATCTTCTTGTGGACCATGCCCAGCCTCACCCACGGAAACCTGGACTGAACCACCTGCGACACACACGCAGGGATCATTGTGGTGGACATTATTAATGTCAAAGTTCCCACGTTTTGCCACAGACACAAAATGAAGTGGACAATAATATTACCAGAAAAGAGATAGCCCTGTAACTCTGTTACTCTGAGAGTGTTCAAATGGATTCCATTTGTACACTCTCAGAGTCAAGAGGGTCTTTGCAAAATAAAACATTTGAGAACCACTAGTACTAGTTGGACTCCTAATGTGCCATAGTGTCATAGTAAATAAGTGCCATATATATTCTGAAGAAACCTGCTGACTGACATTAAGTTAATTGGTCTCATGATAAAAAAAATTGGGGGGTAAACTATCCATTTTAAATTGACAAAAAAGTGAAAGTAAAACTTAACTGATTTGTACCTATCTCAAGCTAATTTAGATTTTTAGACTGAAATGAATGGAATCAGCTGACTTTACTCAAAAATCAAACAAACGATGCTTTGGAATAGGAAAGTCCAGCACGCTTCAGCCAGCAGAAGGTAGAAGGGCTCGTCAGTGCTCAACAGGGACAACTTGCATCAGAGAAAATAATAATACCTGGAGACTTCAGGAGAGTCTTTACAAAATAAGAATACCTGGAGACTTCAGGAGAGTCTTTACAAAATAATAATACCTGGAGACGTCAGGAGAGTCTTTACAAAATAATAATACCTGGAGACGTCAGGAGAGTCTTTACAAAATAATAATACCTGGAGACTTCAGGAGAGTCTTTACAAAATAATAATACCTGGAGATGTCAGGAGAGTCTTTACAAAATAATAATACCTGGAGACTTCAGGAGAGTCTTTACAAAATAAGAATACCTGGAGACTTCAGGAGAGTCTTTACAAAATAATAAAACACCTGCAGACCAGTCGAGTGCTCATATGCTTTGGAATGTTCTCTGCAGCAATGTCAAGTATACTGTAGTCAAGGGGTCAAACATGGCCGACCAGCGGTGTGGTCATTTAAATCTAGTTGGACGGACATGTTTTACCTCTTCCAGCTGTTGTAGGAAGGAGTGCATGGGTGTCTCGGGTCTAGGCGGACGGGACACATGCATGTAAAGCTCATCCCCATTGGCCAGAGTGTCCAAACACAAAACCAATGCCACGTTGTCATGAAGCAGACTCGACTCTGAGTGGATGGTGAAAAGGCAACAATGCAACGGTTAAAATTCAACAACACTGCACTTGCATGCACTAAACACAGTACTATAGACATTCCAGATACCCTAACAACACACACAGTAATTCATGTTTTTGTTTGTGGAGGGAATTCACCTGCATGGTCCAGATTCTCTTCAATCCATTTCCTGGTCCCCAGGAAGTTGTACTTGCCTCCTCCAGTGAGGGAGAACATCAGGTGATAGCTAAAACACAAATAACAATACTGCAAGAGGGAACACTCAAATTGGGGTTCACCGCTCCAATTCATGCACACAAAGCTCCAACACCTGAACAGGCTGTGGTCTGGTACGGCTCAAGGGGCTGAGCCCGGCCTTATTGCTCAAATTACACTACGTATATTACGTAGCGCATGGAAGGAACACGTTATTACCAGTTCCTTTCTCCTCCATCAGGCGCCCCGGCTGGCCCGGGATAGGTAGTTTAGAGACCAGGATTACTGCATGTTTTTTGTGAGGGTACCTACCCTAGGGGACACGGGAGAACAAACTCCACACAGAAAGGCCCTTTCGCCTCGGGTATGGGCGCTGATGACGCGGCAGAGAAAAACATGATGTTAACTCACGGTGGTCTGGTGCTCTGACTGCTATGACCCATGATGTTAACTCACGGTGCTCTGACCGCTATGACCCATGATGTTAACTCACGGTGGTCTGGTGCTATGACCCATGATGTTAACTCACGGTGGTCTGGTGCTCTGACTGCTGTAGAGTTTCTGGAAGAGACGAGCCAGCTCTAGAAGGATGGCGACCCCGCTGCCGTTAGAGTCTGCTCCATGTGACAACCACTGTGGCATGCGCGCACACACACACACACACACACACACACACACACACACACACACACACACACACACACACACACACACACACACACACACACACACACACACACACACACACACACACACAAATCTGTAATGACTAAATGTGCATTCTTTAAGGCAATGTGGTCAAATCCACTGCAGAAACTAGTGGCTGCTACATGTATTAGAAATAAGGACTCACCGGCGCCAGCCCATAGGAGTCATAGTGGGCAGTGATGACGATGGTAGGCGGGTCCTCCCCTGTTCCAATCAGCACTCCCTGAAACGCCCACCAATCAAGTTGCAATATAAGTCGGAGATTGTAGCTGTAGCAAAACACAGTAGTCATAAGTATAGGCCACACATCACTGATGCTTCTGGGATGAAATTCACTGAAGCGCTTATTTAAAGTCATTTATTAAATGATTATTTAAAGTGATAATTCTTATTGTGTCTAGTCTGAATGCACCTTTAGACCAGTGGTTCCCAGACTTTTTCATGTCAAGGACCGCCAAATTGACATTAATCAGCCCGCGGACCCCCATTTGAAAAGATATGCCAGGAGTCAGGGACCACCATAAGAGAATATTTTTACGGCTCTAGCAGTGATTGTCAACCCGTTAAATTTCAAGGACCCCCAGTTTGACATGCATTAGTCTACGGGCCCCCATTTAAATGGCATTTCTATCTCTGGGACCCCCAATTGATATTGTAAAATCACTGTTAGTTTACAAATTGGGGGAAATGGACCCCATTTGTACACTCTCAGAGTTACAGATCCATAAGGGTCCATTTGGTTCCAAACTATCATTTAGCTGGGGACCCCCTGGAACTCCATCAAGGACCCCTGGGGGTCCTCGGACCCCACTTTGGGAACCACTGCTTTAGACCACAAGTGACTCATATCTCACTGTTTCAATCCGCCTCGTGGGCAAACTTAACCTGTCTTGCGACAAAGCTTTAATTTCCTCTCGCACTCTTTCAATCTCTCGTGTGTGAGACGAGACCTTGACCTATATGGACAAATATTACATTTCCTCATTCCCCTCCACCATAGATATTTAAGTGAGGCTCATGTTCCTTGCCGAATGTAATTACTTAGAGTGTTTGCCGGATGCTCTCTGTTTAATAAGCAAACTTACTTTTAACTGCTGTGTGTAAAGACCTCATTCATAAAAAGGCACCAAGAGAATCCTCAGCGACTCTGCTCACCCTTTTCACGACTGCTTCCAAGGACCATTCATGTACAGTAACGACTGCTTCCAAGGACCATTCATGTACAGTAACAGTAACTTATTTCTATGAGTTTGTTCATTCTCTCCATTACATCATTACATTTCCCTAGTTGGGATAATCAAGTTTAAGCTGACTTCAACGTAATTTCACTTAAACCTCAATAAACTCAATACAAACCCTGTTGGCCTTCACCGTTTTCATTAATCTAACAAAAAGTCTATAATGTACATGCCACTTTTTATTTACTATATTTACTTTTTATGTACTATTAACTATTTAAAAAAACAAATAGCTGATGTACAAGCTCACAATGTGTCTCACAACGTGGCTAGTTGAACTATTATTTGAGAACGACTGCACCAGAGCATACTGTAACTACCCCCTGGTCCCCATTGAGAACGACTGCACCAGAGCATACTGTAACTACCCCCTGGTCCCCAATGAGAACGACTGCACCAGAGCATACTGTAACTACCCCCTGGTCCCCATGTTGAGAACGACTGCACCAGAGCATACTGTAACTACCCCCTGGTCTCCATTGAGAACGACTGCACCAGAGCATACTGTAACTACCCCCTGGTCCCCATGTTGAGAACGACTGCACCAGAGCATACTGTAACTACCCCCTGGTCCCCATGTTGAGAACGACTGCACCAGAGCATACTGTAACTACCCCCTGGTCCCCATTGAGAACGACTGCACCAGAGCATAACTGAGGCTTCAGTTTCACACTCACCTCCAGGGTGACCAGTGTGTTCACACTCACCTCCAGGGTGACCAGTGTGTTGTCAGTGATCACACTCACCTCCAGGGTGACCAGTGTGTTGTCAGTGATCACATTCACCTCCAGGGTGACCAGTGTGTTGTCAGTGATCACACTCACCTCCAGAGTGACCAGTGTGTTGCCAGTGTCACACTCACCTCCAGAGTGACCAGTGTGTTGTCAGTGATCACACTCACCTCCAGAGTGACCAGTGTGTTGTCAGTGATGGCTTTGATAGGACTGTTGTTGTTCACTAAGATCTGGAAGGACGTGGATGTGACCATACTGCGGAGAACTGCATGCACACACACGCACACGCACACGCGCGCACACACACACACACACACACACACACACACACACACACACACACACACACAGCAAGAGACCACCAAAAAGAGAACATACAAGTTATTACGCATGCATAAAATCAGTGGCAAAGTGAGCTTAATGCAATCAGAAAGGATTTTTCAGGCTGGATGTTTTGGCTGTCAAGGCCAGAAAGTAGTTTTTGGCCACTTAGTAGGCGCTCCAGCATAACTTCCGGCTATGATGACGATGTCACGCGCATATACCGTAGAGTCAATACTCTTCTTTACGAAGCAGCAAAAGTAGCAGATCTACAAGCTCAATACGAGCAGCTCGTGGATCTGCTACTTTTGATGCTTTTGTGTGACACTGTAGCATTATAACTATTATTATTATTATTATTAATGATACATAGCTTGTGGAGTTAGTTCAGTCAGATATACTCGAGGGGTTTCATGCCGTGCTCAAGGGCGCGTGTATATACTCAAGGGGTTAATATGATGCATTATACCATGTGGGTATATTCAGTGTGTGCAAGACCCACACATCATTCGCTGATGTGGTGGTCAGCTGACCAATTGGGCGCGGCTACTTAAGCTCACTAGACTGCTTGCTTCTTCCTGCCTTCCTTCCTTCTGCATAATGGTTCCTGGTAGTTATATGTTTGCTCCCACCACCACGGGGCTCTGTTATTTATGTTCCCCATGGGGGGTTGTTATGGTATATCTATCTCCCTGCTCTTAATGTTTAATGATGGTGTTAAATTGTGCCGAGCAGGGAGAAAAATGTAGCAGAGCCGACCGCCTCATTCTATAATAAATATTGGTTAAATCTATTCGTGAGTTATCTGACTGAATTATTATTATTATTATGTTTTTTTGCTATTAGTCTTAATCTTATAAAAACACCAAAATAAGTCATGGCGCCTGACCACTGCTATTTAATCCCTCCCTCCATCCATGGTGTTGTCCTGTCTCTCTATGCAGGACGATGCTATTGCTACGCACACCAAATCCTTGTATAGTATTAGTGGTCATACATGGACCACAGCAAAACAATCTATAAATCCTTGTAGTGGTCATACATGGACCACAGCAAAACAATCTATAAAGTATTCCTTCAAGAGACAAGAGAATGGCCGTGCACACCGATATAGCCAAAGTGCCAATCATTTAATTTAGGGACGCAGAGAATAAAATAAACGGACCAACAAATACATTATTGGCACTTTGCTATATCCACTCTCTTGTCTCTTGAAGGCATACTTTCTAGACGGTCCTCTCTCTCTCTCTCTCACCTCTGACCAGGATGGAGGAGGTTCGTGCGGCCGCAGCCTGTTTCACCTCCTCGTACATGCAGAGCAGCTGCTCGTCCTCTGGGGCCACGTAGACGGGCATGCGGATCTCCTCCAGCAAGGCCTCGCTCTCGCTCTCCATGAACGACTGCATGTATGCATGGGGGAAGAGAGGAAGCCACTCAAGGGCACGGCCAACTGGATTGTCACGTCCATTCCAGTGTTGATTTTGACAGCAACTTATTTTTCTCTTTTTTATATGCTTTTGGGGTTTTTTCTGTCTTTATTTGATAGTGTACACTGTACAGTATACACAGTAAGATGACAGGAAATGGGGGGAGAGAGACAAGCAGCAAAGGTCGTCGGGACCGGGATTAGCAGCCTAGGTGCGCGGACCGCTAGATCGTGCTACTATGACACTAAAATGACACTGGGATGCTTTCCCAGACTAAATGGTTAAACTTGTATTATACTCTGTTGTACAACGATGGTGTGAAATATTGTGAAAATAGCCAAGCTTGTAGATGTGCTATTATATGTTCGAATGAAGGCAAAAGTTTGAATATAATAATGGTGATATTGATGATTCAAAGTCCCATGATGTGTTGTGTTACCTGTACGACGTCCTGTGGAACAGCGGAGGTGTTCCTGGGCATCAGCAGCAGGATGGCAGCAGCGTTCTGTCTCTGTGACTCCAGGAACTTCTCCGTGGTGAAGTCTGACACCTTCATGATGACACAGCGGCGCGTCAGGACCGGCTCGTCCGACGAGCGAGCCTCCGCCACCACGATGGCTCCCCGACAGCCTGCCATAGACGAAGACACACAGACGCTGAAGTGCAACGCTCGAACAGGCCTACTATATTGTAGTGTGTACAATATAACGTTATATTGTATATAATAATACAATATAACGTATACCGGGGTGGTTATATTTTGTCTCCCTGCTCTTCCATTGAGACATTTAGATTGTGTAAATGGTCATGTCATGTCTCACCTAGACAGTAGACACAGGATCTGACTCGGATCTTGACCTGATGGCCAAGATTGTGTGTGAGGGGACTTAATTTAATTGACTAAGCCTTTTTGAATGTCAATCTTTTTTAAAGATATATTTTTGGGCCTTTTCTGCCTTTATTGAATAGTGTACAGTATGGAGGGGAGAGATAGGGGGAGGTGAACCCGCGACACGCCACCAGGCTGGCTTAGCAGCATAGGTTCCTGGACCGCCCAGGCCTGAATGTCTCATTTTAAAGGAAAACCCTCTCTCTTGCACATTATGCCTGTGTGCCAGTGATCCGTGACACTTTGCCTACCCCTCACTAGAAAATAGTTCATTGGCAATATAATGATCACAGCAATAAAAAGTTATTTATAACTAATATCGGTGTGCCTGGTGCTCAGCCAGTTAGTGTAGAGACCATGTTCCTAGTGAGTGTGAGGACGTGGGTTCAAATACGAAACTCTCCTGTCTGAAATAAAAATAAATTAAAAAAGTATCCAAGGCGCGGGGTCCCGAGATGAAACTAGGAACCTTGCGGTTCCCTTCTAGCTGCTCTACCAGCCACTCTACCCCCACTCTACCCTACCCCTGATCCACTGCCCACTTGTGGGTTAATTTTAACGTCTATGCGTGCTCCCTATACTGTATAAACGAAATCCATTGTAATCATTGAAAACACAAGGCACTGGTGACTGAAATTGTCATTCTAAAGTGTGATGGGGCCATGAACGTTTGTTTGTTTTTGAGGGGCACTAGCCCCTCCTATGCACAGCTTTGTGTGTATGTCCGTCTGTATGAGCACGGAATGTGCTCAGCTGATTGGCTGAGCACGTAATGTGATGTATGATGATTATGTATGATGATAATAGCGCCCCCTCATTTCACACAAGTGTGATTATTTTCAATTCCATTCCAGGGGCGCCTATGCCCAACTTTCCGGGATTGTGAAAACACAAACATTGAAGATAAAAGTGAGGACAGAAAATTGAGAAAGCAAATTGTGATTGGCCAGAGTGAGATGATGTATGATGATAGGAGCGCCCCTCACTTCACACAGGTGCATGACTTTTTTGTTTAGTTTTTGAGGGGCGCTAGCCCCTCATATGCCCAGCTTTGTGTGTACCAAATTGGAGATGATTTGATCTGCTAGCTTTGTGTGTTTTTAATGAAAAATACTTTGATACTGCATTTCACAGCGCTCTGCGCTTGGGGCTTTGCCCAGTCGGCTCTATCCGTTTGAAATATTTTCCATTATCCTTTAACATCTATCATTCCTTTTGTAGCCTATTAAATCGCACAGCTTTATGTACTGTAGATGTGTGATGCCATGTGTCTGTCTGTCTGCCTGCAACTTACTCACTCACTCCCTCACAGGAGGGGGGGGCATGCCAGTCAGTCTTGTCTGGTCTGTGCGTCTGTCTGGAACTAATCTCACAAACTGCTCGACCGACCGGCTCGACCACAAGCTTTTGCTCATTTTGAAAACTTGAATTTCAATGGAAGACAATGGGGCTCGGATAGGGCCAAAACCATGACCAAATCACATCATAGACCATGCCCATATATGGAGCTGACCAACGTCACGCTACAAGGTTATAGCCACATTTGATCCCAAACCAGACAAAGCCACGCTGGTCCCATGCGGATCTCAGGATTCAATTGATCCAATTTGGGGATGATTTTCATGTGGACCTATTGGCCCACAATGCAAAATGCAACTTAAGCTAATCCACGGGAGGTTAATGAAGTATCATTACATTCACACCCACATTCTGAATATGCCAACTCAAACACTTCTCCACCGAGGCTAGGAGACTCCTTACCACGAGCCCTCCACACCCTGGATGGATCGTTGACTGCTGGAACACCAATGGTCCAAATCCACGTTGAGGAAGTTCATCAACACTCCTTCAACCAACCCTCCTGGGTGCGACTTGCCACGGAATGCCTGGGTCAACCTCAACAGACTTCATTCTGGAGTAGCTAAGACCGAACTCTACCTGCACATGATTGGAGTGTCTGCCACTGATCTCTGCGAATGAGGAAACCCACAGACTGTTGAACACATCATGGATGAATGCCCAATCTTCAAGTCACCACATGGAGTCAGCGGCCTAATTGAACTGGACGATGATACCACTTCTTGGCTAATGTCCAAATTGCCTGTGTAGCCCTACACGAACGAACAAACAAACAGAGGAAACCATGCAAGGAATCAACGGGAGCGGTTCAGTGTGTTGCTCAAGGACACTTCAACACTACACTGAGCTGGGGATCGACCCGGGGACCTTCGTCTTCCCAAGTGGCCGCTCTACCACCTGAGCCACTGCCGCCACAATATGGGTTCCTTTCATAAGCGGAGTCGCAACGTATTCTTCAACCAATGAAGTTCACCACGGCAAGATGGAGGACCGTGTGCCCAAACAGGAAGTCGGCAAAAGCTCTATGTGGGGAGATGGAGCAGAACTCCGTTCTGTTCTGTGGGTCGATCTGAACACGGAGACACACGGCAAGAATGAAGCATCCCACGCAGGAGAGGAAACCTGACAGGAAGCTGTTGAAGGGGAAGGTTCCGACGAGCAGGCAGTACAGGAACTGCAGCGCTCCAGTCAGAAGAATGTACAGCAGGTACGCGTCCAGTACCTTCAGCTTCTGAGGCGTGGCGGCGGCGTATTGCCCTGAGAGGCGAGATATTAAAGATATCCCTGACTTGGACATGATTTTCTGGTTTCAGAGTATTATGCTCTCCGATGTGCTAATAGTATGCTACGTCTAGCACCTGGTCCGTTTCTTCCTTCGTGTGCAGACGGTGTGTTTAGTGTGACGAGATAGATCGGGGTGTGGTGGTGGTGGGGACACAATTATCAATTACTCGGATGAGAAGCAAAGGAATTAATGCAGTTCCAGGGATACAGTTTAGACTGTTATTGCTATTGTCTGTGAATGTCGATAACCTGGAAACGGTTGTCCTGAAACGGTTATCTCGGGCAGTAGGTTGGAACTCTTTTGAGCCAATTGGCCGTTTCTTTTATACAATGATGTAGTGATGTACTGTAGGCGTGATGTTGATGTAAATCGGATTTACAGTAAATATCCATATTTGGGCATTGCAAGTGGAGGACGTCCATTCATATTTGGGAAGTAAGCAGTGCCATCCACATTACCTTTAAATCAATTATTACATTATTCATGAGCCTAGTAGTGTTAAAGGTTTTGGTGAGAGGAGGGGTGGTACAGTAATCGATGTGTGTTGCTATACTCTTGGAGGAGAAATACTTTTATTGTCCTTTCGTGTGGAGTCCGCACAAATAAATGGAAAATCTGATCAAATAGAAATGATGAATGTCTGACCTGAGGGGAGACATACACACACACACACACACACACACACACACACACACACACACAGACAGACACGAAGACAGAGACAGACAGACAGGCTGATCTTTCAACAGATGCTTTGGGGGAGGGGCCTTGGGAGACCCCTCAGACAGGGTTAACCACTTTGGACGTGAGTTGGATATGTACTTTGACCACTTATTGGGGGTCTCCGGACCCCACTTTAAGAACCACCACGATCCATGAAACATCATCTGTATTCACAGCCAGCCTCTGCTTTCACACCAACAAACTTCATGTCCTCTTTCACTATATACAATATACATCCATACATTAACCACTTAAATCATATATACTTTGGCCATTTGATAGGCCAAATAGACGATCTACAAGCTCACAATGGCTCGCGGTGCAAGGCCTTGTGAGCTTGTACATCTGCCATTTTCTAAATTATTTTAAAGAAAACTTGTGAAATGGGACCCTCTGCGTAATGAATACAAAACGTACCTACCGTGTTTTTGCGGCCCCAGGTCGTAGTGCTGCATCCTGTAGGCAGTGAACTCGTAGGAGGAGACGGCTGGCAGGGCAGAGGCATGCATGGGCCGAGCACTCAGCAGCAGCAGCACCACCGGCAGCAGCACTGCCATTCTCATCGACATGACCACACCTTGTCCCACACGGAGTTTGTCACAGCCTCTGTCTGGA
The DNA here is from genome assembly GCF_963924005.1 of Protomyctophum bolini. Classification (NCBI taxonomy): domain Eukaryota; kingdom Metazoa; phylum Chordata; class Actinopteri; order Myctophiformes; family Myctophidae; genus Protomyctophum; species Protomyctophum bolini. Next base: position 20,383,283 of record NC_137863.1, read on the forward strand.
AGAGAAGCATTGAGTAAAGTACGAGTTGTGCATAACATAATTACATTCAGTTACATGCTGGGGCAGAGACACCCATCTGAACACGGCAGCCAAATTGGTTAACATGCAGGTATAGGCCGTGGAGGCATTCGTGACTTTCAAGTGGGCCCTGATCCAGACAAGGTTGGGAACCGCATGCTTTGTTTTAAATGGTGAATAAAGTGCTTACCCGTCTCTCTGGTGGTCTCATGGGTCTTTTCACCTCCTGCAAAGGCTCAATGTGAAGAATACACAATCCTCAGGGGTCTTCAACCGGCGTGCACACAGACACAAACTCACTGTAGCTCCTGAGATCCACCTCGTCTCTCTAGGTAAGCAAACTGCTCACCATCTGCTCTCAAGGGATCAACTCTACTAAACCTATTCCTCCAATCCCTCCATCTTATTCAACCCCCACTCCACTCTACACACACACACACACACACACACACACACACTCTAAGGTAGGTAGGTAATCTTCACACAGTCCAACATTTAGGGGTGAAACACTTAATCGAACAAATCAATTTAATTATGAAACAACCAATAAACTATAAAATCATTGATAAACAATTCATATTTTTGGCATATATAGGCTATAGGTAGGGATGTCCCGATCACGTTTATTTTAGTAAATATATACAGTAGCAGCCCAAGGATGGCTTGAGAAAGACTGAGTAACTGCTATTGAACAACATGGAAGATATCATTTCAAACATGAAACCATGCATTACAGCAGGGGTTCTCAACGTTTTTGGCCGGGGACCCACGGAAGTGCTTTGGCAATGTCTCGGAGAAAAAAAAAAAGGAAAAAATATGGGACCCCCCAAAATAATTTGGCGACCCCCCCCCCCCACACACACACACATGGTGCAAACACAAATTAAACATAAAGACAATTGCCAACTTCAGATAATCAGATTTATTTATTTTTATGTTACATTACACAGAACATTAATATCGTTAAATACTAAATGGAGCTAGTTTACATCGGTTCCACAATCAGAATACGCGTATGACAAAAAAAAAGGAAAAAAAAGCATCTCTATGTTAAAATGTATAATTTCCCAGATATCTCAAAATAAATTAACACATACAACAGCGGATAAATATATTGTTGTTACGATGCATTTACTTAAGGCAGAATCTACTTCAGTAAACTCGTGTTATGAGGTGAGAGTGGGCCGACATCCCAAATGACTCACTGACCCACCGTACGTTGGCCAAACGTACTACATGATATATGGACATAAAATGTGTGTGAATGCATTGGAATAACATTTAGACAAAGTTGGTACAATCAACCAAATATAATAATAATAATAAAAACTAATGCAGGAACATAGTAGACAAAGGTTTTGTCAAGCGACGCTGTCATGCGACACATGATAAATTAACTGTAAGTCAAATTTTATGTACAGTTACAGCTTTGACAGTCTATAACCTCAGGTAGAGGCCCTCTACCTGAGGTTGAAGAGTCTATGGCCCTTATTTATCAACCAGGTGTACACCCAATTGTGGGTGTACACCGCATTGATAAATAAGGGCCTATAACCTCAGGTAGACTCTACCTGAGGTTATAGACCGTCTTGGCCGCTGTCTTACGTGAGCCATTGTACTACAATAGCCGTTTGTCAGTGTGCTATTCTCCATATCGTTATTCACACACACATCATGGCACCTAAAATTCAATATGCACCTAAAGAATGTAGACATGTCATAAAAAGCTTGTGTAGTTTTGAGGGTTTCAGAAGGAACCTTATAAACGTTGATGCTACAACAGGTCAAGGGTGATGATTTAAAAAACAAAAAAACATTATAAATAAAATCCCTTCATAATTTTATGGATATTCCTGGATGGCACATCATTGAAGTAATACTGATATAAAGACTCCTCCCTGCAACATATCATTTGAACTCTACAGTATGAAAGAATATTGTAACCTCTAGTTGGAATGAAATTCATGCATTCCGTCTTAAATTGGTTTGGACTCCTGTCCAAAACTAGAAAACGCTTGTAATGACTATTAGCTTATAGTCTCCCCAAGAAAATGACAAATAGTCCGAAAGTAGGTTTACATGCATAATTGTCTCTGTCGGGTGGAAACCTCACATGTCCAAAGTTAAACCTGTTCACTTTTCAGGATTTAAATAAAGAAATAGCATATATACACAAGGTCAAAACACCTACAAGGTTTCGAGCTTGCAGACATGCTATTTTTTTTTATACTTTTGTGTGACACTGTGGTATGATCAAGTAGGCCCTTAATTTACGACAAAAACACACAAAATAAATCAATATGGAGATAAGAGGTTTCTGCCCGACAGTAACGCCATAGTACTCTCATATCCCACGGTTATGGTGCCATTCCAGTAAACGCATCTATACCGCCAAGCTGTGCTACTCATATTGTCTATTGCACGCAGTGACCAATATTGAACCGACAACCTTGTGAGTAAGCCAACGCTCTACTGACTGAGCTACCCGGGGGGGGGGGGGGGGGGGGGGGGTGCTATTCATATCTTGACCTAAAATATCTTTGTGTTGAATCTGATCACAAGTTCACAACAGAGCATAATCGCATTAACCATCGTGTCCTCGTTTTGGGCAAATCTTCCAAAAAAAAGAAAAGTGATGTTTAAAAGAAATGTGTCGTTTCCCCTCGTTATGAGCTTGTAGTACGGCTATTTTCTATCAACAAAAAAAATGACACTTGTGTGAAGTGAGGGACACTCTTATCATCATACATCGCATTCCGTGCTCACATATCACTGCTATCGAATATGTCCATCTCGTATTTTTCAGGACTTCATTTAACTCTTGACAGGGTATGAATTGAACCAAATGGGCAGCTGCTGTAACACTAAGGATTTAGCTTTGTGCGGTTATCAGGTATTATTTTATTCAAACACTTTATTGTGTTGGGTTATTATTGTACACCGAGGATGAAGTTTATAAGTGTCAAACCACTTGGATTCGAACCCTGATCTCCCGCACGGAAAACCACCACATGCCGTACCGCTGATCCAAAGGGAAAATGCTCTCCTTGGCCATGAACATATTAAGGGTTTTGGCCAGAAGCTAGGAGTCAAAATAACAGTACAAAGCTTATTGATAATGGGTACTCAATAAGCTTGTTATCGGGTTTTTTCGGGTATCGAGCTCCATCCCCATTTGTGATCTTTATCTAGTGAAAACGGCTGACGGTGAGTCTTTTACAGTGATGCAAATCTTGCAAATTAAAATGTGTGCACTCCCATGCTTCAAAGACTCGTGTTTTTCCCTTTCAGCATCACTGGAAAATACTCATTACAACAAACCATTGACAGTAGAGAGTCTGTGTCCGTTGCTACATACTGTAAAGGTACGTACTTTGTCACCCATTCCCCCCCAAACAATTGTGCATCGATCAGATTATTGGGTTATATGAACAGTTGAGCGCATGTGCAAATGTACAAAGAGACACAACACAAACACACGGAAAATAAAAATAAAGTTAAGATATTAAAACCTTCACTGATATGCGACAACCTCCGAGTGTCTCTAAGGATATGTTCCGATATGATTTGCTCCAGGCAGCATACAGCGGAGTGCCGACATTCACCAGTACTCATAGCACATGGTCTCTGTGGGGTGGAAACCACATGAGCATGTGCAAAACTGTTACTTCTCAGGATTCAAAAAGAGCACAAGGAGCAGTTCTGCAAGATCTTGTCGATCTTTGATGCTTTTGTGTGATGCCGTAGTGTGATCAGGCAGTAGGGCGTTCATTTACGAAAAAACACAAAAAGTTTAAACACGGAGATGGGAGGTTTCTGCTCGACAGCAAAGATATTGGCGTTGTCGTATCTCCATACTTCACCTTTGAATGATCTTCCACTGTCACTTAATGGCTCACTTTGTCTTACACACGGTTTCCACCCGATAATTATATCTGTCAAGCTTGCGAATCCTTTTTTTTGTTTGTTTGTTTGTGGTGAAAGGCATTGGAGATGGCAGCAGTGTATTTTCTTTCCTATTCCCCGCCCCCCCCCCCCCGTTTCACTTTCATTAACATCTTCCTGCATACACGTGACGACGACCATGAATGATAACGTTGGCCCTTTTTGGCTAGTACTGCTGAGAGATGTCCAGTGCATATCAGTGCAAACTGAACCGACCTTTAGGAAAACGAGCTGAGTCCCTACAGTAGTGGTCTTCAACGTTTTCTTCAGGCCAAAGGAGGACCCCTTAGCTGAGAGAGAGAAGAAGCAGGGACCCCTTCCCTACATATTATTTATTATTGTATACCATTGTGTAAATGTTTTGATCGTTTAGACATGATGTTATGGGCCGCTATAACCGATAACAGGCTCGACAAGCCCAAAAGCTAACCGATACTCGGGACTCGATAAATTCAGAACCGGGTTTGTAATGGACCCAGTTTTCAAGGTGCATCCCTAATTGTGTTGCAGATTGAACCTTTTAATAGAGTTGCTGTTGGATTCATGCTAATGTGTATTTTCAGGTAGTTTAGATACCTTTTAAATGTAGTCAACTTGACCGTTGGCTCTGTACTTGGTTGGGTCTGATTTTGAAGAAACTCTCCAAAAATAGCCGATCTGTAGATCTGGCATTTCCGGCTAATGTTCCCCATCATCACACAAAGATTTTGTCGGACCCCCTGAGGTAACCTAGGGGTCCCCGGACTCCCCCACATTGAAGACCCCTGCTCTGCAGAACCTCTACCGTTATTGCAGCAGTTTGATGTCAAATCCAAGACGTGGTTTTTTTGGCCAGATGTAAACCTCACATAGAGTAGATGACTTCCGTTGGCACTAGGATGTGGCTAAGTGGTCAATAAAAGGCTGCTAAATAATCGGCATGAGCTGCTCAGTTAAGACACAATGCAACAAGCAACATGCAAAACAGATTTTTCTTTGTTTTTGTTTTTTTGTCTTTGTGTTCGATATAAAATATCCTCTTGCAGTTGGATGTGAAATAAGTACTACAGTACAGTACAGTACAGTACACCCGTGTGGTAAACAGCCAGTCAAAAAATAACTTTTCTACAGTTTTTTTCTTCTTTTTTTTTTTGCCCCACTCAAACTGTAATCACTACATTAGTGCTGTAAGCATTAGGGTTCTAGTATTGTAGCTTCATGTTTTAGCGTTACTTACTTTACTTTACTTAACATGGATCTAATATCACACACCGTTTTATCCGTGTCGGATACGTACCAGGATAGGAAGACAGCAGCAGCGGACTGAGAAGACGAAAGCGGCGGTTCTCAATCGTTTTAATGTTCGAGAACCCCCATAACTCTGAGAGTGTACAAAAAGGAACCGAATGGACGCCTGGCTTACGGTCAGGAAAGTCGGAACTTCCTTCTTAGACTTATCTGACGAGACACCTTTCATATTAATTTAGCCTGCTGTGCCAAACCAAACGTGAAGGCATCATCACGTGACAAAAAAGAGCAGATCTACAAGCTGACAACCTATCACGGTGCAGCACAGCAGCACATTTGACCATGTTAAGTTCTTTTTGCCTCTTTGTTAGGCAAAAACAATGTATATCCAAACATTTTCCAAAACATTTCAAAACGGTTTCAAAATATCTCCACGGATTTCATGACCATGGGAACCCCATTAGCTTGTTTGCGAGTTTGTGTACATCTTTAGTGACCGCACGAACATTGGTTAGAACAAAACATCTAGGTGTGCTGACCAGGAGACCACCGAAAGTTATGAGAGCGCTCAGATTTACATCATTTTATAGCCATCTCTCTAACCCAAACGGACAAAGTTTGGTCGGCGGATGGTAACATGTACTGTAGCCCCATTAACGGATGGTAACATGTACTGTAGCCCCATTAATGGGTCCATTCCATTCCATTTTGTACACTCTCAAGAGTTACAGACCCGTTAAGGGTCCATTTGGAACCTCTCTCAAGGAACCCCCGAGGGTGCCGAGGAGGACCCCACTTTGAGAACCACTGATATAAAGCCATCGCTCGTGTGTTTTTCTATTATTATAATTTTTTACCATCAATGATGCACCGCTTCCACCACGGTGCACACGGGCAGTTTGTTGAGAGACTCTCACAGGAGGGGGTGGTGTTGTTGTTGTTGTTGTTGGGGGGGCAGATCATCCGAGAAGTCTTTTCATCATGTTCGTTCCTCCTCAACAGGGTAGTACACCTGTCGATGATCCTTCCACGCCTGAATATCCACAACAACAAAAAAGGGGAAAGTCAAACAAGACGTGGAGATATTTCCTTTAATGTCTCTCTTTTTGTTCCTCCTTCAAGGGAACGTGTTCTTTCATTGTGTCTTGAATTTCCACAATGCAAAAAAAAAAAGAAAAAGAGCAAGATGCACGGATCCTACCATAGGAGGAGCGTACATATATAGTTGACCTAGTTTAATCTTTTCTTTAATTATTATTTCAGGTGACCCCCCCCCCCCCCACCCCTCCCTTTGTGCCCCGCACTGCCATCCACAAGTTTTTTTTGTCGTTCTTATTGTTGTCGACGACTCCACTCTGCCGCCGCCCTGCTGGTGTAAAAAGCCTGGGGGTGCAGGAGGGCGGTGGCTACTGGATCTGACAGGCCGTGGACGGGGTGGCCTGGCAGCACATGCAGGTGGGGTTGACGGCCTTGGGCGGGATCAGGTCCAGGTCCTCGTCGTCGGGGATCTCGTCCAGTCGGTAGCCGTCCTTCAACAGCTGGATGTTCAGGTCCTGGTTGATCTGCTGCCGAACGGAAGGAAGGGGGAAACGACTAGACATCAGCGGAGGGAAAAGGTCATTATAGTTCACCTGTAGCAAAGCCCTGCCCTCGAGCACTTAAGACACCTTCCAGCCAGGCTCATTCATTCCAATGTAAATATCATGGATTTTACACATTAAACACTGGCTCATTGTTTTTAACTAGACCTTCAAAATCTCTTCCAAATCCGTCAACAAGTTCTGCCATATGCACTGGAATTTCTTTTTTAAAACAATGTTTTATCATATAGGAAAACTATTGGTGGAGAGGTTTGTCTAACCCATGTTATGCTTAGCTGTGATATAGGTCAATTACATTATTACTATGTGATATAGGTCAATTACATTATTACTATGTGATGTGTCAATTACATTATTACTATGTGATATGTCAATTACATTATTACTATGTGATATAGGTCAATTACATTTTAGTTAACTGAAATACAAAATGTGGAATAATGTTAAGCCGTTTTTTCTCGGATGATCCCCCCCCACAACAACAACCCCTGTGAGTCTTTCAACTATTTATATTTTGCGGTGTACAGTACATACAACATTATAAATATTTGAAGTTTTTCCACAAAGGTCAGGAATTAGAAAGCGTTTTCAGAATCGGCCTCAGTCCTAAATATGGGTTAACTAACTTCAGTCAATAAACAAAGATCATAGAGAAAAATAGTTTTAAGCTAATTTTTAACGAATTCTCTCCCCCCAAAAATTGTGAAAACAGCAGAATATTTGCCCCCAGAACAGGGTTAAACATTAACGTGACACAACAAGAGGAACACATGAACAGGAATCAATGAAGTCAATGTGAACTAGCGCAACAAGTAATGTAATGCACCATTACAAATGACAGCCCAAAACATGAATGCTATACTAACCTTTACAAATGACAGCCCAAAACATGAATGCTATACTAAAACACATTCATTTGAAGGAGCACTTAACTCATTTTAACATGATCTTTAATACCATTTCCTCACTAATGCTCATTATAAGATGGCACCATCAGTGGCGTGCACAGCCATTTAGAGGGGCAGGTGCTCAAGTGAAAAAAGGGCACCTTGTGCAGCATGTGGAACTGGCCGGTTGCTGTGTGAGATTTATAGATGTTGTACTGGGGTTTCAAAAGGGCACATTGCTGTCCAGAGGGCAATGGGCAGGTGCTCTAGTCTAGCACCACCTAGTGTCCATCTGTGCATGCCACTGGGAACCATTGCCGTCTACTCACTAGAACCCTGTCCCCTGGGTATACAATGATATTATTAATGGGGATTCCAAGCCAATAGAAACTATAGCCTCTTTCTTCCTGGAAAGCTAGCATACTGAAATGGAAGCCATCGTTCTTGTGTTAAAACCATTCAAACCGGGACAGTGTCATTTTAGATTTTAGCGTTGGCTATTCAAAAATGGCATATATACAAGCTCACAGCACGTCACTTCGTGCCGGGCTTGTACATCTGCCATTTTCAAACCTTTTTGAAAGTGTTTGAAAATATGTAAAATGTTTTGAATTACAAAATAGTTTGAGAACTACTGATGTAGAAGGCCATTTTAGAATTGGTCCCAGGTCTTAATGGGTTAATAAAGCATACAATAATAGGTTTAAATCTGGTTTTGAAATTACCAAACCATAGGCTTGTGAACTGTCCACAGCCCCCTCCTCCTCCTCTGAGACACAGACTGAATCCCCCATACCACCCATCCCTTTTCCCCCTCACTGTAGGCCTCTTTTCCCTTTGTACCTCCTTTATGATGATTTCCTGTTCTTTGGCTATATATAGAAGTGTATATTTGTACGTCTCTAAATGTTATGATGAATTGAAAAAGGTTTATTGGGTCGTCCACTCACTGTTAACAGTTTTTGTATTGAGTTGTGCTTGAAATTGTACAAACTGTTAATAAATAGACAGAAACCTTACAATGAGCATTAGCGAGGACCGATTATACGAAGATGGGTTGAAAATGCGTAAAGTGGACCTTAAAATAAAAAAATAAAAAAAGCATTGAAACCATTTCCCCCAATGGGCGCACAAATACCTGAGTGACGCATGACAGTGCTGTAGGTGACACAGTGGAGGGAGGTGGTGGTGTTGTGACGTTATGTAAGCTACAGTGTGTGTGTGATGTATAGATACCTGGTCCCTCAGACATCTCACCTCGGCTGAGGAGTATCCTGATGAGGAGTATCTGGACATGTCAAAGTCGTCGTCACTGCGAAACGGAAGAGGAAAGCAAAGAACGTCACAGGCCAACAACAACAACATCCCCCTCCCCGCGAAACACAATCATCCCATTTAGGCCCGACGTCAACATTTAAATAAAAGAAAAGTCTTCTAAATCCTAACAGTTTTCTGAAATACCTCATGTTTCTATATCAGTGGTGCTCAATATTTCATGTCAAGGACCCCCCGAAGCCAATATAGGAGTTAAAAACGTTCGCTCTGAAAAAAATATATATAAAGATTTGCGCCACATTTTCACGACCTTTCAAAAATAGCAGACCTACAAGCTCTGAGCTTGTAAATCTGCTATTTTTCAATAGCTAAATTATAACATAATGTTTAAAACACCAAGAGGAGTTCCCGTCCAAAATGGGTTAATACTGTATATCCCCCCGGCCCCAATGTCAACCCGCTCTTACGCCCTACCAACAGTCATTAAGGCATGCGACTCCCTTGACTCCTTCGAAACTGCTCTCAAGGGGCACCTTACAGACGGCTGCAATTCGAAACTGCCCCCCCCCCACCCCTTTTCCCCCTCACTGTATATGTCCCCCCCCCCCCCCCTTTTTACCTCCTCTATGATGATTTCCTGTTTTTGTCTATATTGAAGTGTATATTCGTATGTCTCTAAATGTTTTGATGAATTGAAAATGGTCTGGTGGGCCCTATTGTAAACAACTGTAATGCTTTATGGTGTCGTCCACTCACAGTTAACAGTTTTTGTATTGAGTTGTATTGAAATGTACTGTAATTCCACAAACTGTTAATAAATAAATCAATCAATCAATCAATCAATCAAACCCCAAGTTTGTTTCAGTCGTTTCCAGCACCCTCTCGTGGACACATTGTGAACAGAGTGACATACTACATGCAATACAAGCATTCATTTACAAAGACAGTGAGCCTCTTTCACAACAGTTCCGCACCCTTGCTTTGCACGACTCAACTAATGAATTGTTAAAAGAAAGCAATCCATGATTCATTGGACATATATATAAATTAAGAGTCCCATCTGCACACATCGGTGCAGGGGGTAATTAGGGAACGCAAGGAGTTTGACATTTCCAAGGGATTGATTTAGTGTAGCCAGCAGAGACAATCTGGAACCTCTCCTATTGATCGTTGGAGCAAAAAATACAGGGCCTAATTAATGAGGCCGCAGCGATCAGACGTGGCGCGCACAGTCGTGCACACACAGCCGTGATATGAGAAATGTCATGTCATTGTCGTCAGGAGGAAAACCTCACATGTTCCAAAGGGCGTTACTTTTCAGAAAACGGACAAAGGAACCTGTGTTCCATGAATGGATCCAATGTAGTTATTTAGTCACTAGCGCTTGTTAAAACCCATTCAGGCCTGACGTCGAAATTTAAAACAAATAGTTTTCTAAATCATGACAATTTTCGGAAAGATTTGAGGCACATTTTAACAATTTTTCATAAATAGCAGACCTACAAGTTCATAGCGTGCCACTCGCGCGCTATGAGCCTGTAGATCTGCTATTTTTCAATAGCTAAATTATAACATAATGTTTAAAACACCAAAAGGGGTTCCCACTTCCCGCCCAGAATGAGTTAATACTTTTCATTGGTTAAATATTTTTGTAAAATATTAGAGCAATATTTTTTTGGGAGAAGGAAAAATATGTCAAAAGTAACAAATATGGAGATAAGAGGTTTCTGTGCGACAGCATCGATTTAGCACCTTTCCGACAAACTTTAGATAAGTCTGACACATGTGAGTTGGGAGGGGGGGACATGCACTGCTTGCAAATGTCTCCGGGGTTCTTTCAAATTCTAGATGGGTCTGTATTTGTACAACCCAGAGTAAAATGATTGGTAGGGAAAGTGACTTTTATTTTTTAACACTCTGTATAATGATAGCAATCATTGGGTTTTCTTCAGCAATTCAGTAACTGTTATTTCTTGTTGACATACGAGATTTCCACTACAAGGTTTCCAAGCCAGTGACGACATTGCGGATAACAAACAAACAACTGTTGTGCCCTGGCTGGTGAGGACCCGGGTGTGCATGAGTCACCCGAGGACCCGGGTGTGCATGAGTCAGCCAGCCATGTCAGATTTGACAGAATACACGACGTCATCTTGGCCGGCAGCCAGAGAGGCTGAGCTCACATGTGAGATTCCCTTGTTGTGTGACAACAGGCGACGGTCTGGGAACATGGGGATATGGGGACATGGTATATGGGGACATGGGGATACGGGGATACGGGGACATGGGGATATGGGGATACGGGGACATGGCCTGGTATATGGGGACATGGGTATACAGGGATATGGGGACATGCGTATACAAGAACATGCATATACAGGGATATGGGGACATGGGTATACAGGGATATGGGGACATGGGTATACAGGGATATGGGGACATGGGTATACAGGGATATGGGGACATGGGTATACAGGGATATGGAGACATGGGTATACAGGGACATGCATATACAGGGATATGGGGACATGGGTATACAGGGATATGGGGACATGGGTATACAGGGATATGGGGACATGGGTATACAGGGATATGGGGACATGGGTATACAGGGACATGCATATACAGGGATATGGGGACATGGGTATACAGGGATATGGGGACATGGGTATACAGGGATATGGGGACATGGGTATACAGGGACATGCATATACAGGGATATGGGGACATGGGTATACAGGGATATGGGGACATGGGTATACAGGGATATGGGGACATGGGTATACAGGGATATGGGGACATGGGTATACAGGGATATGGGGACATGGGTATACAGGGATATGGGGACATGGGTATACAGGGATATGGGGACATGGGTATACAGGGATATGGGGACATGGGTATACAGGGATATGGGGACATGGGTATACAGGGATATGGGGACATGGGTATACAGGGATATGGGGACATGGGTATACAGGGATATGGGGACATGGGTATACAGGGATATGGGGACATGCGTATACAGGGATATGGGGACATGGGTATACAGGGATATGGGGACATGCGTATACAGGGATATGGGGACATGGGTATACAGGGATATGGGGACATGGGTAATGGGTATACAGGGATATGGGGACATGGGTATACAGGGATATGGGGACATGGGTATACAGGGATATGGGGACATGCATGCATTAACCCATTAAGACCTGAGATCTTCAAATGCCTTCTAAACCAGTATTTCTCAAACTTTTTCCATGTCAAAGACTGCCAAACTGCGATCTACACGATCATTTTCACTATTTTATTATATGGTCCAATGTTCAATGCCCAAAACATAATTCACAATTATTTGTATGGTAATTAATTACTTTGTCAGTTAAAATGTCATGAATATGAGCTTGTAGATCTGCTATTTTTCAATAGCTATATTATAACATAATGCTAACACCAAAAGGGGCTCCCGCCCAGAATGGGTTAAAACATAACGATGCATTGGCAGCTGTGAGTGTGCGGCTATACATTATTTTCACTCAGTATTAACTATCCCGTTGGCTGGCACCTCGCAAGGACTGGTGTGACCTCACAAGGACCGGTGTGACCTCACAAGGACCGGTGTGTGCTGTGCATCCTTTGGCTTATACTGTCTGCACTTTGCAACTGGACCTCAGACTGATTTCTGTATAATGTTACTCCTCCTAATATTGATGATTTCTTGTTTAGTATTGTCTGTCTTTATATATCTTGAATGAATTGAACACATGCATTATTGTTTGCAGCTGTGTACAATCAAATCAAGCGCTGTTGTGACAGCATTTCTCTTCTCTATCCAAGTCTTCTTTACTAAAGAAGACTTGGGTAGAGAAGAGAAATGCGATACACAAGCCGAAACATAGCATTAGAGCATAATGTGGGAACATGCAGAGTGGAAACATAGCATTAGAGCATAATGTGGGAACATGCAGAGTCGTGTTGAAGAAATGCCTTACCTGTCAGTGTCCAGGGCTACCAAAGGCTTCTCATCTGGGCTCTGGTCTAAAGAGGAGTAGCCTTTGTTTGGCACCACCAACCTAGAGCAGGATAAAGGACACGCACAAACACAAAAGAACGACCCATAAATGTCCAAATAAATAATCACAAAAGTGGCGTTTTACATGACGGGGTGTTTGTGTGTGTGTGTGTGTGTGTGTGTGCGTGCGTCCATGGAGATGGTGACTCAGAGTTGGACCGATCAGTGTCAAACTATGTTGAATTATATTATGTATTATAATGGACAATTTAGTGGGCATGACCTTTGGACAAGTAGAACATGACCTGTTCTTGCCCGCCGGGCAAGTGCCTCTAAGACCTTACTGTAGGGTCAACCCCATGTGAGCATCTTAACGAGGCTGACCTTTCGCATCAATCGGCAGATTGTGACATTTGTTTTGAAAATATATCCACTGTGTGCTCAAATACACCCACTTTAATCAAAAGGATCAGCCCTCTTCCTGGCATCATGGATTAATGTTGTACAACTTACAGTTAATACACTCACAATATATCCGAAAAGCAATAATATCTAATCTAATATTGAGCGCCTCAGTGCGTCAAATAGGAACTGTTCCAAAAATGAACAAATGTTGACGGCGTGTTTCACTCATATGGATATGAAGAAGTAACTGACTATGAGAAATCGAGAAATAATGTGACTGCCGCCGAATTAGTAACATTTTCACTAGAAACAGACTATCAAATATGACTGACTGACTGACTACAGAACTTCGCAGTCCCTCCCCATTTCATGAGACGCCAGGCCCAGGAAATAATTCCCCATGCATTTTTCCCATAGACATTTCAAAAAAGTATTTATTTAAAGATCTGTAAACCTTGACGAAAGCCAACTCGGATCGTGACAAATCATAACAACAAATTTTGGGCCGAACAAATAATTACAAAGAAGAAAATCAAAAAAGTGTTTTTTCCTTCATTCTAATTATTTGTTTGGCTTACCAATCATGATTTGTCACGATCTGAGTTGGCTTTGTTCGAGGCTTACAGATCTTCCCATAGAAATGTCTATGGGAAAAATGCATGGGGAATTATTTCCTGGGCCTGCTGTCATGAAAAGGGGACTGCGACGCTCTATGGTAAACGATACAGAGATAACTCCCCGACAATATCGCTGAGACAGTTTGTTTAATTTTGGACTGGCTTATACAGTATGAGGCGATTTTAAGAAACCCAATGTTATTCTCCGTAGAGAAGATACTTCCAGGAACATGGGGATGAGCGAGTCACATCAGGACTTCTGTGCTCTATGGCACCGGTACCAAACTGGTACCGAGAACCAGTATCCATCCGTACTTCCATCCAATCACTGGCCCCTCATTGGCTACCACCAGGTCCATTAAACTAAAAAGCAGCGTTGGGGATGCGGCAGTCTGTCCAAGCCTGCCACTGACAGACAGAGACACAGAGAAACTGCAGCTAATCCGTGGCCTTCGGACGGTAGCCATGATAATCTCCTGGCTTCTCAAGGGTCGTGGAGCAAGGCGGACCTGTCTCTGCAACAAGAAGCTGCTTCCTCCCACCACTAATCCACCCCAGAGAGATGGCGGGTGGGGGTGGGGCTTTGGGGTGTGTAGATGAATTTAGGGCCAATGCTTTACTCTTCTATCTTCATCATTCACACTCTCAGAACAGAGACCCCCCCCCCCCCCTCTCTCATTCTCTGAGAAGCCTCGTTTGTTGTTTTGTATTGCGGCCTCAACATTAGGAAGTCTGACGGCGTAACTGGAAGGTTTGGCACTAAAGTAAAGGCTTGGATGGGATGCGATGGGGCTGGGCATACTGCAGTCCCATGGTGGGTTTGTTTTGTCATCTCAGATTTGTTGCAGTGTTTCTTAATTATTCAACAACTTTAACCACTTCCAAAACCCAGTCTAGACCCAAGTAAACTGGACCCGAGTTTGTTTTTTTCCTCCGTCTTTACATCAGATCTCTTCGGCAAAAATAGCAGATCTACAAGCTCACAATGCATCTCATTGAGAGCTTGTAGATAGGCTACCCCCCTCCCGCCTCCCCAAGAATATAACAGACCCACCAATATGAAACATATCATCATAAACAATGTTGTTGAATGTGTGGTTGGCCTAATAACACATTAGGTTGAAGAATATGCATGATGCCATCATTAGGTTGAAGAATATGCATGATGCCATCATTAGGTTGAAGAATATGCATGATGCCATCATTACCTTGTCCTGGAGTTCTTCTTGGGCTGTTGGTTGACAGGACTCCCCACTGTGCCGTTCTTCACTGATCCCTTCCTGGCCAGATCCCTCTGTTTCTCTGACAACAACCACAGGATGTAGGGCCATGGGTTAGACTACAATAAAAAGGCTAATTCTTATTTTCAGTTGGAATTAAGTAATCCGAAATCACCACCAAGTAATACCGTTGTGACTTCAACCGCGTAGGCGAGACCCAACGGGCAGTAGGATAGTAATAATAGTAATTTGTCTCACATTAGGAGTTTTGTAATTTGTTCACATTAGGCTACAACATATGTAATATAACGTAACTTACAGTGCAGGCAACAATTGGACAATTTGTCTCAAATAGCCTTGAAACCAGAAGGGTTCCAGAGCCATGTGGCCCATATAGGCCAAGCCTATCTCCTGTTTCTGTAGCATGAGACGACTTGATATACAAGTACATCCCCCAGCCGTGATGCACAGTATACCTTGCTAAAGTGGTCAGGAGGTGCACATCCCAGGCTAATTCAACGGGTGCTCGAACAAAAAAAAGAATAAGTCTGCACACCGTTTAAAAGCTCCCCTTGGTAAATAATGTTTTTGGGGAGCTTTCAAAATGGTGTGCAGACTTTTTTTGCACAGTACACCTTGGACATGATGCTAGTAGTATGTCACAGGGACTTGCCCCAAATCCAACCCTTGATACTGCGTGCCAAGCAGGGAGACATTGAGGACCATTTCTAATAGTCTTTCGTATGACGTGGTTGGTCGGGGGAATCCCAAACCCCAACCTCCCAATCTCAGGGCGGACACTTTAACCACAAGGCCACTGAACTGTAAATACTACTGTTGTGTCACAGAATGTAGTTAGTTTTTCATCTTTATGCGAGAATTTAGTCTCTGAAAATACGTTTTCGGGAGATGAGAAACACGCAGATGGTTAGAGCAGAAAGGGTGACCTCAAGACAAGTACAAATTTGACTGAAACTAGAAAGATGCCTTCTCTGGTCTCATGAACTTGACAAGTGTGTTCTTCCCAAGGATATAAGTTATTATTTGGTATTGAGGAACAAACCCAAGACTTCAGCATGTGTATTTCAATTTTGTATGCTTGTAACTGTACCGTTTATAATGCTCAACTACGTGCTGACTAATCAAGCTGCCAAGCTACTGTGGTGAGTGTGAGGGGATTTGAAGGCTGATTGCTATGTGTGCAATAGGGTTTTTATTGTCAAGAGTCTGTAATAATAACACTGGCATACAGGCATACACATTAATCCACCCTCTCTCAGACATCACTGCATCACCCCATCAAGACCACAGCAGACTGTGGGAAGCAGGAAGCTAAATGGAAGACTAATCAATCGTGGATTCCCTTCAAATGGTTTGAGGACACAAAGACTAAAAGGGCTTTACATACACCAGGGGTTCTCAACCCGTGGAGTTTTTTTGCAACTAAAATGGCTGGAAAATATAAATTAAGTGTTTACATAGTACATGGTGCATGCATAAAGCATAAACGTAATGATTATATCTGGTTTCAGTATATATATTTTTTTTTTTTCTCTATTATTAAGGTTATTTTTGCAGTCAGTTTGTATTGGTGGTGAGGAGGGGGCGGGGCGGGTTCGCAAGACATGGCCAAAGCATTTCCGGGGCCCGGGGTCGCCACTCCCCAGCCAAAAAGGTTGAGAACCTCTGACATACACCACTGATTCCCAAACAGAACCCAAACAGAACCCCTGACATACACCACTGATTCCCAAACAGAACCCCCGACATACACCACTGAATCCCAAACAGAACCCAAACAGAACCCCTGACATACACCACTGAATCGCAAACAGAACCCAAACAGAACCTCTGACATACACCACTGATTCCCAAACAGAACCCAAACAGAACCCCTGACATACACCACTGATTCCCAAACAGAACCCCCGACATACACCACTGAATCCCAAACTGAACCCAAACAGAACCCCTGACATACACCACTGAATCCCAAACAGAACCCCCGACATACACCACTGATTCCCAAACAGAACCCCTGACATACACCTCTGATTCCCAAACAGAACCCCTGACATACACCACTGATTCCCAAACAGAACCCAAACAGAACCCCTGACATACACCACTGATTCCCAAACAGAACCCCTGACATACACTACTGATTCCCAAACAGAACACAAACAGAACCGCTGACATACACCACTGATTCCCAAACAGAACCCCTGACATACACCACTGATTCCCAAACAGAACCCCCGACATACACCACTGAATCCCAAACAGAACCCAAACAGAACCGCTGACATACACCACTGATTCCCAAACAGAACCCAAACAGAACCGCTGACATACACCACTGATTCCCAAACAGTGGCTCGAGTCGGGACCCATTTGTGGGTCATGGAGATATTTTTATGGGTCCCTTTATTTTTTGTTTCCCATATTTTGTTCCGAATTATTATTATTATTTCAACAAAAAAAAATTCTCTTAAAGTACAAACTAAGAGCAACACAGCGCCTGCATTCTCTTTACAGTACAAACTAAGAGCAACACAGCGCCTGCATTCTCTTTACAGTACAAACTAAGAGCAACACAGCGCCTGCATTCTCTTTACAGTACAAACTGAGAGCAACACAGCGCCTGCATTCTCTTTACAGTACAAACTAAGAGCAACACAGCGCCTGCATTCTCTTTACAGTACAAACTAAGAGCAACACAGCGCCTGCATTCTCTTTACAGTACAAACTGAGAGCAACACAGCGCCTGCATTCTCTTTACAGTACAAACTGAGAGCAACACAGCGCCTGCATTCTCTTTACAGTACAAACTAAGAGCAACACAGCGCCTGCAAATACACCGTCTTGGAACTTCCGCTCCCGAAAAAGCATTGTCAACTGTTGGCAGCGAGGGTGGGTCTTCCCTCTGTAGAACCAGTAGAAGCCGATGCCCTACGCTACGGGACTCCCTTATTTGCGGAGCCTGGGAGTCGATTGGGCGCTGATGGGACGCTTATTTTACAGCGCCGGCTACTACTAGCAGGGTATATGGAAAACGCTCGCGCCAGAACATTATTCACTATTCTCTGCCTATCGGGTCACAACTCGAACGACCCTGAGTCGGCTAAGCGAACTTCGTAATGTTCGACACAGCAACTCTGTGGTGTCTCACGTGGCTCAAATTCCCTTGAGACGGCGGTCTAGTCCATAGAGTTATATATGAGCAAGCGCCCCATCAGCGCACATGGACTCCCAGGCTCAGCAAAAAAGGGTGTCCCGATGCCCTACCTTGTTTATCATAACGTTTTACCATACTTCATACATTAACCATACATTAATTCAATAACGGTTTGGCACCGTTATTGAATTACGGTAAACCCAATCAATAGTTCACAACTTGCTATATTTGCAGAACTGCTCCAGTATGGGTGTATGCGCTGCAGCCTACAGTGTAGTAGTCAGGAAATTTCATTTGAAAATATGAGATATGCATCATTTGAAAATAATAACGCAGATCAAAAATATACAGCTCACAAGCTGGCATTAAAGCATGAAATAAAAAAGAACAAGTCCTTCAGTAACATCTGCGTCAGTACTTTATACTACTGTAGTGCGTCGAAGTGCGATAAGATAGCATCAGCTCAGAAGTCTTACAGGAGTTTGTAGACAAGTTGCAAAATGCAAATGACAAAATTCCACTCTTCCAGTCACTGACCGAGTTCTGCTCTAAAAGAAGGTCAAGCCACTGCTTCAGGGCTCCACAATGTGGTGTCGGGCACCAAAAATAGCCGATCTACAAGTTCACAACGCGTCACAGTGCTCATAATCATCAGCACACACCTACCCCTAGTGACCCCTAGTCACCCGTCTGCAATTTACAACACAACCTAGATAATGTCTTCTAGCTTGCCAACAGAGTACCCCATGTGAACGGGCCCGTTATTGATCTGTGAGTTGAAGGTTGTTATCGTCTCTGTCGGGCGGAAACCTCATGTCAGTCCAAAACTTTTACTTTTCAGGATTTTCAGACTCACAAATAGCAAAGAGTAGCAGATCTACAAGCTCAAAACGTGTCGTGTGCATAATATCTGCTACCAGTGTGATCAAGTCTGGCGTTATAAAACCTTATATTACCTATTTGGACCTGCAGTGGTGACGGCTTGTAGTTCATGGCCACAGTCTCTCCTTCCCTGGTGTCGGAGTCGCCCTCCGAGGTGGAGGAGGCTGCTGGGTCCTACGGGGACAGAAGAGGAGGATGTTAGCCTGCTGTGATTCAATTAAAACCCATTTAGGCCCGACGTCAAAATTCTAAAGCATAACATAATGCTAACACCAAAAGGGGTTCCCGCCCAGAATGGGTTAAGCAATATTCGATGCAAAATAAAATCTCACAACTGAAAATATTTGTATGACCAAGTCCTTTAATGTGTGATTTGTGAAACACTGTGAAAGGACCCCCCCCCACACACACACACACACACACACGTGCCGTTTCCTAAAGAATTAACACAAGATGTAAAATTATAATGTTTTAGTAATATTGTTCCTTCCGTTCTACATGCTGCCAACAAAAGGTGAAGAAATCACAGATTGCTTTTATTTTAAATATAGATTATATATATATATATATATATATATATATATATATTCCAGACTATTACGAATTTATGGAAGATGCTTCTGAACATAGTGCTAGTTTGACCACTTCAAATACTCCAATCTTATAATAATAACCGAAAGTATGAGCTCTCAAGGCTTGTACTGTAGATACTAGGCTATTTTCTGTGCGCAACATGCTTACATAGAAGACATGCTGCTGACGTCTATGGAATCCAAATGACTGAATTCAGTCGTGACGACTGAGACCTTTAATATCCATGATATTACACGGAGGGTGAGCGCTACTGTGGTTTCTGGCATGACAGTGATGTAGTCAGGACTCTCCAACGAGGTGGAGACTAATTCCACAAGCATCACGATGAAGCCACCCTTGCCATTATACAACAGTTACCATCTAAATTAAACATAAAAATGTATTGTGGGGAATTTGACAACCTTTCTGCGAGTGTTATCTCTGGAACTTATATCTCTGGAAATACCTGAGGTCTGAGTCCATGTTTACCCATCATTGAAATAGCTTTGGGCTAGGCAATTACTTTCCCCAAACTGAACACACAGAGAAACACAACTTAACCATTAGCTCAATCCCACTGTAATGAAGATATTTGATATCCGTTGATCTGATTTTGAACACAGGTAGAGAGCCTGTGATTATACAACAGGAACTACCTGTTATATAATCAAGTCATATATGACCGCAAATTAATATTGTATTCAACGGGAAAAATGTGATCCGTCCGTCCAATACTAAGATAGTAACTCAAAATCACACCCCTGTGAACTGAGCAGTGCAGCCTGCTCAACACTACCACTGGCTGGCTGCAGTTATAGTTATAGTGGTCTGTGTAAATGGCCCTTTAGGCTTCTCAACAGTGCCACTTTAGGTCACCCAGCAGTATTGCAGCTGTTCGTACTTTAAACAGACAGGCAGACATACACACACGGCCAGTCATTGGAGTGGTTAGGCACCACTCAAAAAATTTACACAATACACCCCCAACAGACACGTAATCGCCTGAAGCCAGTGAAGCCACGTGGGTCACACCACGGACCAAGTCTTATACGTTCCCTCTTGCTCTGAAATCCACTAACAGTAACAGGATTCATTAACCTGTGTGATACTGCCTGACAGCCTCTGTGTGCTCAATAGGCCTGAGTGTTCCTCCATATCACTGGCTCTGTTTGACTAGTAGTAACGTATGTGTGCTTGCTTGCGTGTGTGCGTGCGTGCGTGCGTGCGTGCGTGCGTGCGTGTGTGTGTGCAGTGACACTATGGGGAGGAGGCCCAGGCAGAACAGAAGGGGTTGCTGTTAGAGTAGACTACTTCCCAAAGAGAGAGGGGGTGTGGGGGGGGGGGGTTTGATGGAGGGAGGGAGTGTGATGGCCTTAATGTAGAACAAGAGTTTAAACTTTTGACCTGTGTGTGGACTCCCTTATTTTGCCATATGGAATGGATTCCCTGGTGCATGACAGGAGGGAGGATGGGAGAGAGAAAGAGAGAGGCAGGGCAAGATTATACATAAAGTTCCAACGGTAAAAGACAAGTACTCATTAATGCAGAATGCCCCACTCCACAAGTTTTCAGAATGTATAAAAGTTCATCACAAATAATAATAATAATAATAAAATTGAAAACATTCAAGTAAAAAAAGAAAATCTGAATTGTACTTAACCCATTTCGACCGAGACCAGATTCTACAAAATGTCTTCTAAATCATGACGGTTTTCTGAAAAACCCTGTTTCTATATCAGTAGTTCAGTACAAGCACAGTACACAGCACATGACATGATGTACTTGGTTACTTTCCGTCACTGGAGAGGAGAGGGTTGAAACAGAGAGAAGCTGGCCTGTCTGCTGCAGCCAGCCCAGGGCTGAGCCTCTGCCAGCATGACAGAGGCCTGCATTATGTTCAGTGTACAGGCCTGACGTTGTGTGTGTGTGTGTGTGTGTGTGTGTGTGTGTGTGTGTGTGTGTGTGTGTGTGTGTGTGTGTTCATGCGCTGCATAGGGGAAGGCTGCCAGGCAGTGCCTCACCGTAACCTGCTGTATTCCTCATGGAACCACCTTATAGCACTTACAAAAAACAACAATGCATCCATGATGCCACTAAGCCACTGTTGTGTTAACTGTTCCAGTGGAATCTACACATCTTCTTTCTAACTAATATATGCACTGCTATGACGAACTAGCCTCATATCACACAGCCAGTTGAATCTGCCATTGGAACAAAAAACAAAGCCCCAGTGACTGATAATGTCTGGCAATGACGAACACCCTTTTGTATGATAAAGAATATATAGATATCTGGCCCCAACTTATTCCGTACTTACAGAGATTAAAATAGGGTGCATTTTGCATCCCTAAATGCACTTTATAGTTAAGGGACGCAATAAAAAACGACCTCTGCATCCACGGGATGCACTACTGTACTACTGTACTGTTTTTTATTCTAGTTTGTTTTGCTAGCCTTAGTTATAATAATCATTTATTCTGTTTTCTACATGAATATAACCAAAATGGCAAAATATGTGGGACTCATCAAATGTCCCTGGGACTCACATAAAAGACCATCCCTGCATCCCGGGACTCATTACATTGAAAACCTGTTTACATCACTGCCTTACGGTATCTTGTGGACACACAAACCACTATTGTCGCGGAGTGGATGATAGATAGAGGAGCTACTGGGCACACAAAACAACCCTCTGTATCAAATATACATGTATTCCAAGGCCTTGGAAATGGATAATAATGATTGCGCAGTCTTTTCTTAACCCATTTTGGGCGGGATCCCCTTTTGGTGTTAGCATTATATTATGCTTTAGCCATTGAAAAATAGCAGATCTACAAGCTCATAGCACGCCACTGAGTGTCGCGCTACGAGCTTGTAGGTCTGCTAATTCATTTTAATTGAAGAACATAGCTTTTTCAAAAAACTGTCAGGATGTAGAAGACATTTTTAGACTCTTATCTCAGGTCAAAATGGGTTAAGGGCAATGGCATGTGGCACGATGATTGGTTTCATTATTGTAACACCCAAACCACACCAATGCATAATGTAGCTGTAGCGGAGGCGTTTTAGGGATTTAGGCTGGTTTCTCAGTTGGCTGAAAAACTCATGTCCAAAATTGTTACTTTTCAGGATTTAAATGTAAAAGTAGCAAACATAGCAGATCTGAAAGCTCGAACGGATCTGCTACTTTTTATGCTTTTGTGTGACGCTGTAGTATGATAATTAACACTAATAGAGCATTAATTTTGGGAAAAACACTATGATATGCACTGCTATGACTAACACCAAACTGGTATGATAAAATATAAATATACAATATGGTGTTACTGCCTCATTTCAGAAGTACTGTAGCTCTATTAATCAGTACAAGTACTGTACTAGCAGGCTCCACGAAAGGAGCCCCCCACACAATTTTAGGTAGATAGGCACTGGCCTATTTAAATATTCATGAATAAAAAGCTATGAAGATACTAAACAACAACATTTCTGAAGATTATTCAGACATTATTCAAGCATCTCTACTAGGACTATTTCTAATACGGTACAGTCTCATACTGTGGTCTAGTCTCACAATGGAACACTAAAGGATTTTAGGCAAATTCCAGTCTAATGAAAGATTCATGAGTGTCTAGGAGGAGGAGGCGAAATATGGAGCTTATTTTGCACATCCATTTGCATGCTTAGTGTATAGATATATTGCACATGGACGACGGCAATTTAAAAAGGTCAGAGCCACAGCATACTACTGCAAAACAGTGTGCCAGAGCCATAAGCGTTTATAATCTAGCAAAAAACATAGGGCTAAATTAAAATTAGAAACTCCCGTTCAGTTTGAGATATTGTCATGCCGAGCCAGGGCTCATATCTCTTAATGACATTCTCAGCACACTGACGCTACCATAACAATCAATCACTTAGATTAAGAGAAAAATCTTTTCCCTTCTCTAAGAACTAGTGATAACTGATAAACAAACAACTGCAACTGGCACAGGCCTTTTCTTTGCCAGATATGAGCCCTACACCGGATGAAATAAGGTTTATGTGGTGAGGACACATTATTCATTAGCCATTGATGACTTCTGCTAACAACACATACTAGCAGGTGCTGGGATTGGAAGTTGAACCAATGAGGTGACACTCTAAACTGTACATTGAAACTATAAACACTATAGGATGCCAGATCAATAATGACCTGGCAGCCATCTTCTGTCTACTTACTACATAACATGCTATCGAAATTACATGTTTAGTGTTTACATAAGCCTGCAACGTCGTCGAGGCTAGGGAAAGTGCTACGGCAAGTGGTACGGCCTAAGGTGAAGTCTGAAGAGGTAACTATTGTATAGCCTTCCTTTACGGTGCCACCTCCAAAGTTCTCAAGAAACTTCGGTAAGTGCAAACCTCTGCTATACAAACCTCTTTACCAGAACCTGATCCAGAGACCACATCACACCAGTCCTCCATGACCTTCACTGGCTGACTCCCAGTCGAACACAAAATAGATAAAAATACTGATCACCATCTACTACAGCTAAGGCCCTCTCTGACCTCCTCCAATGCCACGCCCGGGACGCCCCCTCCCTCATGTCTCTCCCCTGTCAGCTGGGGTGACAGGGATTTCTCAGTTGCCGCCCCCCTCCCTTTGGAAGTCGCTCCCACCTAGCATCAAAGCCACCCAAGCCTTGCCGTGTTCAAAGACTCCCATAAAAACCCACCTTTTCAGAGTTGCTGTCCCCTGCCTAACTCAATTCAAATCTCCCTTCATGCCTAAAGAGACTTTGGGTACTAAGAAAAGCGCTACATACATACATTAATATGCTCTACAAATGGGATCACGGTCATCCCTTCAAACATAAGGCATATTCCAAAGCAAAAGCAAGCTTTGTGATTTCTCACACTCACATCCATTGTCCATTCCACATAGAACAGACTCAACAGAGGAATGAAAAGCCAGACTTAAATCTGAGGAATATTCAGGATAATGCCATCAAATTACCTGCCAATTAATAACACAAAGAAAATAAATAAAATAAAAGGTGGCCAACAGTGGCCCAAAAAGAAATCAGGTGACAGATGACTTTGTGCTTGAAATAGACCAGGCTGTGTCAGTCTAAAACTAAAATGTTGTTTTTAGTAGCTTTGCTTTGCGCCATAGCATTATGTAGTTTCTTCTACATGGATTGGTGCAAACTGCAAAGCTATTTGACTTCTCTGTAAACAGAAACGAAACAAAGAAGTTAAGAACTAGGTCCCATATTGACATAAAGTAACTGATTCACATTTGACAGACAGACAGACAGACAGACAGACAGACGAGAGTTGCATGGATTGTACGACCTACAGTTAAAGTTATAGGCTAAAGTCGCCTGCTATAGCACCACCATGAGGCTGATTTGATTTATTAGTTTCTTATTGGCCTACTGAGCGTGTGCATTCAATGTTTCACACCGATAGGTCCAGGGTGTTCGAGATTAGCTGTCCACAGAGTCAGACATACGCGTATTATGCATAAATGCAAACACAAACGGACACTCGGACAGCCTGTTCAGAACAGGAGACACATTGTTAAGAGTCTGGATCACACTGAAGCACAGAAACAACTAACAAGTGCAAGTACTTTCACTTTGACGTCTACAGTGAGTCAAAGTCGTACGATTTGTCACACACGTTACCGCAGTGAAATTTGTTCTCTGCATTTTACCAATCTCTTGGAGTAGTGAGCCGCAGCCAAGGAGCAGTGAGCTGCAGCCGTGCCCTGCTCGGGAATCATTTGATTAGTAGATTTGACCCCCCAATCGAACCCTTTGATGCCGAGTGTCAAGCAGGGAGGCATTGGGTCCCATTTTTACAGTCTTTGGTATGACCCGGCCCGGGGATCGAACCCTGACCTCCCAGTTTTAGGGCAGACACTCTAACCACAAGGACACTGAGCTGGTGAGTGACATGCTGGTGCTTTGAAAGGTCGCTAAATGACTGATATGGCCTCTAGAAAATCAGCCCAAGGACACACACACACACGCACGTTCATATTACTATACTGTAGTTGTGAGGACATTTTTGCTATTACAAACCCTAACCATAAAGCCTAAGTAGATACATGTGGGGATGTTTGGCCATCACAAGTATAGTAATACAGTACACACACACACACGATTATATGAGGTGACCCCTTGCATCGGTTTCATCAACCTGTTCTCCGGTTGGGGTGTGTGTGTGTGTGTGTGTGTGTGTGTGTGTGTGTGTGTGTGTGTGTGTGTGTGTTTCACAGTGCCTGGGATGATGAGGAGCTGCAAAGCTGCTGACACAGCACAGATGCCAGGGGATTGGTGGGATTATCTAACGCGACATCCTCCTGACCAATAGCGGCGCAGGCCGATGGATCAGGTGACCGCATCAGAGAAGCCGTGCGCCATCCTTAAGATGACCAGCAGTAAAGCTAAATTATTATAGTCTCTCGGGTGTCGGCAGATCTCAGATATTTCATAGCGACACCTTGAGGTCAATCGGTCAGCAAAGGCAAAATGATGAAAGGCCTTTTTCAAGGATATTACTTTTGCCATTATAAGTCATTGCGGCTCAATTGCAGTTAGAAAAAAAGAATGCAGTGAACAAGCTGTTAAGTATAATAGGTTATTAGGTTCCAGTCACTAGTATACAATGTTGAACATCTTGAACAACTTAAAGCCTGAAAACTGGCGGTTAGTCATTTGGGTAGGCACTAGGCATCTACATTACAAAGTTATTTCATCATACTTTCATTTTGTTTGCCTACAGTACATCTCAAGGGTCCTTTTGCTTTCATATTAGACGCGGCGAGTCAAAATATCCCACACAAAGCCCCTTCATCCCTGTGAAATTGATTTCGGAATTTGAGGCAGGTGCCAAGTTGATTCACGAGCTTCACGAATCACAATGAAGTTATTAGCATCAAAATACACAGCCATGCATCTCAGACCAGCTGTCAGTTTAACCAGCGTTCGCTTGTGGCATAAAAGAGAAGGCAAAATGAGAGAGGCGCACGTTGTTATTTTCGTCTCAGGGGAAGCTAATCGCATACAGTATACCCCAAACAGGAGAAGGCCCAATCTGCTTCAAGGGAGCTTCACGGTTAGCGCTGAATGATCATTCACATTAGTTCCGAGTCTGAGAGTGGACTCTCGGCTGTAATGCAAAACGCCTTTACAGAACGCAGACTGATGAAACCTTTAAGGACCACTTCACCACTTTTCAATGTATCTTCATAGGTCCTCACTAATAAATAATAATCATGATAAAATGGCACGATTTTTTTCTCCTCAGTCTGTCTCATAGGCAGTTTAGAAACCATCTTCCAGTGACACCATCATTATGCAGATTATTTTTTTAAACAAGATTTCTTTACAAAAATGTTTAGATTTTCATTATCGTGAGAACGATGGCTTCCATTTTCGCATTGCAACTTTTTTCAGGACTAGAAAGCCTGCAGTTTTTATTAGCTTGTATTCCCCATCGATGATGTCACTGGAAGACGGTTTCTGAACTGCCCACAGCCCTCATATGAGACACAGACAGAGTAGAAAGAAATTGCGCCATTTTTTCATGATTATTAGTGAGGGCCTATTATATGAAGATAGGTTGAAAAGTGGTGAAGTGGTCCTTTAATGGGAATATTTTATTGTTGTTGCATAATGCGTCGGGCTTCCACTGCCGGTGGAAAGGGTTCTCGTCTGTGATCTCCACTCCAACCGGCCTGAAGGGCTGCTGGACTGTTATGGGCTACCATGGATGGACGAGGGTGGCGGTGAATGATGGCAGAGTTCCGCTTTAGCCTGCCCATATACCGCTGACAGCCAACACTCTGAAAGGCACAGCTGTTTGAGGGCGCTTGGTTTTGAAGTGAGGAGAATCCGGCCTGCATGTCCAAATTAGTGTGACTGACCGTGACGGGAAATTTTGAGTGAGAAAGAAGCATTGATTATTTACGTCAATGTTTAGAGATAAAGGGCAATGAAGGCATGCATGCTCGGTGTTGCTCGCACTGGGTGGGTCACTTCGTTATGGGAAGCTGTGGGATTATGGATGGGCCGATAATTGTCGTTTATCGCAATTAAAATAATAATCGCAACGCAGAGATTTAAAGTTATTGTGAAATTCAGTTGGCGGACTGCATATCAGGTTTACTTTGGACCCGAGTTGGCACTGTACTTTTTTAGCTTTTTGTCTCTCTAGCCTACACAAAGATCGGTAAATCCAAAAATAACCAATCTACAAGCTCACAAGGCCTGTCACAAGTATTACATAATACTATCTAATACATGGTCTAATCGCAAATATTTGAGATAATCGCAAAACATGTTTTGCACAACAGTCATAGTCGTCATAATCATTTCCATGTTGAAAAACATTCATTATATTTTCAAGTAGTGGAAATATCCGGTCTCTGATCGGCTATTTCCACTACTCATGTTTTTATGAAGTCATTTGTCATATCTGCCCTTTGTTTATCTGCCTTTTGTTTACGAAGCCTTAAATAAACATGTATTCGACAGAAACCCAATTAATCGCAATCATTTCAATGGCAATAATGAATCATCCAGTGAAATGTCATAATGGTGACAGCAGCCCTAAAGCTCACAGGGAGCATTCTCCAGGACTCAGGAAGTAGCGAGGATGATAACACCATCACAGCAGCGCTTCTCAAAGTTGGGGGTCCTTGAAGGGGTCCAAGGGGGTCCCCTAGTCTAGCTAAATTAATTAATAGCGCCACAATCAGTTTATCCCTACATACAGTACATCAGCAATGCGAAAACATCAGATCTACAAAAGCTCACGACGCGTTGTGAACTTGTGATCTTGTTGTAGATGTGCTATTGATTGTCAACCAAAATCTTGTGGAAAATGTGGTATATAGAGCGATTTAAGCTACAAATGCATCCTACTAGAAATAGTAATCTAGGATCAAACCAAGAACCATCAGTCTGACCTACAATAGTGCAGGAAATCCTGATCTCTCTGGTAGGATTATAGATGTCAAAACAGGTGATCTGAGCTGTCAGACACTCAGACTGTAGTCTCTGACTCTCTGCAGTATAGGATGGGAGGACAGACAGCATCCTATTGCTATAACTGGTGGCTAGTACAGAAGACCCCAGTCCCAGGTTTACACGTCATGCATGCAAAGGAACCACGTCATTATTGGTTTTAAAAAAAACACAAAGCACTAGTCTACTCTGTCTGTGACGTGGAATAGAAATGTCAGCAGCAGCAGTAGTAGAGGGCCGGCCCGTGTCGTACTTTACAACGGGATGATCCCGTAGTGTGTGTGTGTGTGTGTGTGTGTGTGTGTGTGTGTGTGTGTGTGTGCGCAATGCATGCAGGCCTGAATCGTGATGTTATTTCCCTGCTGCTATAATCTAGGGGATGAAAGTGAAAGCTTAGGCAGCTGTCAACCCATCCATGCACATTTATGTATCCGAGTCATCCATGCACATTAGGCTCAAATGTACATGGACCTTTTGGTTGTGAATGGATGATATGGATTCACAACACCACATTTGAGGGTTGAGGCACTAGTAAACATAATTGGATTTAGTTGTGGAATCAGTATACTGCTCTTTGCCTCTTACAACCATGTTGCTGATTTTTTGATATCACCGTTTTCATAAAAAAAAACAAGCCATTTTCACACACAAGTCATGAATATGTTAGAGTGAGAGACAGAGTGTGTGAGAGAGAGAGAGAGAGACAGCGAGAGAGAGAGAGAGAGAGAGAGAGAGAGATTGATGAGTCGCATCACACAATAAATGTGTTTATTTTAGTCTTCTGTTTCTTACCAGAGGCTGTGTCTCTCCCTCTCCGTTGACTGGAGGTACTTGGAACCTGTCGATTTCTTCCATCATGTTTGTGATTCAATGATGAACGAAGCGCCGCGGCTCTTATCGATGCGATGATGGCTGAGCTGCTGTAGTAGTGTCGACAACAACAACACAACCGAGACTTCACTCTTTAATTATTGTCCCCGTTTGTATTTTGTCTTGGTCGTCGTCGGCTACTGGATCCTCCGTTATTTAGCATTATTATAAAGCCATGGTTTGTTTTCCTCCAGTCTACCATACAGCCTGTCAGAGGTGACTCGACAGCAAAACAGCAGCACCCGCCTCACTTCCGGGGTTCATTAGAATATTCATGTCGAGTCGGACCAATCACCGGCTAGATTGGCATTCTGACATGGGCGGGGTGGGATGTAGCCTCGGGGTGGGATGGGAAGAGTATATACTCTAGGATGGGATGGGGGGTGCTGGTCTTGTGCTTGTGGGCGGTGGGGAATGGGATAAATATATGTAGTGTGTGTGTGTGTGTGTGTGTGTGTGTGTGTGTGTGTGTGTGTGTGTGTGTGTGTGTGTGTGTGTGTGTGTGTGTGTGTGTGTGTGTGTGTGTGTGTGCGCGTGCGCGTGCGTGTGTGTGTGTGTGTACAGTAAGTAAATTAAATGTTACGTTATTTCAGCATGCACCATTTAGTAATGTTATTTCTAAAAGCCTCAACCTACTTTCTACAGGATTCTTCTTCTTCTTTCGTCTTATGTACTTTATTTGCTTGCTTGTTAGTTCATTTATTTATTGCCTTCAGTCAGTGTCTTTTGAACCCATGTATCTTTGGATAAAACATGAACATCACATTTTAATGTATGTACCTTCATCTCTGCTATTTGAACAGACCAGGCCTTCATCATAGTATATACTATATAATATTTGTATACTATTTGGCCTGTATAGGCAGTGTATACTAATAATATCTGCTTGGTATTGATTTGGACACACATTCGCACGATGCAACTTGGGAGCTATAAAATAAGATGATACTTTATCCATTAAAATACTATTACCAGTGGTGGACAAAGTGCATCATTGCTGTCGGGCAGAAACCTCTAAACTCCATATTTTAACTTAAATTAACACCCTATACTTATTACTTGATCATACTATAGTGTCACACAAAAGCATCAAAAGACCTGTACTTGCTCCTGTGGGAGGGAATTCAGTTTCAGCTTCACCCAGCTTCTTCTTCCGTGTGTCATCATCAGATGTCCCACTCACTGGCGTACAGCCACGCCCTCGTCTCAGGTCCCACATCGAAGAGGTTGGCCTCGGAGGGTGGTTTAGGCTAGGGTACAGGCGCTGATTATGTGGTCAGCGGTTTGCTCCGGCTCCCCACACTCACATGCTGCTCCATCCGCCAGGCCCCACTTCCTCATGGATGATTTGAAACGTCGGACCCCAGTTCGCAGGCACTTCAGCATGCAGGGTCCATTGCCGGTGTGGCAGTTCCTCTCCTATAATGCCGCCTCCCGGGTCCTCCTAGATGTAACAGTGGATGTGTGTTGGCCCGGCTGACTCCCACTCCTGCTTCCAGGTTGCCGCCAGCCATGCCTCTGTAGACAGGTCCTCAGGGGGGATGGAACTGAGCAGCTCTTGTGAAGCCGTGTTGTACAGGTGGCGGGACTTTGAGTCTATTTAGAGGCAGCACTGTTGTGGTGGTGTTGTGCAGGATATATGCCAGTTATGTCTCTGCATGACTTTCCTTGCTGGGGCGACCCAGCTGAGTGCTGCCCACAGAGCACGGAGGGGGGGGGGAGCAGTTATGGGTGTAGTGCTCAGGGAGGCCTGGCCTGCCCTGCATGGCCTGGAATCAAACCTGGCATGATTGGGCCTCTAACCATTCAGTTATGTGCAGGGGTCATCAATATATCCGTACACAGACAAATGTGTCTGTGGCAAAGACCTGGCCCGGCCGTGTGGCAAAGTTTTGATTATGTTTTACACACCATTATTGATGTTCTTGTTTTGATCATAATACCCAAGTCTCTAACTCCGACACTATGGCACAGTATGCAGTCCACTATAGAGGGTATGCGCGTGACATCATCATCACATCTGGAAGTTATGCGGGAACATCTACTGAGTGCATGTAAAAAAAGGCCTTTTGGCCTTGACAGCCCATACATCCAAACAGAAAAGTCCTATTTGATTGCATTAAACAACGTTAAACAATGTTAAACTCACTTTTCCACTCAATTCAATTCAATTCAAAGGGCTTTATTGGCATGAGAAAACATACGTTTACATTGCCAAAGCAGAAAGAACAATACAACAATACAGCAATACAATCAAAACAAAAATGATGTACTTTGAAGGTCAGAATATTCAATAGATCAACTTCTATGTACCAAGATCACTCGATGCAGGTACTCACTGTGCCACTCAATTTGCCATTCACTCTACCCTCTATATGACTAGTGGCTCAAACATCGTATTTACAACGACCCCCATAACTCTAAGAGTGTACAAATGGAATCAAAATTTGGTTCCATTAACCATCTGTACACTCTCAGAGTTACCGAACTAGTTATGGTCATTCAGGGATATCTCTTGATGTGTTTCTGGTAATGCTCATTTTGTATGCCCGTGGCAAAAATGTAATTTTGAAAAAAATGTCCACCACAAGCCATGACGATTACTGCTGTTCTGCTATGGCAAGAAACAATAACACGATTATGCAATTAGACTTTATAGCTTTGTTTGTTTTGTTCTGACAGGCTAAAAAACAACACCACCAACAGTATACATTGGTTTCCAAGTGGTGTCCTCTGTAAATGTTTAGCAGGCCCATAACTACAGCCCTCTCTTGGTGCACCGATGCTTATCTCTCAGTCTCTCCAGGTCAATAATAGTGTTTCTCCCTCTTTTAACACCCTCCATATACCCTGGTAAAACGCAGCCATGTCACAAGACAAAAAAACAAAGATTATCTATGTGACATGGCTGCGTTTGACACACATACCAAAGACTCTTTGGTATGTGTGCTAATGCATATTGTCAAATCCTTTAATTGCTAATCTTTTTTATTGTACTGTACTGTTTGACTGGAACAGGTCTGAAACTCTCAGAGTTAACGAACGGCAGGTACCGGTATACATGAAATGTAATAGTTTGAGAACCACTATAGGCCTACTACTATTCACAGTGCTCCAGGCACAAATCAGAAGGGGGGCATGCATTTCCCCAATACCCCTACATTATGTATAACAAATACTTGCCTATACAATAAACACAGTGATGCATTAAAAAAGGCTAAGTATAAGCTACAATATATGCAGCAGCACCAACAACAAACACATACAATTGCGGACATATCACCTTGTATTTCTATTAACTATTTTATTCATTTATATATTATATTCATTATAATAATCATGAAGAATATTGAATAGAAATACTTGAAAAATAGCTTTCTGTCAATGTCGCTTCTGGAGTGAACTATAACTCCACAACGTAACCACGTGGACAGACATGTCCAGGACATGTCGAGAGAATGTGAGGCAGAATATCCAGGATAGATCTCTCCATCCCATACAGTTCTAATGCAGTTCTAAAACACCTTTATTGGCACAACACTGCCACCTGCTGTTGTCTTTTACAATTAACCTAAAACACATTGGATTCATGACATGCATCAATGCATGCACAAATGGTAGACAGTAAATAAGTACATTTACTCAAGTACTGTAATTACGGTAAGTACACTTTTAGGTATTTTATTTTAATACTGGAGTATTTCCAATTTTCAATAGGCTACCTTTACTTCTACACCACTACATCTCAGAGGAAAAAGGATTTAATCTGTAGCTCAATGGAGTTTCTAAACAATGGAGAACATCTGAACAGTGGAGTGGAAATCAACAGATCATAAACATATTATCCAAGTTATCCAATTCAGTCACACAAGTAACAGCTGATACAGGTACAGGAACATATTACATCAAAACTTATACATATAGATAACATATTCAATAACTGATTCATATACAAATAATACAACAGAACTGTGTAAGAGCAAACACTGTGTCCACATTAAATCATCCAGGTGGTAACACATGTCATAAAGATGCTGTCATGACAATACATCAAACTATGTTAAGGTGAGAAAAATAAGTCATACTATTACTATACTACTCTATTATTTAACAAAATATTAAAACAAACAAAAAAAGATCAATAAAAAGGCATCCAACAAAACAAAAACATCACACCAAACTCTCACTATAACATTGAAAAAGAAATAAAAAAGTGTTAGTCAGAGTCATAACTTAATAGATTATCCTCTCATTGCAGGGCAATGCAAAACATACACACACCACGAGAGGGCAGTAACAGACAGCTATAGCTTTTTGGCTTTGACTGATTGATTGATTGATTTAAATAATGTATTAAGTAACAGTTTGCAGAATTACAGTACATTTCAAGCACAAACTCAATACAAAGACTGTTAACTGTGAGTGGACGACCCAATTAAGCATTACACTTGTTTACAAGAGGGTCCACCATGTTCAATTCATCAAAACATTTAGAGACGTACAAATAGACACTTCTATATAGTCAAAGCAGGAATTCATCATAAAGGAGGTAAAAATGGAAAAGAAACATATACAGTGAGGGGGAAATGGCCTGGGGGCGGTGGGGGGGATTCAGATTTTACGGGGGCCAGTTTCGAATTGCAGCCGTCGTAGGTGCCCTTTGAGAGCGGTTTTGAAGGAGTCAAGGGATTTGCATGTCTTAATGACTGTTCCACATTTTGTTGACATAGGAAGAAATTAGTCCCTTGTTTGTGCCGAATCTGGGTTGTACATGGTTCGTTGCACTCCCTCTGTGTTGTGGGTGTGGAGTCTTTGGACGTCGTTAACATTAAGGAAGTATCTAGGTACATGGGTATCTTGGTGGTGTATCGAATCT
Source organism: Protomyctophum bolini (assembly GCF_963924005.1). Taxonomy (NCBI): domain Eukaryota; kingdom Metazoa; phylum Chordata; class Actinopteri; order Myctophiformes; family Myctophidae; genus Protomyctophum; species Protomyctophum bolini. The sequence goes on from NC_137863.1 coordinate 20,417,892, forward strand.
GGTGGACCAGACCCATTGCAAGATGCTGTACTCTCTGTCGTCGACCCTAAGCCATTCCAGCCTGTCAAAGTGGGCAGGGGTGAGGTGGGTTCGGGGGGTGAGGCCAAGTAGGAGCCTGACCAGTTTGTTTTGGGAAGTCTGGAGCCTAGTTTTAAGGGCCTTTGAGCCAAGGTGCTGTGGTACCAGGAGGTGCATATAGTCAAAGAAACCTTGTACGAGGGCTCCTGTTAAGGTCTTCAAGGTGTTTTTGTTGACCATTGAGGAGATCCTGTAAACTAAAGGAATCTTGTTCTTTGGTTGACTTTTTTGATCACGTTGGTGGCCGTTTTATCACCGGAAAGAAACGCTGGCCCACTTGTCCCTAAATACAGCTGGCAGTGGGTTTTCAATGATTTTCAGGACAAGGCCCCCTAAACTGAGAGAGCAGGGACCCCAGCCACTATATTGTATAACATTGTGTTACAGATTAATCCTTTGTCATAGATTTCATATGTTTGACACTATCACTATTCATTGTGTAGAGTTGTTATAACTTGGTAAATGCTAAATGGTGCATTTATATAGCGACTTTATCCAAGGCGCTTTACATAGATTGTGCATTACATTCACCCACATTCATATACTGATGGCAGCGGAAACCATGCAAGGCATCAACCAGCACATCAGGAGCAATTAGGGGTTCAGGGTCTTGCTCAAATCAAGGACACTTTGATACTAACTCTGGGGGAGCCCGGGTTTGAACTGGCAACCTTGCGGTTACCATCCAGCCACTCTACCCCTGAGCCACTGCCGCCCCTAACTTATATGTTAATGTGAATTTCAGACAGTTACACATAGGTGCATGCACGATTATGAAATTATGGCCAATATCAGATCTCCGATTATTTGCAGGGCCAGCCCATATACCTGCTGATACCGATTCTGACCGATTCCGATATTATACAGAGGATCACAATGGGAAAAAGCCTATATAGGCCCTAGCCAATAGGGCTTGGCCCAAAGCCTGTTAATTCAATCAATCAATAAATAGCTGCTCTTTTCCAAGTGTCTGTTTTCACAACTGAATTTGACAACTGAATGAGTACACAAATTAAATGTAACATTCATTTTTTACTTAAGATTTTACATCATAGGCTATTTGGTTTGGCTTTTGTTCTAGACTAGAGGTAGGCTACTAGACATTTTTTATTTATACTGAACTCATTGATATTTACATTTTTCATTTATTTTTGCTGGTGAAAACCAATTAAACAAAAGGGGATGTGACAGTCACATTCTATTATCTTTACTGGTTTGAATAACCAGGTTATTTTAAGGATATTCTGCTTAAAGAATGAGAGGCATGCATGCCGACATCCTGTTCAACGTGGGGTCCAGACAGAGACCCTCAGGGGTCCCAAGCTAAATAAGTTAATATTCAGAAAATCGGTTTAATTACTTTTATCTTTAATCAATAAACTCACGAACATGTCGCATTGTGATGGGTCGTGAGCTTGTAGATCTGCTATTTCTGAGAAATATTTGAAAAATGTCACAACACAAATCTTCTCTTTGGTCCTGGCACCAAATATTTTCAGAAGGGGGTCAAACACATATCAATTTGAGGGACCTTGACAAAAAAAGATATAGACTGATACTGATATATAGACCTTCCCAGGCAGCAAAATGCATTTCTTGCCCAATACTTTCTGTTGAATGCCACAAGAGGGCAGCATTGTGCCATGTAACCATCCAGCTAGGCTAGCTATGATAAAACCACACTGGTGGTCATCAGCCAAGAAAGACAAGTGAGTCAACAGTTCCATTGGAGAGGGGCGTTTCCATCCAAACCCTGATAAAAACAGGAGCTATTAGAATAATTGGGCTCTATTCCTGGACCGTGGTTTAGCATAATTATGATTCTCTCATTTTTCTGACTTCAATTTGTCAGAGATTATAATTACCAGACTATGATCTGACAAAAAAGAACAGCAAAGTGCAGCAACCTAACATAACGTACAGTTACAACAGTGCAACCGTGATTTTCTTTCATCTGTGTTCATCTGTCATCTCCCTCTCTCTCTCTTATCTGATCTCTCTCTCTCGTGTGTGTGTGTGACTGTGTGTGACTGTGTGTGTGTGTGTGTGTGTGTGTGTGTGTGCGTGCGTGTGCGTGCGCGTGCGTGCGTGTGTGTGTTACTATCCCTGAGCAATATACAGGCTTCCACTTGCAATCTTGCATTGATCAAATCAAGGACAAAACTAAGTGTTCTTTGCGGGAGGGCGTATATATATTTAAGGCGTATAGGCGTGCAGCATCGATATCTATTCCCTCAATCCCTCCAGAGGACTATAGCCGTACATCGAACTGGGAATAATAAACGTTCGTCTTTGACATTCCAGAAACATGCCGCACAAAAACAGAACCCATGGTCGTCGTAAAAAAACAAAAGGGGTAAGTTTCCGAAAAACGGACATTTTAAACTGGACGTTTGAGTGCTGTGCAGCCAACTGCGTAACTGCATTGCAAACTGACATGCAGTTTGGCATGGTTGTCAATACATATTGTTGTTTTAAGACATATTGACTGTGCAGTGTGCACAGCTGTCATGTGCAGTGGTGAAAAGTAACTGAGTAGCCATAGGCCTATATTACTCAAGTAAACTATTGCCTAAATAAAGTTAGCTATTTTGAAATAGCTAGGCTATTTATTTGACTTGACTATTTCCATTTGTTATATTTATTTTCAACATAGGATATGCCTACTCCTTTAGATTTAAGAGGCAAATGTTTAAGAACACACAGTAACAATAATATGCAATATGTTTACGTTTAGCCTAGGCCGGCTGTGCTGATCATAATCTGATGTGATGTGATTGTGATGTAGCCTACCGGCTGCGCTACCCACCCATGCTCAATGTGCTGCCGCAGCTGCTACAAGTGAAGTGATGAACTATAGCCTATACATTCACATTCATGCATTGCATTCCTTATGCTATTCTGTAATCTGCCTATTTTTCTTCTTCTTTGTAAATGTTTTAATACAGGAATTTCATTTGTAACATTTCTACTTTGCTGATATATCTAGAATCTAGATGTTTTCTTTCTTTCTTTCTTTTTTTATCTTTTTTTTTTTTTTTTACATTTGCCATGCATATTGAAAGTAAAAATCAGACTCGATCAATATCTCTTGTGTGGACATGTGGTCTAATTGGACTACGCCTACGTCCCATTTTATCACAACATGGTGAGTAAACTTTAGGCTATGGTGTGTATTTATTTGGGGAAGAAGACATCATCGTACAGTTGCGCAATGTATGCTGATTTCACATTGAAAGTTATGAGGTCAACGTAGGAGGTGAATCCGTGATTCTTCATTCGTTTAGGGCGCGGAAGAAAAAGGCAAGCGTCCTCTCCTCTCCTCAAAGTGCGACTACCAGCCTGAGATCATAATCTAAGCCTCGCATAGACTGTCTACTTTACATTGAGTTGTTGTCGGGGGAGTGGCGCATGGCTGTGGGACGCATGGGAAAGGGAGAGTTTATTACATGTCAAGACAGATCTCACTTTTAAGACTGTTTTAAAAAATTCACCTTCTGCCTCCGCGAGCAATTCGTCTCATCTCCTGCTGTCGACCTGTCCCCCATGGCGTATGCTGCGTATTGGATGTGGACTGTGAGTAGTACTGTACATGTGTGGCTACAAGCCATATCTGTTTAATATTCGATAGGTTGTGGTTTCTTTTTTTACCCTCTGGGGAAATCTAATCAAGTCTATCCTGTATGCACCTTGGCAGCTTGATCGAAGGAAATGTTTCTGTGTTACTATAAAATTTACACAGGCTATTAACAGTACATTTCTTGAAGATAAGTTGTGATATAGGCTAGCCTGTCAGTACTATGCATAGTAGGAAGTTTTGTTTTTACAAGGGAGCATACAATGTGAAGGGGAATGACAAGGAACACAAGACAGGGCTTTGCCCATATCCTGGCTGGCATTGGGCGTGTGTATTAACTTTTAAATAGGAGATATGATTGTATACAGTACACCATTCCAAGTATTGCATAACCTATATACAGTTCAATTTATTTGCTGGGCCATTGGGTTGTGCCTACTCCAACTCTCATACCTGAATATGGTCAATTATTATGCCAGTGCTTAAGCATTTCCTTATTCTTAACAATTCTTGAGCATTGTGTGTGATTAAACATGATGGTGTATTGTATTTATTTAGTCTACTCTTAAAACAAAAAAATTCGGCTGTTTAACTAATAAACAGCAGACAATGGGTGAGATCAGTGCTTCCTGAAGGAATGGGAAGCTGACACAACAAATAGCCTGCTTCAGTGCCAAAACATGCTTTCAAATGGTGATTTTATCACAGAACATGTCGAAGACAACAGACCCGCACAATGCCACTTTGCTGGTTCAAGTCAGAGAGAGTTTTATTTAGACTAGAGCAACGTTTTGGTCGTGAGACCTTCCTCAGGCTCGGATTTTATCACAGGAAATTAAAGATGATTTTTACCATTTGCGTCATAGCCAGAAATACAACTTTCAATAGCTTACAGTCATGACATACTTGAGCATCTTAATAGAAGCAAAATCCTTTTGCCTAGATGATGTATTTCACAAATACATCAGTGAAATCGGTAATAAAAAATAATATATATTGATCAGTGAAACGGTACATCTTACTGTGGGGGAAATTGATCATGTGAAATATGTTCCCATATTCTATAATCAAAGTTTACAAAAAACACAGCTTTTCTCTCTTGATGCAAAGTCATGTGGTGTAATCATTTTTAAAACAAACATATTTGTATCATTGGTTTAATATAGGTTCATAATAAACCCAGCTGCTCACATGACCCCATAGCCACAATGGGAACAAAGTAATAAACGGATGAATCTCTGTGTCTAGACTACTTAATTAGAAACAAACAATGACAGACCAAATATATAACCACAAGTTGGAACAAACATAAACACTACGTGATGTCACTGTGATAGCACCTGACCTTACAATTATATACTCCCTCAGTCCTCTCAGACGTCCATTGGGAGCTCAATCAAATCACAACAAAAGTTCGTCTTTAGTTCATTCATTATGTAATGTACACTTTATATGGTCCTCTAAAGTTAAATCACATGGAAGTTGCACGCACATCAACAAATGTAATAGGTGCTGGATATCAAAGATAATCTGCATATCGTCTTTGACTCTCTCAGAAAAGCTTGGAAAAGTTGGAAGACATCAAGACACACAGATTTCTTCTTATACTAAGCCTAACCCTGTGGATCAACTTACCCAGCTCTCCCCTATATGTGTTTCTGTCTGTCTGTCTGTCTGTCTGTCTGTCTGTCTGTCTGTGTACGTGCGTGTGTGTGTGTGTGTGTGTGTGTGTGTGTGTGTGTGCGCAGCATGGAGACCCTACTACCCCAGATGGAGGCCATCACACTGGCAAGTCCGCAGTGCGGCACAATGCTAAGGTACAGAGTGAAGCATTTCCTGTCACGATAAAGACAAATATTATCATATTTGTTTTTCTCATGCTTCCCATGCTGTCTGCCCGCCAGGCTGCCATACCAGTTCAGCCATCTGCCAAAACAAACATTTATCGGCTTTGAATATTTGGAGGAAGTACACTAGCTACATGAAAGGGGGAACATGTCTATGTTCCCTCAGCACTATGTTCCCTAACCCTAACCCAACACTAGTTTAGGGTTAGTAACCCAAACCTAACCCTAGCCTAGTCCTGCTTTCAGTAGCAGGGCTGACAGCAATGAAAGCACTCAGTGACCGGGAGCTCTTTGACATTGGTTGTAAAATAGTATGAGTTTGTCTCCCTCTAGTGAGCACAGACAGACTTGCTGGCTTGAATTGGAGCCAGTTGGAACCTTAGACTGTATTGGAACCTTATACAGTCTAAAATGTGTGTGACCAGGTGTTACATGTCTGTGGATTAAACATCTCTTAAGCACCTCTCGATCCGGAACAGAGGTGTGGTTTTCACAAAGCTCTCTGAGACTTGCACCGGCTTCCAGGCTTGTTAGTAACAGCAGTTGTTGTGCTGCTTGCTTGGCTGCCAGTGGAGGGATCTTCTACTACCCTGACCTGATAACAGCCCCATTCAATGGGATGATATTTTAGAAGCGTTAATATTCCAAACGAGATGCACGACGAGATGCATGACGTCAGAAATTAGGACAGAACATCGCGGTTATGATCAAAACCACGGACAGCGTCGTAGATTTAGCACCAAAGTCTGATGTCAATATCGGTAGGGCGCAAATCCACAGGTTAATTCTACTTTTTATTTGCATTGTAATCCCCATTTTAGATCGCCTCATATAAGAACTGTGTTTGAAAAATAAACATGTCATCCCGGCCGTTTCACTCATGGATATGAAGAACCAACTGACTGAGAGAAAACGCTATTGTTACTGCTACTGAATTTGTTACATTTTCGTTAGAAACAGACTGTATCATATCATGAGTGACTGACTGTCGCAAAGGACACAGAGACACCTCCCTGACAATAACGCAGAGACAGCTTGTTTATTTTTGGACCACAATGCTTATATGAAACGATTTTAAGATGACCCCCATGTTATTCTCCATAGAGAAATTACTTCCGTGAACAAGGCAGAACCAGGGGATGAGCGAGTCAGGACTTTGGCGCTCTATAGCAAGATTTGTCGGCTCGTAAACCAGGAAGTGAATGGCTGCGTGCACAGCCAAATAGGTCCTGGAGGCCTGAGCAAGGCGTAGCCTAGCAACAGCTGTGAACAAAAAAAAGATTTTAGCAAATAGATTTTCGCGATCGCGTTTTATATCATTATATAAATGTGTCCACACGTCCTCGGCTTCCTACAGGTGTAATTATGAAGACGTGTGGACACGTCTTTAGCATCGTGAGTGTTAAGTAATTTAGGAAAATGATATAAGTCCTATATACTGTAAGAGGCCAGTATGGGGTAGAGATGGACAGTTATTGTAGGTGTCAGTTAATGTGAGCCGTTGAGTGTGTGACATGCATCTAAATATAGTGATGAACAGAACCTCAGGAGTCCAGTTGCACATGCAAGATACATAAATACACACACACACACATGTGCGCGCACACGCACTCATGCGTGCACGGATGCATGTTTACACTACGTAATTTGATTATTGATATTTTAAGACATTGACGTAAAATTAAGTCCAGGGTTTAGTTGGTTTCAAGGCCCCTGCGGTTCCCATGGTAACTGGTCAAACGAGCTTGGTCAGATGCCACTGCCAACAGGTGTGTCTGTACTCTATATCGGCTTCTGTAGAAATGAGGAAATGTACAAATTCTGTGTGTGTGTGTGTGTGTGTGTGTGTGTGTGTGTGTGTGTGTGTGTGTGTGTGTGTGTGTGTGTGTGTGTGTTGTTCGGTCAACATGGACATAAATTCATGCCAAGCCCGTGTGTTTTAATCATTTGGAGTCGAGGTGGAATTAATCTCTGTGTTGACGTGTTTATTTTGCCAACGTTTACGAGGTCTGACGCTATCTAGGTTCTGTATCGGATTGCGGGTCCCATGCATGTTCTTTCACAATCTCGGTGTCATACGGAGATTGGTTTCTTCATACGCACTCTGCGTATAGAGTTACAGAGGGTGCAGTAACATGTTAGGGTGACAGTTTGTCACCCTAACATGTGGCAGTGTTTGAGCAACAGAGCGGTACGCACATGCATTCACTGAACATTTGATCTCTAAACTAGAGCTGCAACAAGTTAGTTAAGCTGCTGCTGACGTAGGGCCTTCGTCCTACTCCTGCCCAACACTGCTGACAGGTGCCGCCCCAGCCCGTCTCACAATATCACCCTCCCCGCACGGCTTCCCTGCCCTCAACACGGGCCAATTGTGTTCGTATAGACGCTCGACAAAGCCGGATGCGCCGCGTTAGATTCAAACCTACAACCTCTGTGTGGTGGTGGGCAGGGACTTTACCATTGCACCGCCCAGCCCAGAAGAATAATCAATTACATAGATTTTTAAATGATGATCGATAATCTACTTTTTTATTTGTATTTTTTTAAATGCAGAAGAACGCATCATGAATGTGCCGTATCGTGAGCTATTTCTACTATTTTTGCACGGCTATAGTGGTTAATAAAACTAATTGATTTAGTAAATCATAATACATCTTTTCATGTTGATTCATTGATATATGAAAAAAGTAAAAAAACACATGCTTCATTAATTTAAAAAGTAATCGATACAATAATCACCTAGAAAATAATTGCTAGTTGCAGCACTATTACAGCAGCCTGTGTGAGCCTACACATTATTTACGTTGTGTTGTAGCCTGCTACTGACACAAAAGACTGTGTTTTCAGCGCTGATTCTATCACAGTGACTCAACGGCATTGTCTGCACTCCACCCAAGCACTCCCTGACGAGACGTGCAGCGCACTGAAGTCATGCTTGACGTTCAGTTGCAGAGATATGTATGACTGGAATTGTACTTTGCACTCCCATTATTTGGTCATCACTTGTGTTCTGTGATATCGGTGTAAGTAACTATGGGAGCGGCTTGCCTTGCACGACAAAACTTGTCCACCCTGTTGTTCACCGTGTATTACAGCAGCAAAAGTAGTTCACAGTTCACCAGTGCTTTTATTTCAACTTAATTGAGCGTGCGTTCAGATTAAAAGGTGCTGTATAATGTATTTTTTCCCCTTATTTACAGTCTTTAGACTATGTGGTTTGCTCAATAAATCATGCCACAAACGCAGACCAAAATAAAATTTTATTCTATTATTAATAAGACAGATTAAAGTTTAGACGGGACGACTGCTTTGCCTCAAGTTCTTTCAAAAGCATTTGCGATGACGTCTGCACACCCAAGAACCTCCCTAGATTCTGGTGTGGTCTTATGGGCTCTAGTTCATGTGGTATCACAGCTAGTTGATTTACAATGCTACGCCTTAGTCATAAACCAGCTGAAACGCATGCAGGATTACATGTGTGTGTGTGTGTGTGTGTATAAATACACAATGCCCTTTTTCAATCGCCTCTCCAAGCTTCCTGTGATTATGAACATACAGAGAACGTTTTCAGCTGAATGAACGACGAACGTGGTCTCACTTGGCACATAGTTGGACACAGCTGTAATGTAAAACAGAAGTCTGTGGCCCCTCCCATGACTGCGCAGTCATGCTGGTTCCTCAACATATCTTCTTATTGTTCTGATGGTGGAATCTCATTGTAAATGTAGGTACACGGTGGCTGTATTACAATGCAATGTTGTAAACAGAGACTGCAATTATCTGTGTCTGTCCTTCCATGCGTATGTCTGTGGCTGCACATGTGCTGCTGCGTAGTACTGTATACGTTGTGTGTATGTATGGCCGTGCTCACACACACGGCCGTATCCATTTCAAGCTGAAGTGGCTCAGTCAGTTGTGGGGTCAGGTGCGTGTCACGTCCACGCACGGTCGGTTCTCATTATAGCTCACACAGTTAAAGCTCAGGCGGTAGTGATCGCCCTGATTCCAATGGTGGAAGTAATATATTTTCTCCCAAACATGTGTAATTTAGAGTTTTAGGCTACATACGTATAGTATCCGTATCCATAAATCTCTGTAAGGGGAAAACCTCATATGTCCAAAACTCTTTCTCTGTCCAAAATGCAAAAGTAGCAAGATGGACTTTGTTTTGACACTTTTGTGCGATGCCGTAGTATGATCAAGCAGGGCACTAATTTACAGACAAAACACAAAGATTTAGAATATGGACATCACATCATAATAAGAGCCCCGACAGCAACAACAATAAACGTATCCCTCATCCTTCCCAGCCTGTCTGGAGCCCCCTTCTCTGCTCCCTGAACACACCCACTCCGCTCACCCTGACCATGACCCGTTTCTACAGTGTCCCCGCCTCCCCGTCCACTGTCCCCACCCCCCTCCTCCTCCTCTGTTAACGTTGTGTCTGTACTGAAGCATGCGTGCTGCCGCTCTGCATACTGTAGCAGCACACACACACAGGCACAGGCACACTGACAGAGACTCTCGGAGACACTTTCAGCCAACATGGGCCAGTTACTGAGCTGGATCCGAGGCCCACCACGGGACCACCCGGCACTCCAGGATGTGGCCGTGGAACAGCAGGTCTGTTTGAACGTCTCTGTCCGTCTGTCCGTCTGTGTGTCTGTATGACCGTCCGTCTGTCTGTGTGTCTGTATGTCTGTCCGTCTGTTTGTTTGTTTGTGTGTCTGTCTGTCTGTTCATGTTTTGTTTTGTGGAAAGTGTGCCTTTCGCGATGATCCCTTGTGTGAATGGGTTGTTGGTTTTGCGAAACGCGTTTTGTATGTTTAGCAAAAAAGTACTTATTGTGCAGGAAGCCTTCCTGGAAGGCATGCCTTCCCGAAAAGTTGCCCTGGCATGGATCCAAGTCAGAACTCTCCCCTGTCCCTCCTCCCCTCTCCCATCTCTCTCTCTCTCTCTCTCTCTCTCTCTCTCTCTCTCTCTCTCTCTCTCTCTCTCTCTCTCTATATCTATCTCTCTCTCCCCGGGCTGGGAGGAGAGAGAGCACTGGAATGTGAGAGTCTCTCTCTCGGTCAACCTCTGGACATTCACAGTTGAAGTGTGTTTTGTGGCGACTAGTGAGATATTAATTCAAGGCCCGGACAGGGACAAGGCCCGTGTTGTACCAGGACATTTTGTTTGCTTTCAGTGTGTGCAGGAAATCTGGGAGTCTGCTTGTCTTGACATCAGAAATGATCGTCATAAGTGAACACACATTTTTGTAGCAATAATAATAATACACTGTAGGTTTTCATAGCAGTTAAAGCAGTTTTTCTTGTGCCATTAGGATGAACATAATGATCTGTGCACGCCTGTGTAACTGTCCATTTGTCAGTGTGGTAGTCTGGTGGACAACAACAGGAGATCATTGTTTATTCACTTGTCTTTACCTTGGTTATCAGTCGAGTTAGTCGAGTGTGTGAGTCACAGTTGTGTGTAAATGGTTAGATGAATGGTGTGGCTTTTAAAGGCACCGTGCACAGAGAAACACTGTGAAACCCTGAGGGTTCATTTAACTGATTGTGTACGGGTCCATTTGGTTACATTTGTATGCTATCAAGTGTTCAGAGTTACTACTGCGATAAATCAACACTGGGGATTTGACTGTGTACATTTTAGCACAACAGAGAAATTAGATGTTTGCCCGGGACCAAAACTAGTGAAAATAGCAGATCTACAGCTCACAACACAGTCATAACTTTTTAGGCTAAAAATTTTTATAATCTCTTTTTTATTTTATTTTTTAAAGGGGATAACAATGCCCCCCCCCCCTCGACCCATAACAATTTGTTCGCGACCCGAACATGGGTGCACCCACTGTTTGGGAAACAGGGGTGTAGCCTATCTTCAGTGCACTGCTTTGGTGGGAGGCTGTGTGTTTGTGCTTCCTTTTTAGAGTTTCCTTTCCAGTGTCTGGCGTTGCATTCTACACATGCTGACAGTGACGTCTTGTCTCCCACCCTGACCCCCCCCCGTCCCCCCCGTCATCGTCATCATGATCATCATAATCTGTTAAAACTCTCATTAAGCAGACAGGAAACGGCCACTGGGGAATCGCATCGCGTGAGTGCCGAATGGCCTTTTGCGTTTGAGTAAGGACGCGCTGTGATTGGCCAGTGCACTTGTGCAAGGACGTGCTGTGATTGGCCAGTTGGCTCCCCCCACTCTATTACACAGGTAATAATAAATAATAATCACACCTATTTGATGCCATAATAACCATGGGGAGAGTTTCAGATTCACCCAGCTGATTGATTGCTGCCCAGGCAAGTGGTCATAATTCGGGTTAGGGGGTCTCCTACTGCCCAGGGACACTTCAACACAACGCTGGGTCTGGGAATTGAACTTGGGACCTTTTGCTTCCCAGGCAGGTTGCATACAGCGAGGTTGTTTCTGTATACTATGATCTCTTATTGTTATTTCTTCGGGTCCCGGAGGCCGCAACCCATGACTATACTGTCGGTGCAACCACACTTTCCCCCAAATTGAGCGTTTATATTTATTCATAGTTATTCTTCAAATAGGCAATTGTCTTCCTGATCAGTAACAGTCTGCATTGCAAATGTTTTCATACAAAAAAAAAACCCCACAAATATTATTATTTTTTACAAAGAATTATTCATAAAGGCTGCTTAGGTTAAATGAAGATTAAATGAAGAGACGAGAGACATTTCTGTGTGTAATGCATTTAAACACTGCATGTATGTTCATCACCATACAGACAGAGTAGGCAACTGTTCCTTTTATTACTCATCTGGATTGGTCAGCTGTGTGTGGAGAGGGGAGGGGAGGGGAGAGGAGGGCACAGTACTGAGCACGTGCAGACCCAAGCTGCCTGAGGCTGGGTGGGTGTGTGTTAGACTAGAGCACTGAACCATAATATGCAGAATGCACTGAACATGTGAGAGGAAGTCAACATGTTGGGTGCAGTGTGAGCATGCATTGAAATGTTATATTTTCTACCACGGCATACTGTACTGTATCGTGATATGGCTTATCACTTATTTTATGCTTTCGAAAATGTCTAAAGATAGCACAAATATCAGATCTAAATGCTCAGAACAGTCGCGAAACAATATCTATCTATCCAAAGATATCGTGGTATATGATTCTGTTCATATCGCCCAGCCCTATTTTACTACAATACACATGCATTCTGCATGTGAAGATGATGCAGTCCAGACTGTACAAATGCACCTCCCACTCCATGCTGCCTTATTCATCACACATCAGTGTTTGCGAGCTATTCCGTAGGCTGGCAGTGGGTTGTTAGGCAGCATCAGTGAAAGAGTCCCGCTTTCAGATTTGTCGCTTCACTGTCACTTTGGCTGCTGATCTAATCCTTACATGATCTCCGTTGGGCCGGTTATATAAATGAATCTTGTCTGGGACAGCTTCCAGGGCCTCGGAGAGGAGAATGCACTACGGGTGTTGCTGAACACAAACTCTTTCTGACATTCTGTTCCCTGTGTGTCTGTTTGCATCTTTGTCATGCACGCTTCAGCAAGAGCTGTCGCTCTCAACAGATGTTTGTTTGTTTGTTGTTTTTGACAGTCAGGTACGGAAAGGAACCGAATTTAGACAGCATCCAAACAGATGCAGGAAATTGTTATGACATCACAGAAATGAGAACAGGATCCGAATCAACAGAAGTTACGTCACAGGTTACGTCACAGGTTACGTCACAGGTTACGTCACAGGTTTTCAGGTGTAAACTCCATAATGAAAAGGAAGGAGGGAAAGGAGGCAGGGAGAGGGAGGGCCGGAAGAAGTCAAACAATACATTAAGAAGAGAACATAAAAATAAGTCTACATATAGCATACTGTAAGACCAGCAGATGTACATGAGGTTAAAGCATAAGGTGCAAAAGTGATAACACAATTATATGTCCACAAGGAATGTGAAGTCTGAACATAATCCACATGAAGGGGAAAAAAGAAAAATGGTGTAGTGAAATGGCTTTTTGGGCATTTTTTCTGAAGTTTCAGCCTCAGACAGGCAGGATCTTAGTTTCTGAACCAATCAGAGCGATGCATCCCTCCAGGCTATGGGGCGTATAGGTCCGTCTCATGCACGTACATGCACAGTGCCAGGGTTTTTTTTTCTAACCTGTACACAACTTGTATACATATTTTAGCATGATGATTACGTTGAAAACGAGTAATACACTGTCATCTTGAATGAGATTAAAAACAGACTATTTCTGTAATCAGTAGCAGCTGTGTTTGGACGGACGCGCAGCAATGGGAATCAAATGGGTGAGCTTCAAAATTATAGACTTTTGATATAAAAACACACAAATGAGAATTGTTTTGGCATCCATTGTTAGGTATGCATATATGATGACCACGGATATGGTCTAAAAGTATGAAAAACGTATTTTTCATTTCATATGATATGTGTGATATACTCAGTATATCACATAGGCCTACAGTATATTATACTGTATGTACCTGTTGCTACCTAACAGTAGCAAATTAACTTTTACTTTGCACCTGGCAAACATTTGAGATAATATGTTTATTTAAGCGGGTAGCTGGGGGGAAGACAGCAGCAGTCATACTAAGTCAAGTTTATGATCAAGTACAAAAATGTGTAGGACAGAGAAGGCAGGTAAACAAACCAGGCAGGAGTGCACTGCTAAATTTAGAAACCTTGTTGGGGGGGCATGGACACCCAGCTGACCCAGGAATAACCCTAGCTTACAGGACACCAGCTGCAGTGGCCTTGTGGTCAGAGTGTCCACCCTGAGATTGGGAGGTCGGAGTTCAATCCCTGCCTGTCCAAGTCATATACCATGCCTAAGACTATAAAACCAACCTAAGACTATAAAACTGGGACCCAATGCTTGGCACTCATAGGTGGGTTGTAGGTCGGACTAGCAGGATGTTGGACTTACTGTATGGGCAGTCCCTGTGGCGGCTGCCCTATGGGCCGCAAAGTAAACGGTTTCCAAGTCTACTGACTTTCTTACTGACAGGACTCATGGGAGGGAAACATCTGTGTACTGATTTAAAGTGATGATAGGTTCTTGATTTACCCTGGGCCGTGATAGATGACTATTTCCATGCATTTGATCTATTAGCTTGTGTTGTCCTTGCTTACTCTATGTCGGCTGGATTAAGAGCGTCTGCTAAATGCCTAAATTGTTATTGTAAAATGTAAAGTGAGTGTAAACTAAAAATGAGGACATAGTCATATTATTACCAGCTGCTTTTATATTTGCTGCTTTTATATTTTAGATATGAATATGATGCACTGTGCTGAGCTTCAATTTGCATTACTACAGATTCAGTTAAGTACACTGATAGTACAATCAGAATGCATCAGAAACAGTGATGTCATATTTGTGTGAGTGCATGTGTGTGTGTGAGTGCATGGGTGTATACAGGGCTGGGTCACTGTGTGTTCTTCAAATATAGAACTCGAGTCAGTGGCACTGGGATTCTCTATACTATATTTAGTAGATGTAGTGCTGACAGATACGTTGTGCTATTGGTGGTGTAGTGACTCTCAAAGTAGTGTCTGGGGACCCTTAGGGGTCCTTGAGGGGGTTCCAGGAGGTTACTGTGAAACTAATCAAAGGTTTAACCACTTTAACCCATCTACAAAATATCTTCTAAATCATGATAGGTTTTCTGAAAAACCTATGTTTCTATATCAGTGGTGCTCAAGCTATGTCAAGATGAACCCCTAGAATTATATGTAATTGGCCGCCGACCCCCATCTGAAAATATGTTGTTCCAGGGACCCCCCAGTTGGGTCCCTGGAAAGAATATATATTCAAAGATTTCTGACACTTTTTCATGATTTTTCATAAATAGCAGATCTACAAGCTCGTATACAGTATAGCGCGGCACTCAGTGCCACGCTAACAGCTAAAGTATAACATAAATTACATAATGCTTAAAAGTTACGCCAAAAGGGGTTCATGTCCAGAATGGGTTAAGCCTATATTCATACATACAAGCTTGTACATAAAATTGCAAAAGCTAAATTGCTATTTGTATTTTTTTAGACATTAACAACAGACATTTCCTAAAAGTTCTTGATGTACTGCTTGCCTGTACTGTATGTATTTTGTAGCAATCTTATTTGTCTCAGACCAGGCAAGGACCACAGTGAAAATAAGTCAAAAAAGGTTCTTGTGTTGCATCCTTGACGCTTCACGCTTCCTTGATGAACATGATGTAACTTGTTTTTCCTGTACGACGTCCAATCAAATCAAATCAAATCACACTATCTCTGTCAACCATTCCAGGCCTACTGTATGATTTCAATGCACATATTATTTTATGAGAGAATATGCATTTTTCATTTCAAGTGTAGTAGGATTTTGTGATTGGACAGTCTCAAGGGGATGGGAGGTGCCACGGTCTGCTCAAGCTCATTGGCTGTCAACATTGTGTTACCGAGCAAGGCGTTTCCAAGTGCAAGCATGCATGCTTAACGTCTCTCACACGCACGCACACATACACACACACACACACACACACACACACACACACACACACACACTATAACCCAGTTTTCAGTGTCATTCAGGCACTATAAATGTTAAATATTTATCCAGTGAGCTCCCAGGACAATACAGACATTGTCTGGTTGCAGCTACTGCAGATTCCAGGGTAACATTGCTTAGCATGTGGACGAGGTCGATGGTCGTATGACTACTTGTCCTTTTTAGGATATTTTTAGACCAATAGGATGTGGTGGGTGGAGGAATGTGGACACAAGACAGACTCTGCATCTCAAGATTAAACCACTGAGGTCCCCCATACTCTGCTGTGCCCCTGGCCCCTTATTTAGGATGACAAAGTAGTTCTACTTTATTGATGGTCTTCCATACTAGAGTTGTTCCTGCTGCCGATACTGCCTAAAATGCTGGTATTGGTATCGGCGAGTATGCTACTCTATGCCTTTACGACCACATAAGTTATCAGTATCACATGATGATTTGTCATTTACAGCGGTTTACAGAGGTTCCCAACCACTGGTACTCCGGTACCAATAGTGGTACTTGAGCCCCCCTCGCTCAAAAAAGGAGTAAAAAGACAAAAGTGGAATGAAATATGTATACTATACAGGTAGTTCTTCTGAACAAGCAATTGGTTGAGATAGGCTCTCCACCAGCCGTGCTGAAATGGGCAATGAGAGCACACCTAGCCGTTAATAGAAGATTTGAGAACGGATTAATCACATTAGAAATATCATCAGTTGTGCTGATTAGTGATTAGACTGAGTTTTGTCAGAGCATGGCAGGGATAAGCTCCTGTATTGTCCTGTAATCAGTTATTATTACGGTGGTACTTGGAGACAGACAAATATTTTCTGAGGTGGTACTTCAGTATAAAAAGGTTGGGAACCGATGATTTACAGTTATTTTGTACTTTGAACGCTTCAGTTGATGTTTGCACAACAGTTTTATACTTCTACATTATTTCACTTTACAATATGTTGTAGCTGCACTTTAACAATTATTAATTTTCATTTATTCCTTGATCAGAGGATCTCAAACTCTTTTTTTAAGGATCCCAATAACTTGCACAGACTTGTAAGGGTCAATTTGGAACCTCAAGGAACCCTAAGTCCCTGGACCCCACTTTGAGAACCACTGTCCGACCTACGTATATCTAAATTAAACTACACACTGGTATCGGATCGGTATCGCATCGACCAATACACAAGACCAATACAATACATTCTGAACATCTCTAATACTTTACCAGTTAGATTATCTGAGTCCCAGAAGTGGAGAATATTTCCTGGACTTGAATTTGCACAAATCTATTCAGTGATTCTCAAATGAATATTTTGTGATTTTTTAAAAATAGGAGAATTATGAAAACAGGGTTAAGCTGATTAAAATGATTTCACCGGACCACACTTTGAGAACTACTGCATATAGTTTAATGGTTTATGTTGAGATATGACTGTTAAGTAAGTAAGCTTAAGGCAGCTGCGTGAGGCAGCTTGATATACAAGTACACCCCCTGCACATGATGTACAAGTACACATGTACTACAACGTACCCTTGATTTAACCCTTGATGCTGAGTGTCAAGCAGGGAGGCACTGGGTCCCATTTTTCACAGTCTTTGGTATGACCCGGCCGGGGATCGAACCCCCGACCTCCTAGTCCCAGGGTGGACACTTTAACCACAATATATGACTGTTACTGTTAATCTGCACAGAGGTTGTATTAGCCAGCTAAATGCTTGTTGTGACTGGCTTCAGTCATTCTAGGAAGCATACATAGATAGAGACATTAGCCAGCAGGGATTGCTTTTTCTAAAATGTAATTAATGCCTCACAGCCACTGTACACAAGAGGCTTACTGGAAGTGCCATTATTTTATTCTGCAAAGGGTTTTAAAAAGGCAATGTGAATGGTGAGATCACTCAGCCATGAACTTCTGAAATCAAAATGTTATGATTACACAGTGATGCAAAGGATGCAATCATGTCACCCTCCGGGGGTCCTTTGATGCAATACTGTACTCAGTAGTGTACTCGTTGAATTCGGACTCATACAACAATGTCCCTGGTACCCATCTAAAAAGAAACACCTCATCTCACTTACATCTGTTATGGTGCGTGTCAAAGTAGAACCCAAAAGCAGGCAACACAGGCAGAGTACTTTGCAAGAGTTTAATAATGACAAAACTTAAGGGGAAGGCTTACATAAACTGAAGTAGGCAGGACAAAAACCATAATATCCATAGGCAGGTCAAAAGGTAAACAAAGGAGTAAAGTCGTATCAAAGTCCAAAAAACAAGCAGAAGATCAAACCTGAGGAAAGGAAAGGAAAGATCTACTGAAAAGCAGGAGTCCGGAAAACACACCAACAATAGGTTATATTCTAGCAAAGAATGAGCGGAATGAGTCCAGTCTTAGGTGGAGGCTTGATAGGGGAAGTTGGCACAGGTGAGTAGTGAGAAGGGAACAATTGGGCTGATGAGGCAATTGGAGACAGGTGTGTGTAGAAGCAATGGGAGGGGGGAGTGGCCAAAGTGGAAAGATGGACAGGCAGGGAGCCAGACCATAACAACATCCTCAGTAATACTTACAAAGACACACAACCCTACACATACACAAATCACTGACACCCAGTTATACAGCTGGACTGTACACATTTTTTATTGTTTTGTATTCTCATTTATTCGAATGCATGCGGCCTCTACAACATAACTTTCTATTACAGCCGAGCTGTGTCAAGAACTACACAGCCACAATTTGTGCCTACATGCCATACATATTCTTAGACACAAGAGGGCATCACTCTCTTGAGTCCTCTGAACCAGTTGTTCCCAAACTTCTTCATGTCAAGGACCCCCAAATTGACACTCATTAGCCCGCGGAGTGCGGACCTCCTATTTCAAAATATAATGCCAAGGAGAAGATTTACACGGTTCTAACAGTTATTTTCAACCATTTTCATTTCAAGGACCCCCAGTTTTACCTGAATTAGGCTACAATCCCCCATTTCTATCTGGGACCCCAATGTATATTGTAAAATCAAAGTTAATTTAACTCTGAGAGTGTACAAATGGACCATCATTTAGCTGGGGACCCCCTGGAACTCTCTTAAGGACCCCTAGGGGTCCCCGGACCCCACTTTGGGAACCACTGCTCTAAACATGTTCTTCTCATGTACACAAATGTTTCCTTTTGTGGTGTTGAGTACAAAAGGAAACAGAACAGTGCCCCAACAACCCCATGGTAAAGACTCGCTCAGAACAGTGCCCCATGGTAAAGACTCGCTCAGTGACTTTAACTTGGACCCACCCAAGTACTGAAGGGTCAGAGAATCAAATGAGCCGAGGTTTGTGTGTGTGTTTTTTTTTTAACATTCTTACATAACCGCTGGCTGCTGTCCACGTTTCCCGACTGTCTCTTTCCTCCGTTTTGAGGCTATACTGAAGCTACCGGTATATGAATTTCAGAGACTTGCAGAGATACAGACAGAGAGGGGTCATGTCTAAGCCTGTGATGAATGTGTTTAATCCAATGCAGACTCTCTCTCTCACTTTTTTCCCCTTTCCTAAAATCAGAATTCTGCCTGTCTATCTGCCTTCATTTTCATACTCTGTATGGAGGGCCGCCTGGGTGTGGTTTGGTCCCTCCTTTTCTCTCCCTTCCTTTATATCTCTCTCTTTCTCTCACTTCTTCTCTCCACACATCCTCTCCCTTCCTCCCCCTCTCTCTCTCTCTCTCTCTCTCTCTCTCTCTCTCTCGTTCAAGAGGCTCTGCATTCTAGATTCCTAAGTAGTGACTGGTCCAGACACACCCAGGCGCTGCCAAACAAAGCCTGTCGGTGCAAACCCCCCATGACTGTTTACCCTTTAAATGTTGTTGTGTGTACCTTGCGAAAGTTGCCACCACCATCTAGTATAATGTCACTGCAATAAGCATGTCTCTTATCTGACATCCCCTCATTCTCACCCGGGAACCAAAGTTTCCCTTACACATGCAAACTGACTGGACTCACTGCTTTATTTTCTTTCCTGGCCAGCAATGAGGAGGGGGCGGGCTCTGCGTGTCTGGCCGTCCAATCCCCGCGGAGGCTGCTCGACTACTCTGTGGGAGAGAGGGAGGGGCTTGTTGGGTTGGGTCCAATGGGAGGAGCAGCAAGTTTCTGCTGTGGTGTGTACGTGTGCAGGCTGTGTGTGTTTATGTGAGTTTTGCATGTGTGTATGTGCGACACACACAGTACTCCATAGACTTCCAGTGGTTCTACAGAGGGAATCTAAGGTTATCTGTCCTAAAGACAGTATTTTGGGAATATACATAAACTCTGAAACTTATGGTATGTATCTATCCACCCTTTTATCTTCATAACAGCTTTGTCTCTGTGCGTGTGTGTACATGTGTGTGTGTGTGTGTGTGTGTGTGTGTGTGTGTGTGTGTGTGTGTGTGTGTATGTTTTGAGTGCTTTCTCAACTGTGACATGAGTTTGATGGCTTTTAGACTGACAGGACATGTTTTTGACAGGAAACATCTGATGTAGTACATTATTGTGTACATGCTGTGTAGAGAGATGAAAGAGGAAACATTTAATTGGCATGTCCGATGCTTTAGGAAGCTGCAAGCAGCCTACTGTCGGTTTTGTGGATATTTGGCACTCCCTAAACTTCTACAAGCAGTTCTGTCAACAATACTGTATGTTGATCAACAGGACAGACAGACAGACAGACAGAGGGGTTCATGTGAGGACTCTTGTAAGTTAATTGTGACTGAGCTTCTTAGATTATTGTGTCTGTTGTTTACTGGAGCTAAAAAACAGTATTTCAGGTGGCGTAGTAGCAGCAGCACACAGTACTGTAGTGTACAACACAATGTCTACACTTGTGTAAGTGTTGCAGATGCAGACAACACAATGGGAAGCAAGTTCAGCCCTGCTGAAGTATGTCTTTGATGTTGACACAACTAGCCACCACTTGATCCATAGTAGTCCAAGTAATAGTAGTTAAAATAAGCAAGGAATAATGTAATAGTATGCAGAATGACTTGTGCAGGGTTCAGGCTTATAACTAAAACAAATTCCATGTTCTCAGACTGACACCATACCACACACCTAACCTACTGTAACTAGAAACATATGAGCTTTTAAGACCTAAAGACTTCCCATAGACAAGATATTACAGTAATGTTTCACCACCTAGCTTCAATTCACTTAAATTCTCCATTAGGAATAGGAAGGAATACGCCATTTGACTGTTTGCGTCTGCAGTCTTCACTACAGAAACAGCAGTAACCATTACATTACAGTTTACACCCACAGACTGTACAGCTTTGCAACAAAGCAGTCAGTTCACTATGTATTAAGAGACTGTCACCCTTCTAGATACTTGAGTTATGATGCTGGCTACCTTTCTCATCCGCTGAGGACAGTGGTGTTCCACTCCCAACGGTAACCATTTAGTCATGATGCCAATGTTATTTTAATACTAGGATGCCAGCCTTTTTGCACATGCGTCTGTTTGTGGTGGGTGGGGTGGGGCCCCGGCCAGCATTAGTCATCAGTTTTCATAACCAGGCCAAAGAAGCCAAGTTGCGGCTTAAGTCGCTATTGTTGGGCAAGCTGGGAAAGCCTCATTGCTGATAGACAAATTGCTGCAAGTTGATTTGCATAAGACAGTAACTTCTTGGCATGACCTGCCATGGTTTTTATTGATCTCACCTATCTATGTCTCAGTCATATAACGTGGCAACTGGCAAGCAACCTTGACAGAGCTAGCTAGCAGCAGCACAGTTTCCACTTTCCACACTGACTGAAATCGTTATGGAGGTGTTGAAATGGACACAGGTTGAAAATGGAACGCATGCGTCCAAACAATGTCCACGTATGTACCTGCTGTACTGTTGTGTGGTCTCTATACAGAGTAATAGTGCTAGAAACAAATACAGGTTACCAGAATTTGTAGCTTTACCCTACCAGAAAATGTGCTGTGTCTATTTTTGCCACTTGTGTGTTTTATATGGGGATTCAAAGGTAACATGCAACTGCCAGAATGTACATGGCCCATGGTGGTGCAATAGACATACCCAGCCATTCTAGAAACTCTGTCATGGGGATATTGGTGTCCACTCATCAACTTTGTCAGTGTGGTGTCAACTGTATTCAACTACAATAATATGATCCATCGTTTTGTTGCTGATTATTTTAGTGTGTGTGTGTGTGTGTGTGTGTGTGTGTGTGTGTGTGTGTGTGTGTGTGTGTGTGTGTGTGTGTGTGTGTGTGTGTGTGTGTGTGTGTGTGTGTGTGTGTGTGTGTGTGTGTGTGTGTGTGTGTGTGTGTGTGTGTGTGTGTGTGTGTGTGTGTGTGTCTAATCTGTCTGTCTTGGAATGGATGCTGTTGTATGTGAGTAAGCTGTGTGCATGCTGAGGGATAAGGAAAAAGGATAAAGTTCACACAGCTTTGTTCCTCAGTGTTTTGTTTATTAAAACAACACTGACATTACAGGGTTCACAAACCCTGTAATGTCAGCATCAGCAAGGTACTGGATGTGCGTAACCCACTTGTTTTGAAGTGAACATTTTAAGCTATACTGTATCACACTATTACAACCAAAATCCCAGACAATATTTAGTCTCGTATCATTAATAATCAATAAATATTGATTATTACATCGTCTCTGTCGGGTGGAAACCTCTTTATTGTGCAAAGCTGTTTTCAGTCTTTTAAGGATGCCTTTGCACCACCAGATCTACTACTTTTGATACCTTCAAAGCAGGGCATTAATTTACAAAAAAATATAAAAAGTTGGAATATGGACAGCTGTATGAAGATTGAAGACCATGTCAGTACTCCAGGACAGGTGTAAGAGAGCATTACAGATGTCTGAGACAGGTGTTGGAGGTCAAAGATAACATGTTTCATGACTCTCACACTGGAGATAAGTCCTTTAACTGCCTGTGTTCCTGACACTGTACCATACGCTTCTGTAATAGTCGTGCATCCTTTGCTAAACCCACAATGGAAATCCAATTTGAAGTGTTGTTGTTTTATGGACTAGAGTGGTGCCCGTGGCGGGACCTCTACAGCTGTGCTCGTTGGGCACTGGCCGATATGGAGTCTATGCAGACGTCAGAATGATGTCAGAACAGGCCAGCTCCATATATGGACACTGGGAGGGGGCCCTGTCCAGGGGCGGTTCTGGTCAACCGCTGGTCCGACCGACTCGACACCGGCCACTGCACCCCCTGCGGTGGTGCGGAACGCGCGTGTCGAATATGAAGTCGGTGGGGCGAACGTTTCTAAATGTTTGTTTCAACGTTTACTTTACGTCTGTCAACCCATTTGTCTGCTTGTCAGTCCTGTGTGTTTGTCCCTTATGTAAACGCCTGTCTTGACTGTAATCTTTTCCATATCTTATTAAAAACACAGACGTATGGCCGCTATCGTCCCCTCCCTGATCCCAGACCTAATTTCAACCAGGTACAACCGTATATGAACTCTGATCATGTTACGTATTGCTGCATGAGAAAAAGTGTGCTCCTGCATTTCTCAGTGGGATGAGCATGGCCCGTTGTACATTATTTTACTGAGGCTTATTGGACCATTCCAGACAAAAAGCATTGGCCATATACAGTTAGTACATGAACATAGACAATTTAGCTGTTAATTGCTTAATTTTTAGAGGTTTGTTTACCCTAACACAAATTAATAGAATACATTTTATCAATCTAGGAAAAATAAACAAAAAGCATTTGGAATTTAATTTGTAAATCAATCTTCTCTCCAGGTAAGGGACTATTTTCGGTTCATATCTTTAAAATCAATCTGCACTTTAAATATACTATCTATAACATATAACTTTGGCAAATAAAAAAGGAAATAACTGCTATTCAGTGTATAGTATATATTACCCAGCTCAAGCACGAAAATGTACAAACCACGTATTGTATTCAATAAGCTAAACATGCCAGAGCATCCAGACCACTGGTATGGTCCAAACGTGTGCAATTCATTGAACTGCAGTGCACCTTTTAGGATGAAACTGCACACCACAATTGGGCTGCATGGGTGTTTGTTTGTTTATTGATAGAATTCGAGGTTTGAGGCACGAAACTACAGTATGATGCTCATTGCACTTCAGGTCAGCCTGCCGTGGTATGCTATGCATGATAATGGAATGCTGCTGTCACAAGAGGCATGTTAGATGATGGGTGAGGCTCAGGTGAGCAGCAAGGAAACACACTTTTAGTATTTACTACTAATTAGTATTAGTACATGCCTTGTCGTGTGTTGACCCGATACAAGCTCACAATGTGTCACATCCGCGATGTGTTGTTTGAGCGTGTTGGTCTGCTATAATCTGCCATTCTCAACGCGCGGCGGGGCAACAAGTCTGTCTCGTGGAATGGATGGTATTCACAGAGGGGTGTTAGGTGTCTCATTGCTGTGTTCATTGTACGAAAAATGTACAGTATGTGATATGTTCCGACTGTATATTAAACTCAGACCATTGTCTGTGGCATCTGAAATGATGCCAACCCAAATGTGCAGTTAGTAGCAGTTGAAATGTTAGCTAGGCTGCCTATTTCATCAAAATCTGTCTGTTACCACTGAGTAAGTGCTTGGATAGGTTGGTTTCAAAATAATTTGATCAGAAACAATGAAGTGCCTGACCTGTGAGCTTGTTCATTGTCAGGAATAACGCCACAGAACTGAAAAAGGGTAGACTGTACTGTATACTGTACTGTATGACACACATTAGAGGAGCATCAGAAAGTATGTAGGTGTACAGTTCAACATGTCACCCTAAACAGGCCCTTTTCACAGCACAGCAGCCATTTTGACAGGTGTACAATAACATGAATTGTTGTAGGTGTGTTACATGTATGTATACATGTGTTTCTGTCTGTACATGACGTTCACTGTACAGGAGTCTGTCCATGCTTGTTCACAGAAACACATGAATGAATCACACCCACAATTAATTATCACCACACCCTCAGGTCTGTTTATCCCTTCAACATGCTGTAAAAAAACGGATTAATTGAAGCTAAAATGTGACTACCACGTCATACTGTAGCATAGGTGGGCGTTCCTCGACTGTAACAAAACAAAAGATGACGACAGCCTATGACACCACCCCTATCAACTTACAGTAGGGTGATTTGTGATGGTAATTTAACTTACACAGTAGGTCTTATCACAGGACATGGGTCTAATTATGCATCCGTGGACGTAACCGGTACCACTGGGATGAATGAATGGTACCTGAGCTACTGTACCTGTATATCCACCCCCCCCCCCCCCAGTGTCTGTGCTATACAATGTATTTGTTTTTGTTTTCTTCTGTGAACGCATCAGGCATTCATACAGACATGTCTGTTTCAATGGTATCTGGGTGGTTCATTATAGCTAGCCCAACCTGTCTCTCTATGTGTGTGTGTGGTGCGTGCACGCTCATATCCATTTGTGACATAAATGCACAGACGTGTGTAATAGTGCTAGGAAGGGTGTGTTTTTAATGCTGCCGACACATCGTAGCTGAACATAAACACATTTTGTTCATGTTGTGTCCGTCCGCAAATCGCATAATAATGAGCTTTAGTGTTATCGTTCATAAGCCCACACAGTGAAATCCTCAGAATATAAATGAACGGGAAATCATCTGTCATTTTTATTTGTATTTTGTATTTCAATTCAAAAGCATCAAAAGTAGCAGATCTACTGTACAAGCTTGTGTATCTGTTGATGCTTTTTTGTAGTATGATCAAGTAAGGCATTCATTTACAAAAAAAAAGTTTATAGTTATGGGACGCAATAAAACAACGACCTCTGCATCCACGGGATGCACTACTGTATTATTGTACTGTTATTTATTCTAGTTTATTTTGTTAGCTTTAGTTATAATGATTTCTTCTTCTGTTGTGACTTAAGACCAGCCCTGCATCCCGGGACTCATTACATTGAAAACCTATTTACATCACTGTATGGGGTTAAGAGGTTTGTGCCTGACAGCAACGATGCGCAAGCAACATTATTTAGAAGGCATTTGTAGAATCGGCCTCAGGTCTTAATGGGTTAAATTGACCCATGAATTAACACTTAACGATGACCGTGCAGGTCAAATCATGCAGGTCAAGTTGTAGTGAATCCAGTTCCCCTTAATTGGACAGCATTTCCTTTTAGAGTACCGGTAGCCTATTATATCTTTCTGTGGTAATCCTGTGGCTTGTAGCTATATGACCTGCAGAGGGACAGCATTCTGACCTTTTGGGTCATAGAATGTATACATGAGGGGTCGGGTCAGACGGGATATTCCTGTTGCATCGCCACTTATCCCCAGAGCTGTTCCTTTATGGGCTGCTCTGAGATGAAAGATTACTGTAGGCTTGCATTCACAAACCCTGTTTTCCAAGTTAACTTCCCTTTTATTTCAACTGACAAATCTGAGACTTATTTTTTTTAACTAAGAGTCAAATATTAAAGGCCCTGAACACTCATTCAGGTGTTTTCTGTTACGTTAGTCAGATTGAAGCTGGGTGAAGCTATGCTAAAATCTGTCCTTATATCAACCATATGGATGATATTATGGTGAATTTGTATCACTTCTCTGTAATCCATTCATCCATGGAAGATAATGACAACATTTGCTATATCACAATATTGAACCAAAATCTCAGATAATATCTAGTTATATCACAATAAAGTCAGTACTCCAGGACTGGTGTATGAAAGCCATACAGATGTCTGAGAGGCAAGTGTTAGTGTTGGAGGTCAAAGATAACATTTGTATGACTCTCACTAGAGATAAGTGAGTGCTTTCACTGTCCCACAAGCTTCTTGTAAAATGTCATCTTTTGACAAACACACAATGGAAATCCTACTGTGTGATTTGAAGTGCTGTTGTTTTATAGATGTGATGATGAGTTTCAGAATAGAATGTGCGTCTGTCTGTATGTGTTATTGTATGTACGGTATAAGGTCCACTATAAGAATGTTACTAAATGATTGTCTTGTCTCCGTTGGGGTGGAGTGGATCTACAATACATACAACTCTGGTTTATCTGTCATTATTCAGCATGTCTGCTTGTAAATTGGCCTGTCCTTGGCCTTCCACACAAACTTGTGCCTTCTTGTGCATGTGCTCAGAAAAAGCTGTCTTAGTGGCCATGTTTTTCTTTTGTTGTTTTCAACCAAGTTTGATTCCTGCATGTTTTCCCAATGAATTAATTAAAAACTTGCCATTGGACTGGACTCTTGTGTGCAAGGGCCATTAAATGTGCAACAGGAGTGTGAGGGAACTGTCAAGCAAACCTAGTGGACTGCACCCGCACAACCTTGAAATGTGTAATCAGGTGTAACGGAATACACCTGTATGAGGGAGTTCTCAGCCTTTAACTGTCCAACATGGGGAGCTTGGTGAGCGGGTGTTTGCAAAACGATGCTTGTGAGGTGAGACCACCAGTATGTGTAACATCATGTAAAGTGTAGTGTAGTATTGGTTCTTGGGGCCCGTGGGGACCCCCAGGGTTCCTTAAGCGAGTTCCAAATATGGGGGTCCTGGAAGTTTAAAAGTTGCCAAACCACTGATTTAGAGTGAACTGAAGGTCATATGATTTGGGGATTGACATTGGTCATTAACTAGGTTGTTGCAGGAAGTTTGCTTTCCTAAGAGGAAGATGTGGTTTATTTGGTTCCTATGTGAGAGCTGAGTTGACATGGTTTAATTTGGCCAGAGATGTGAAAGTGAAAGTGGAGCAAACCGTGATCTATGTTGTGATCTTGAAAACAACAGTAATCTATTTTTAAATGCATCTTCAGATTTACATGCAAGTGTTTTAGCAACTTTGCTGGGAGGAGATAAACACACTAATTTCATGTTGGTGAATTATCAGGATAATCTTGAATATCCTCACAGTCACAAGCGACTCACTTAGAGAGTTTGACAGCATACCACCCATACCAGTGTCCCTTAAGTTCCTATGGTGTTTTATTGCCAGTGGGCACATTCTTACAACATGCTGACATATTTTACACTTTCAGTCAGTGTTGAAAAGATCACAATTTTGATCATATATGTTCACATTCAGAGTGGACATTTATTTTATGCACAACAATGGTCTTTAATATATAAAACATCACAGACAAAGTGCAATTCATATCAAATAAAGAATAGCAATCGAGTGCTCTGTGCTCACATTACTATTACTGACACACATTTCTCTTTAGTCATTAGTAGAGTTATGTTGGTTGCCTAGCACCCATCAAAACACTCCAAAGAGGTGGTTCCTCTGCCAGTGCACCCCCCGCCCCCCTCCCCCAGCACTGGTTACCTCACTTCCTCCTCACCACATTTCTCTAAACAGTCTACTGTTGTCTCAGACATGCACACAGCATAGCCATAGTGTTAATTTAATTCTGGGAGTAATACAGTTAAATAAACACTAAGGAATACACAAGTACTGTTTAGAGATACACCTGTTTCCATCAGAGAGCATACTGATCAATGTACAATAATAATCTTTTCACTTTTTGTATAATTTGCCTGCATGTTGTTACCTGCTGCATTAATGTGACGATAAATTGTAATTAAATTCCTAAAGAGAAAGAAAGAATTGTAGGCTCCCATCTGATCGCACCAGGAAGACAATGTCCCACTCCCAGGCCAAGTCATCTTGGGCACCAGTAAGGCATTGAGTTTAATTTAGACTCTGCTGTGGCTTTCTAAAAAGAAAAGATCTGCAAACAATGTGAGCTAGTCCTTTTCATCAAGCAACATCATTGCACTAGTGTGTACAACTTAGGCTGAAGTAGGAAGTACAAATGCTGGCTTTGGGGAATTGAGAGAATATTTTATCCTGCCATATTGTTGGAAGCAAGACCAGTTGGCTCACGTGTTTTGTCCCTGAGCTGGGTTCGGTTGTTGTGACACCGAAATGTGTCAAATTCATCACCTGTCTGCCTGTGCGTCTGGGTATGGTTGGTAATGTACAGTGGGTATGGTTGGTAATGTACAGTGGGTATGGTTGGTAATGTACAGTGGGTATGGCGCAGTCGTTTTCTAAATAGAAGTTCCCACAGTCTGTCATCTTGTACAGAGATGGTAGGAAATGATGTCAGATTGTCAGCCCAGAAAATGCTCTCACTCTTCATCTCACACGCACACACTATCTTTCCCTTTTGCTCTTGACACCCTGATCCCACCATCTACCCACCCCAGTGACACCCCACAGCCCAATGTTGCTATGATATATAATATATTACAGTCTCAGGACCCTAGGACCTTAGTAGACACTAGACACCAATGGAGAACAAGGCAGCGGTGCCGACAGCAGCCATGTAATATCGCCTCTCTGCCAACTCAGTGCCATCAGAGTTGCATTATACCGATAGGGTGGTAATCATTTAGGCTATAATCTATTTTTGTTTTGTTTCCACATGGATTCAACATGGTCATCATTATTAACTAGGATCCTAGAATTGGTCCTAAAATGTAGGAACTAGCCACACGCATGCACACGTACCTTAATCATACCATCACCTGAGTGTTACATTTACTGTGCGTACGTCCAAGCTTGCTTGACAGGTTGTGACACCCAGAGGCTTAAGTCTAGTTTATTTAACAAGGTTAGAAGTGGTGTGCTGAAGATGGCAGCTACTTGTTTTCTTTCCACACGGACCATGAAGCCTCTGATAAAAGAACACAGTAACAGTACCATCACACTGCTACTGTTTAATACTGTGGCTGCATGGTTTGGTTTCACTGTTTCACAGCAAACCATCCATAGCTTTTACTTTCTATTGATGAACTCTTAGCATCGGCAGCAGCAGAAGTACTGGGACTCGAGCCAGCGGGCGACACAGTGCCGATTCCAAAGTCAGGCTGTAGTCATACTTGAAATAAGAGGGATCATTCCACTGCTTTTAACCACCCTAATAAAGCCCATGTCATTCTGCCATTATTACTTGTCATATCAGTGTCCCACTGTCCCTGTCAAAGCAGAGCTTCCATAAGCAGCTGAGGTGAGAATAGAGCAGCCAGTAAACGGGGTACTAAAGGCTAATTGTGCAATGAATACAGCACAAGAGAAAATAAATCCTCCACTGCATTGTCTCAGAGTCTTTTGCAGAATTATAGAATTATTAGAATTATAGAATGGCTTTAGACAAGTGGCTGTATTAGCATCCTGTCTTATTACGCTGGGAAACTACAGTAACTACAGTAACCTCTGACCCAGTGGTGAAGAGTGGGTGGAGAGACTGCACATGCTGTGAATGGATCAGGAGTGATCCACCTGACTACTGTGGCCAGCCTGCCAACAGCAAACCTAGCTTGCACGCATGCATACACACACACACACACACACACACACATATGCATGCAACATATACATACCTACCTGCCACTAGATGAATATTACACAATGCGTTTGAACTCTCTCTAGTCTTCTTACATAACTTATCTTATAAAACATTTAGATGCAGTAGGTTTTCCTCTAATGTTATGTTTGGCTGTGAGAAATGGCCACACCAAATTCCTCAGTCAAAGGCCAACTGTGCAGGCGCTCTTTGGAGACAGATGTGAAATACCCTCTGGACTACTTTAAGATTGTGTTACCGTATCTGTGGGTGTCGACTGAGGAGTGTCCCATTAAACTGCTAAGGTGACTATTAGGGCCAACATGAAACATTGTTCTCTCCACTGTTGTAAAAAATCACCCCCTTCCTGGTTAGAATTGACTAGAGTAGTGTTTAATTCTTATATTGCCTGCAAACTGCCAGTTGGAGATAAAACATTCATTGTGGATTCAGGGCCATAGTGTGTGACACAGTGAGTAAGAGGGAGATAAGTGAATTATACAGTAGAGCCAGACCGAACTTTTGACGTCATCGGCATCTGCACTCATGCAGCTGATGTTTTTTTTTTACCACTTCCCTATTTTGGGCATGTATAGGAGAAAGCCTTAAAAAATAGATGGTCTTAGAATTGCATTAGTGTGACACGTTGTGAGCTGTACTTTTTTTTTTGTCTATGGCTAAAGTTTTTCCCAATTTTATTTATTATTGTCTCCACCAGGCCGAAGGCATGGGGAGAGAGTATGTTTTGCACTTGTTGTGTGATTGTGTCCATCCGTCCGTCTGTGTACAGCTAATTTCCGGCACCGTTAACCCGGTCGATGCCAAATTTTGCACACACACTCCCTGGATGCCAATGATGAACCTCTGCCCCAAATTGTCCAGAACGGCCTGTTATAGCGCCACCAGGAGGCAGACTTTTGAAAAACACATTTGTTGATATTACTCAAAAAAATCCCGCAAATCGTTACACACTATCTCTATAGTCATGTGTTCACGCCGGATCTGTCTGATATTTCATATTCCATCCTAATTGGCTAACATTGGCTTTCAAAGTTTGCAGGATTAGATTATTATTAGAAACGTTTGAATTATTTCATCGACATCAGTGGTCGAAGACCCTCCAAAATCTGGCATCGGACCAAAATGTCTAGTCTAGTCTAGAGAGGCTAGAGTACAGTAGATACAGCAGGATGTTTCTCTATACATAGCATCTTCCTCTAATTGTCTTTTAAACAATTATATGTTGTACACCAGAAATCCAATCCAATCCACTTATATAGCACGTTTCAAAACTCAGGGTTTACAAAGTGCTGTACAGGAGAAAACAAATGCACTAAAGCTACCACACAGAAATGGGCTGCATGGAATGTTTTATTCTGCTGTGTGTGTGCCTCTTTTTAACAAGCCCAGATTGTTGCTCGTTGTGTGGCTCCAGTGGATCTTGAAATCATTATGACTGACTGACTGACTCGGTGCACTCTAATAACTCTCTCTCTCTCTCTCTCTCTGTCTGTCTGTCTGTCTTGTGCTCTGTAGTCGCAGCCCAGCCAGGCCACGCCCACAGCAGCAGCCCAGGTCTCCTCCGTGAAGCCTGCCCAGTTTGAGGTACGTGTAACGCGTTCGTCTCACATGTTTTCTCTCTCCCCATCTCTCTCACTCTCTTTCTTTAAGCACATTAACCCTGGCGTACCTAGTTTGGACACATTGTTTGTACAGTACATATACTGTACTGTACACATCGCTTAGAGATGTTGTGTGACATGACATCACGAAAATGTACTTTGCAAGCCAAAGAGTACATCATTGTGATGTCACTTATCTCATGAACCTAAGTTCTAGACCTCCAGTTCTAGGATAAATAGTAGGGGGGGGACTTTTTATTATTTCCACACAACAACTCTAAGGTATATTAATGACGAAAATGAGTGGTTTTCCCTTTTACTTTTTCCCCCAAGTGTGATAACCTTTCCAACTGACGCCCCCCTCACTCTCCGTATCTCATCTGGGTCACATTGGGTATTGTATGCTTTCCTGTTGTAGCTTAGCGTGCTAAGAGTTCTCCGTGGTTTCTCGGTTCAGTGTAGCTGCATCCTCTTAAGGTGCAACGCGGAGAAAAGAAAACCTTCCTTTTCCTTCCATTCAAGCACTTGAGGAAACACCCAACGTCTCGGCACGGGGGAGAGCAGTACTAACCCCAACAATGACCTTGAGTGAAAACACATGGCTTTGATGTTCTTATGATTGGTTTTGTGGATTTTCAAGACAGAATTGAACAGAACTATTCAAGGCATTTTGTAATGCGTTCTAGCTCCAGTTATAAGGAGAGTCATTCACAGAGATAATGTGGAAAACATTATGTTATGTCACAATTGTAAATATTGATCCTCCACAAAAAGCTTTTTTACAGACGCCTCAAGGAAGTTAATATTCACACACAGGCTCAGTAGAAACGGCTCAACTCAACACATTCTTAGTGGTAAATTGCTCAAACAGAAATAAGGCATAAATAAGGTGAATGTGTGTGGTGTGTGTCGCAATTGATTTAGGTATAATTTGAGCACAATTGCAGGTGTCTAACCCTTGTTCAATGTTGAATTGGTCTCAGATAAGACCACTGAACTGATGTATTCTTTTCAAACTTTATTGCTCGTAATTAACTTCTATTCAGTGTAGAGGCCATTCAACAGCTTCTGAGCCAAATGCGCCACACAGGGCCTGAATGTCAAATTGAATAGCGGGGGAAAGTAAATAGTTCTGTAGATCAGCAGCTCTTCCCACCTGCACAGCAAAATATCCAGCTTTAATCAAACCCTCAAAGAGTGTTCAAATGGACCCAAATGTAGGGATTATTTATTTTTTGCCTTCGCCTTTTTTATTTTTATTGATGAAAGTAGGCTGACAGGAAATGGGGAGAGAGATTGGGGGGGGGGGTGACACGCAGTAAAGGCCGCCGGGATCAGGCGTCGAACCCGCAGCACACTGCCAGACTGGATTACCAGCCAAGGTGCCCAGACAGCTACGCCAGCCGCCCGGCCCGTAATGAGGATTGAATCTTGTTCTACTCATATTATGTCTCATTCTTTTCTGAGCTTGTTCATAAACAAGCAAATCCTGTGGGACTCAATGGAAACTCCCCATGAGTTATAATTGTCTCTCATTAGAAGCTGACCTCTGTGACCCCCTCCCTCCCAGCTACTAGCTGCTAGAGAGGGACTCGGCAGTGTTGCTAACATCATTAATACGGCGGTGACGACGAATTGTACACACAACAACTAACACGATGATTACCCTGTGGCGATTATAACCCTACACTCTACCCTGTGATGATTTATTCTCTGTCAGCTACACACTTGAAGTTATAGCTTGGACCGAAGGCGATCAGGAGTGACAGAGAGAGAACACTGTATGACCAAAACAAAAAAGACTTGGATGTGTCACAGAAGTTATATCGTTAGTTAATGTATCAGAAGATCTGATATCACTACTTGATAATATGTTACAGAAGGCATCATCAGGCATGGCTGCAAAGCCTGTTGGGACGACAGGAGTCACAGGGACCACTGGGAAAGTGACACCTAAAGCCATGCCGGAGGTACACTTTTATTGTGGCTGCTAAGCGGCGTGTGGGGCTTTTCTTCTTTGGTTGTTTGGTGTTTGTACACAACAGTAACACTTCATCCTTCATTTGGGGACTCATCACTGTTGGGTGTTCATTCGCCCGGGTTACGTGGCAACTCCTCTTGACTTCACAACCCTTCTTCCATGATGCTGTGGTTTTATCTCTTTCTTTTCATCCCAAGCCTTTTTGTAAAACATTCCTCCTCTTCTCTGTGGGTTCCTCCGGGGTGCGCCGCACACATCCATCCATCCCCGCTTCTCACAATGGCCACTTGCTGAGAACCTGCTCTTTCTCAACACCAGACCGCTGTGCTTGCAGTGAATGCTGCTGTATTTGTACTGTGAGCTGGGCATAATATTCAATAACATTTTCATAACATGTGCTAAAACACTCGCTCCTTTGGTTTGTAGACGGCTCTTGTTACTCCTACAGTAGCCGGTGCTACTGTTATTGACATGGCGTCAGCAGAGGCGCGGGGCAGCACTAAAGATCTCCCCAAGGTAACCTTTTTGGCCTTCGCTTCCTTCTTATTGTGTAAGCCAGGAGTGCTGGTCTGTGATTCCAGGCCTACAGTAGATCACTGTTTCCCAAGCAGTGGGTCGGGACCCATTTGTAGGTCGCGGACACAATTTTATGGGTCCCTTAATTAATTTATTATTTGTATTATTATTATTTCAAAACATTTTCAATAAAAATTACCAAAAAAGTAAAAGATGTCATGATTTAAAAACTAAATTAAATTATAGAAAATCAGTAATTTCATGTGCAAATCAAAGAAAAGTATAAGAAATTCCATGAATTAGAAAACAAACGTTGAAGAAGTATAGTGAAACTAGCCGATCTACTGTACAAGCTCCCAACGCGGGGTGATGCGTTGTAAGCTTATAGATATGCTATTTCACTAGTTTGGGTCCCGGGGAAATGTCTTTTTGGGGTCTTGAGCTAAAACGTTTGGGAACCAGTGGCCTAGAAGATCATCTACTTCACGGTGACATGAAAGTCTGATTGTAGCTCAACTCTCCTGTTCTAACCGCTTTGATCAGTCAGTGGTTTAACTAAGTTTTAAACCCATTTCGACCTGTTGTATAGCTACACAGTACGTCTTTATACCTTTCAATCCGGGACAGCAAACTGTTAGGATTCAGAAGCCTCCTCAGATCTAAATGGGTTCCTCTCTGTTGGTTGACCGCTTGCTGATCAAGGGTCAGACTAGTCTCAGCCCGGGCCACTCAAAACACAAGGCAAACTAATTAGGTCTGTCACTGTTATTACATTTTACTTGACGATTAAAATTGTCGCTTTCTGTCAAAATTACATTTCTGTTTGACTTTTAAGGCTTCGTAAACATAAAGGGTGCACAGGGAAGATATGACAAATGACTAAAACATGAATAGTGAAAGTAGCCAATCTACAAGATGTGAAGCAATTTTTAGTATTCCAGTATTTTTGAAAATGTTTGAAAATATATAAACATTGTGATTATCTCAAATAATTGCGATTAGGCGATTATTATGTAATTATTGTGACAGGCCTACCTAAAATGAATACAAATTGCAATGATCTGACCATAGAATCAACAGATGCCTCTTTATGCTGCTTTACTGTAACCTTGAGCAAGAGTCCTACATGTATTATTTTATAATAATGTTTTGAGAGATATTTTAAATGCACTCCCTGTGCGTTGTTGTGTCAACATGTTGAGTAATCGTTGCATTGTTTGTAGACTGCGGTCAAAGCCACAGCTCCAGCAGCCCCTGCCACCGGAGCCACCACCACTCCAACCAAACCCAAAGAGTCTCCCAAAGGCACAGCCAGCAAGGTAGAGTTCTGTCACCAGAGCGCCGTTAAGAGAGCTCTTCAAACCTCTCTTCTGCTCAAAACTTCCGGTGCTTTCTTTGCTCTTCTTTGCTCCATTTCTTTCTCCTTACCCTCCATCCACGTTGTGCCACAGAGGCTGGTGTGAGACTGCATGCTGCTCTCACGCAGAATGATCCTTTGCTTCGGGAGGGTCGTCATCATCGCTCTATCGAATATGTTGACGTTGCAGGAGATCTCCTTAGAGAAGCACGTCTCTCTGCTTCACACTTTCACACCTTGTTTTTTCTGCGCTGGAGTTGACTGGTTGGGAAGGAGGGTCTTTACTGTAGCTCGTGCTGTGCCCACACTTGCTGTTGCACTGCCACTCCCACTCAAACCACAGCTGGCAGGATTCAGGTGTTGTCGGGAAGCGGGAGAGGTGTTTCCTCCGCCCACATTTCATTGCATGTCTACGTCATCGGCTGTCGTCATGCTGGTGGCTTCAGGGATTGCTTAAGGTGGATGCTCAAAGCCTTGCTCACATGGTTCCTCCATCTTAATGCCGTCTTAAGTTGTGACCAATGACAATGTTGTGGGAAACACCCCGAGTTTCTGTTTTCTACTTGATCTATAATCATCTTAAATGCATTGCCTTGTAGAGTGCCAAAGTCGCTCCTGCCAAAGGGACTCCGACGAAAGTGGATACAGCTAAAGGAACTCCGACCAAAATGGATACCGCCAAAGTGTCTCCTACCAAAGTGGCGCCCGCCAAAGTCGCCAAAGCCGCTCCTAGTCCTACCAAAGTAGATCCCATTAAAGAGACTCCTACCAAAGTCGATGCTGCCAAAGCGGCTCCTAGTCCTGCCAAAGTCGATCCCACTAACGTTGCAAAGTCTGCCTCAGCTGCTGCAACTGCGAGTGTTTCTGTAAAGGGAGAGGCAGAGGAGTCTAAACCGTCACAGAGCAAGGTAGTTATAATGTCTGTCAATGGTGATGTATATTTGTTTGGTACGGCATGATACTGTAAGTCAAACGCACCATCAGCGCTGTGTTTGCTCTCCATGTAATAATGCACAATAGGCAGTGTTATGCAATAGGCAGTGTTAAAAGAGGAGCAAAAGTGTCTAGAATGTTCTGTGGTTTTAATATGTTACGTTACATTTTGTGTTTTAGGATGCAGAGTGATTTAGGATGTAAGAAGGAAAGCACAGTGAGCGGCTCAGTTTGTTTAAGTGCCTTTTATTATTATAAATTTAAGGCACATAGGTTGGTGAACCAATAGGAAGCTGGCGTCGGTTTCCAGCGCTAGTTTGAACCTTCCTCTCTAATCCTTGAAAAGCTTGGATACTTTCAGGCATATGTCCATATGGACTGACACACACACACACACACACACACACACACACACACACACACACACTCGGCAGGCTCCAGGATGAAATGACTGAAGGGGCAGTTGAAAGTGGCGAGGGGCCCACCATTTTTATATAGTAAAACACTATGTACATAAAACTTAAACTGAGGGGGCAGAATTTGCAAATTATGGTGTCAGGCCCCCTCTGGCACGGTACCCCCGCAGCACCGGGCCTGGTTATATCGTCCATCCTAGCCTAGTATGCTGACTCTCCTGGTCTGGCTTGCAGGTGCAGGTCGAGGTTGCTCCCCCAGTGGTCAAGGCAGCCAAAGAGGTACAGTAGGATTAGACACGTACGTGTGTGCGCGTGTGTGTGTGTGTGTGTGTGTGTGTGTGTGTGTGTGTGGTTGTGTGTGGTTGTGTGTTGTGTGTGTCTAGTCTACAGCGTGGTGAGATGTGTTTCTTGTATTTTTCAGGCGCCCTCTGAGGACCCCTTTGATGCCCTGGCCAGCAGTTTAGCCCCCTCAAAACCTCTCACCCCCCCACCTGTATACACTGGGCCAGAGGTCACGGAGGTCAGTGTGTGCCTATGTGCATGCGTGCGTACGTGTGTGTGTGTTTAATATAAAGTGTGTGTGTGCTTTTGAGTCGAGTTGATGATGTTGATATGATTACATTCAAGCTGTGATCTGTATCTTATTTTAAAACGCTGTTTTAACTGTGTGGTAGAGTATATTAATCCATTAAAACTGTGAAAGCATCTGTGATTTTTCGTTTGCTACCCGTATTTAAAAATAGCAGAAATGCAAACTCACAGCACGTGACTTCCTGCCGCATGGTGTGCTCGTATACATTTTTGAAAAATCGTGATTTTTTTTAACACACACATCTTCTCTTCTGGGGGGTCCCTAACACAAAACATGTTTCAGATGGGAGGTCTGCGGCCAAATATATATAATTTTGCGGGGTCCTGCAGGGCATGAAAAAGTTTGAGATTACTGATTTAGAAGGCATTTGTAGAATCGGGGGGAATCTTAATGGGTTAATTCGGGTGTGTAATGGTGTGCATTGCATGTGTGTGTGTGTGTGTGTGTGTGTGTGTGTGTGTGTGTGTGTGTGTGTGTGTGTGACAGCATGGCATCAACAGCATGGAGGGTGTTCTCTGTGGAGAGAGGGAGGACACACTCCCTCCAGGCTACAGGTTGGAAGATATGGTCAGTCACCACTAACTATATTTATTGTTTATTGTTTATTAGGAATCCCCGTTAGCTTTTGCCATGACAAAAGCTACTCCTCCTGGGATCCGACACAGACAAACATTTTAACAAAGACATGGATTACAATTATTCACAATCAATATAATCGGGGGAAAAAAATGAAAATAAAAATCAATGAAAGTAGTTAAATTACACATTATGTGCCTCTGGGGATTATTGCAGGCTTATTTGCATATGGTGTTCTTTTAACTTGATCGTTTATGCAATTCGGCAATGAGTTCCATCCTATTATAGCTCTATACTGTAGGTAATAGAAGATTTGTTCTTGGTTTAAGTGTTACCAGAACACCTGAACTGGATAACTGGCTTGTCTAGTCATATAATGACCAGGTAGGATACGTAAGAGATTAACATGACCATAATATGGTCATGTTAATCTCTTACGTATCCTACCTGGTCAAAGAAATACTGTGTTTTTTTTAATCAATTGAAAGTAAAAGGGTGAGAATACGTGAATGTAATCTATTCTCAACAGTAAGCCATGATAGATTAGAGGTGTAAATGATAATTATGATAACTGAATTCACTCTGTGTTGCTCTGCATTTTCTAGACACCAGCTCTCCCAGATGTCAAACCAAAGGATGAGCCTGTAAGTGACGTTACACACACCCGCACACACACACACACACACACACACACACACACACACACACACTGCACACCCCCGCACATACTGTACAGCAGACATACCATT
Organism: Protomyctophum bolini; assembly: GCF_963924005.1. NCBI lineage: Eukaryota > Metazoa > Chordata > Actinopteri > Myctophiformes > Myctophidae > Protomyctophum > Protomyctophum bolini. Next base: position 20,456,997 of record NC_137863.1, read on the forward strand.
TCTATGATCTTCTGGTTCCTCTGGTGTAGGGAATGTTGCATTGCATTGTGGGGTGTTGGCTCAGCAAATAATAAAAAGAGGACCCACCTTGAACCCATTTGCTTTTGTTCTGCCCAACCCATTCGCACTAGCAACCGTACACATTCACACCTGTGGTGGTGGGATAGGTACACCAATTGAGTAAAAGTTCCATAGAAATTTGCTTAGAGTAGCAAAAGTAGTCATTATGTAGAATGCCCATTTCTGAATCATATCACGTTACCGGACTATAATTATTCATAACCACTTTAATACGGTAAGTCCTATAACTTAGTTTATATCTACAAGCTCACAATGTGCAGCTTGTATAGATCTGCTATTTCAAAGATTCTACATTAATAATTTGATTAATTATTGATCGTCTAAATCTGCAAAGTAGCTTGTAACTAAACGCTGCTAAATAAAAAATGTTGTGGAGCTGATTTTTTAGAGAGCCGGCCTGGGAAGACTAAAGGTCCCAGGTTCTATTCCAGCCCTCAGCAATGTGTCCAAAGTGTCAACCTGAGCAAGGCACTTAATCCCTTAACTGCTCCCTGAGTGCTTCACACCCACGGCTGCTCACTGCTCCTAGGATGGGTAAAACATGCAAATTATTATTATATAGTACAATATTTGCCTCTGAGATGTAATCTCAGAGGCAAATATTGTTTGAAAAATCACAATACTCAAGTGAAGTAAAAGTAACCCCAGTCCCAGACATGCACAGTGCACAGAGTAAATGTACTTAGTTACTTTCAACCACTGCTGTCCCACCCACAAACGCAAGGCAAACACACACATTTCTACATGATCCTCCCATCACACTCTCACTGTTTACTTTACACTGCACACACACACACACACACACACACACACACCCATTCTGATCTGACTGAAGGCTACGCCTACTTTGTCTTATTATCTCTATTGGTGCTTGTTGCCTATTCAGACACATGGCTCTTATGTAATCCAGATGTTATCTTGTTCAAATATCGTCTGTCGGGTGGAAACCTCATATGTCCAAAACTTCAATGATTCTTCAGGATCCAAATTTAAAATGGCAAAAGTAGCAGAGCTTCCAGATCTGCTACTTTTGATGCCTTTGTGTGACACTGTAGTATGATCAAGTAGAACGTTAATATATATATATTTTTTTTAAACACAAAAAGTTAAAATATGGAGAAAATAAGTTTCTGCCCAATATCAATAATATATTATGTATACATATTACATATGTCATTTAGATGTATGCTGTCTTTTTTGTTAACTGTACCCTACAATAGATTACCTTTCACTCCGATCTCACTCCATAGATGCAGACTGTACTTTGTAAATGTAATCTGTAAGTGTGTCTTTGCGTCTTTGCTTTCGTACAGTACAGTATGTCACGGTTCTCAAATTGGGCATAATGTGGAAACATCAAAGCGAGTATGACACGTCAAATGTTTTCATTGAGTGGAATTTAGTTGTGATTTAGGTTCTGTGGAATGCAATGGGTGGGGCAGTGTTTTTCCCCTTCCTTCACTGTTGCTTCACACAGTGCTGTCTGCTTTGAATCATTTAGGAATTCATTACTCGGCCCATTGTGCCCTCTAGTGGCATTTCGTTACATGGCATTTCTAGAGCTGGTTTGCCCTCTCTGTGCTGTTGACAAGTCATTTGAGACATTCATTTCTAGAGCTGGTTTGCCCTCTCTGTGCTGTTGACAAGTCATTTGAGACATTCATTTCTAGAGCTGGTTTGCCCTCTCTCTGTGCTGTTGACAAGTCATTTGAGACATTCATTTCTAGAGCTGGTTTGCCCTCTCTGTGCTGTTGACAAGTCATTTGAGACATTCATTTCTAGAGCTGGTTTGCCCTCTCTGTGCTGTTGACAAGTCATTTGAGACATTCATTTTGTGAATTGGGATGCACTGTATTTTACATGGTTTATACTGTGGAAGTGATGAGCTCTGTGTGTAGTGATGCACTGTTTTGTTTGTCATTCTCAGAAGCCAATGAGCACAGATGAGGCCCTGGATTCTCTGTCGTTTGGTTTCATGAGCTCCACACCTCCCGCAGCACCCCAGCAAGACAAGGTTTGGTGGAGTCTCTGAACCTTTGATTAGACGTTAAAGTTAGAATGTTACACTTAGCTCATAAGTCATGACAGCACCACTGAGGTCTTTTACACTACGTTGACAAGAGGTTCATAATTCGAATTAAAAAATGTATTTCAATTTGGAATTTGGTATTCATAGTACAATAGCTCGCTTTGTAAAAATAAATTACATTTTCAAGTGAAAAAAGTGTCGACTGACAACCAACACTATATTTAACTGATAGTACATGTCTTTGGATCAAAGTATAAATTATACTTTATTATTATTATTATCATCTCCAATGACATTTTTAGTGATTTTACATTTTATGACAAAGACAAAACAATTAACTTGTATGTCATTTTTGTGTCATTTTTGTCTGGTATGTGTAGAAAATGGAGACGGCCTCATCTGCTGGCTTCTCGAACTTTGCACCACCTCCCCCTGCCTCTGTCAAGGTACAGTAAACATCTGGATCTAACTAATGAGTTCACAGCTGTGTGTAGCCTAGCGTGCCGTAGAATGCATGGAATGCACGGTAGAACGCATGGATATAGGTGAACTCAGCCCATTTGGCTAATATGTTGCCCTTAATAGTGTCAATAATCAAATCAATTTATTTATATAGAACAACTCTCGTTTTACCAAAGTGCTGTACAGAACACTACACGGCACATCCATAATGTTGTAATAATGACTACTCATATTAATCAAATTATTAAAATCACATGACTTGTGGTAGACTTTGGGCAATCTTTAGTGTCTGATTTAATCCTGCTACTACTGATAAAACACTCAGCACAGCACAGTGGCCTTGCGGTTGGAGTGTCCGCCCAGAGATTGGGAGATTGGGGACGGGGTCATACCAAACAAAGACTATAAAAATGGGACCCAGTGCCTCCCTGCTTAGTATTCAGCACCAAGGCTTGGATTGGGGGTGAGTCCCTGGCTGCAACATACTGTACTAGCGCCATGTCCAGGGGGTGTAATTGTACATCATGGTTGTGGCATGTACTTACTTGCTACACTATGAGGAGAACACAAGGGGGGGGTATTGTAAACTGTAATCTGCGCATCTCTTTTGTACATGCAGTTTCTTGTTGATGACATGTATTTTTGTGTACATTTTGTTATGCTACCACAATGGAAACAAGTCCCCAGGACTTTTTTGTGTTATTTTTTTAACATTAATGACTTGCTGTACCACATACTGCTTAATTATTTTTTAAAGTATTCAATCAATCAATAAAAATATGCTGAGCTGCGCTTGGTCAGCTTTTATGCGGACAGAGATACTTAGGGATCAAGACAGACAAATAGACATAAAGAAAACAAATTGGTTCCCAAACTGTGGGTCGGGTCCCCAAATATGTATATATTATTTGGGGGGGGGGTCCCCAATTATGATTATTTTGGGGGTAGGCCTACTTGAGGCCTGAAACGTTTTGGAACACATGCTCTAGAGACAGCTAGGGCCCATTTTTTGCACCACGTGTAGAAAAGTCATGTGTCAACTCTTTTCTCTCCTGCATGTGCTCCAGAAACCTGAAAGCCCTGCGGAGGTGAGTCCTGGAAAGCCTCCTGCCGACAAGAAAGCCAAGGTGGAGAAAGCTGCTGCTGACGACTTCTGTCTCATGTCTGGACTGGAAGCCCCCGTGGACACCAAGCCCACGACAGACGAGGTGAGACAGGAGATACACTCAGGCCCCTTTTCCACCGGGGGGGGAACAAGTCTTTCCACTGAAAAATGAATTGGTGCGGAACCCTAAAAGTTGGTTCAGAGAATCAGAACTGGAACCAAAAAATGGCAGCCGGTTCTGTGAAAGCACCAACTGGTTCCATGAATCTAGAATGGGACCAAATGTAGAACCAAAGTTCTTTTGGTGGAAAAGGGGCCACACACAGGCAGACACAGCACCAGAAGGAGCTCTTCACCGATCAACCCAGATTCAAACACAAACATGGGGTTAAATGCGTTCTGCTGCTATGCCACCACAATGTGGACAGACATAAAAAAAGTGTCACTCCTTAACCACCACTATAAAAGAGCACCTGTCCTTGGTCCTAACAAAGTCTGAGCTTAACACCAGAAATGAACCCCCACCCCTTCCAACTGTTTACTGTACATATGTTTTATTTATACTAGTGTTAATGTCTTGTATATTATTGTATGTCTTTAAACGTCACTATGAATTGAATACACAGGACCGCAATGGAAACAAGCCCTTAGGGCTTTTTGTGTTATCCTTATTGCACCGTTGTATAATCGTATCACTGTACTATTTGCAAACCGTTAATAAAGTATCAATAGAATAGTTCATACAGCACATATTCACAATATGTATACAGTTTTACTCCTATACTTTGACACTAGTATACACTAGTAGACAACTTAACAAAAACAAAGGCTCTCCACGTAGATGATTTATTACTGTCTATTGTCTCCTTCAGGGTGCTTCCATGTCTCTGGATGCCCTCAGCGCTCTTGGGGACTCACTGGGAGCCCCAGAACCAGTACTCGAACCCCCCAAACTCAGACCCGAGGACATCATCTCGGTACGGAACACCCTTTATTGACCCTTCATTAGCTTGGCTCACAATATTTAACCTCACGTACTGTGGCATGTTTTTTCTGGGCTGAGTCTTAACACCCTGGCCTCTAAAATTAGGGTTGGACCTGTAATTTTGGGTGATCATGAATCTGTTGAAGGATTCTATATAACTGTGCATTTTTTGCATAGTGTTAAACGTTCTCTTCATCTCTTTCTCACCTTGACCTTTTCCCGGTTTTAGGAAGGCAAAGTCAAGTCGGAGAAGGGTGTTCGCGTTGGAGAGAGAGACGACACTCTCCCTCCAGAATACAGGTTTACAGAAGACGATGTCAAAGATCTGCCCGCTCCCAAACCTGAGGTGAGACACCTCGATATACAACTGTCAGTCACATTATAATGTCTCACCTGACACATGCTGCAACATGTCTACAGTATAATGTCTCACCTGACACATGCTGCAACATGTCTACAGTATAATGTCTCACCTGACACATGCTGCAACAGGTCTACAGTATAATGTCTCACCTGACACATGCTGCAACATGTCTACAGTATAATGTCTCACCTGACACATGCTGCAACATGTCTACAGTATAATGTCTCACCTGACACATGCTGCAACAGGTCTACAGTATAATGTCTCACCTGACACTGCTGCAACATGTCTACATTATAATGTCTCACCTGACACATGCTGCAACATGTCTACAGTATAATGTCTCACCTGACACATGCTGCAACATGTCTACAGTATAATGTCTCACCTGACACATGCTGCAACATGTCTACATTATAATGTCTCACCTGACACTGCTGCAACATGTCTACATTATAATGTCTCACCTGACACTGCTGCAACAGGTCTACAGTATAATGTCTCACCTGACACATGCTGCAACATGTCTACAGTATAATGTCTCACCTGACACATGCTGCAACATGTCTACAGTATAAGACACATGCTGCAACAGGTCTACAGTATAATGTCTCACCTGACACATGCTGCAACATGTCTACAGTATAATGTCTCACCTGACACATGCTGCAACATGTCTACAGTATAATGTCTCACCTGACACTGCTGCAACATGTCTACAGTATAATGTCTCACCTGACACATGCTGCAACATGTCTACAGTATAAGACACATGCTGCAACATGTCTACAGTATAATGTCTCACCTGACACATGCTGCAACATGTCTACAGTATAATGTCTCACCTGACACATGCTGCAACAGGTCTACAGTATAAGACACATGCTGCAACAGGTCTACAGTATAAGCAGAGATTGAGAGCACTTGACTTCTAATGATGCTCTACAACTGTTGGTTCTCATCAAGCTGTCTTGAGCCAAGAGTTGCTTAGCAACATAATAATGTGTGATGATGAATCTCACATATGACTGAAATGTCTTTTTTTTTTACTTCATTTGAAGCATTGTTGTACTGGGAGTGATGCTGTACCAACCCACATCAACTTTTGTTTTACTTTTAGGCAACAGCCACAAAAACTTTTAACTTTGATGGTCTTACCCATCATAACGTGCTCCATCTCATAATAAACTATTGAACTTTGATGGTCTTACCCATCATAACGTGCTCCATCTCATAATAAAATATTGAACTTTGATGGTCTTACCCATCATAACGTGCTCCATCTCATAATAAACTATAGAACTTTGATGGTCTTACCCATCATAACGTGCTCCATCTCATAATAAACTATAGAACTTTGATGGTCTTACCCATCATAACGTGCTCCATCTCATAATAAACTATTGAACTTTGATGGTCTTACCCATCATAACGTGCTCCATCTCATAATAAACTATAGAACTTTGATGGTCTTACCCATCATAACGTGCTCCATCTCATAATAAACTATAGAACTTTGATGGTCTTACCCATCATAACGTGCTCCATCTCATAATAAACTATTGAACTTTGATGGTCTTACCCATCATAACGTGCTCCATCTCATAATAAACTATTGAACTTTGATGGTCTTACCCATCATAACGTGCTCCATCTCATAATAAACTATTGAACTTTGATGGTCTTACCCATCATAACGTGCTCCATCTCATAATAAACTATTGAACTTTGATGGTCTTACCCATCATAACGTGCTCCATCTCATAATAAACGATTGAACTTTGATGGTCTTACCCATCATAACGTGCTCCATCTCATAATAAACTATAGAACTTTGATGGTCTTACCCATCATAACGTGCTCCATCTCATAATAAACTATTGAACTTTGATGGTCTTACCCATCTTAACGTGCTCCATCTCATAATAAACTATAGAACTTTGATGGTCTTACCCATCATAACGTGCTCCATCTCATAATAAACTATAGAACTTTGATGGTCTTACCCATCATAACGTGCTCCATCTCATAATAAACTATTGAACTTTGATGGTCTTACCCATCATAACGTGCTCCATCTCATAATAAACTATTGAACTTTGATGGTCTTACCCATCATAACGTGCTCCATCTCATAATAAACGATTGAACTTTGATGGTCTTACCCATCATAACGTGCTCCATCTCATAATAAACTATAGAACTTTGATGGTCTTACCCATCATAACGTGCTCCATCTCATAATAAACTATTGAACTTTGATGGTCTTACCCATCATAACGTGCTCCATCTCATAATAAACTATAGAACTTTGATGGTCTTACCCATCATAACGTGCTCCATCTCATAATAAACTATAGAACTTTGATGGTCTTACCCATCATAACGTGCTCCATCTCATAATAAACTATTGAACTTTGATGGTCTTACCCATCATAACGTGCTCCATCTCATAATAAACTATAGAACTTTGATGGTCTTACCCATCATAACGTGCTCCATCTCATAATAAACTATTGCTGACATGATGTCATATAAAGGATACTTCATGCGATAAATGAAATACTAACAGAAGCACTTCTCTGTCACATTTCTCTCTACGCAGCCCTCCATGGGAGCTGGCGAGGCCTTGGACTTCCTGTCTGGAGACTTCCTGTCCCCCTCAGTGTGTGCCCCTGCTGTCCCCCCATCAGCCCCTCCCCCCACACAGGTGATTATTATTAGCCATCACTTGAATCTGTCACTTATTATGAATGTGTCGGGATGGAATACGTTTAATGATATGATGATGTATGTAAGTAAATACACTTACAGTATGTATTAGGATTATACTTTTCTGCATTGTAACTGGGTTTTTTTGTCACCCATGTGGCTCTATTTATTGATTGATGGATTGATTGATTGATTGATTGATTGGTTGATTGATTGATTGAATACTATATTGGGTACAGTAAAACAGGGTACAGTAAAACATTTAGGCTAAAAGGATAACAGAAAAGTCCATTGTGGTCTAATATATTATTCAGTTGATCAACAGAGCATAGAATACAGTGTATACTGGCAGTGTATGACCTCATTTCAATGGGAAATTATATCTGATCTCCACGGATGCTTTTTCAAGACATTTTTGAATTAAACCAGTGATTCACATCCTTGGATGTGCATGATGTCATCAGGGCATGTGTTCTATTGCTGAGAGCAGTTTGTGTTTCCTAGGCCAAGGTAGAGGATCTGTAGGATGATGTCGGGGCATGTGTTCTATTGCTGAGAGCACTTGGTGTTTCCTAGGCCAAGATAGAGGATCTGTAGGATGATGTCAGGGCATGTGTTCTATTGCTGAGAGCAGTTTGTGTTTCCTAGGCCAAGGTAGAGGATCTGTAGGATGATGTCAGGGCATGTGTTCTATTGCTGAGAGCAGTTTGTGTTTCCTAGGCCAAGGTAGAGGATCTGTAGGATGATGTCAGGGCATGTGTTCTATTGCTGAGAGCAGTTTGTGTTTCCTAGGCCAAGGTAGACGATCTGTCGGCTCTGGATCTACTCGCTGGAGATTTCGTGGCTCCATCCAAGTCCTCTGCTGTCCAGGCTCCCATACCAGAGGTAACGATAGACTGAAGTCCTGTTTGAATGTTTGTGTAGGGCTTCTGCTGACCATTTGGTTACCCTACGCATGATACAGTATGTCCCCCCGACGAGAGTGCCGTGTTTCCTCATGCAGACCGTTCGATTTGTTCTAATAATGTTGGTGCTAAATAACACTTTTAAACTCACTGCCAGACCTGGCTGGGGAGGAGGGGCCGCTCCAGCTCTGAGCAGATCCACATGGGCACGCATGCAACTTGAGGACGCACGCACGGGGGCTCGTTATTAAGCGCCGGAGCCACAGAGAAAATTATTATGAGGATCTCCCACTTACTGTAGAGGACGTGACAAATAAATGCAACATAGACGGGTCATTTTTACTCTCTCAGCGTTAAGAAGATGACTGTGGTTGTAACTGTGCAGTGTTCTGTTCCGTACAGACTGGTCTCAGAATGTGCTTTTTGAGTGTCTGCTCTTTTCTCAAAAGACAAAAACAGTTTGTCCGCTACCGCCAACTGCCCCCGCCAAACCCATCTTTTCTGCACTTAATTAACCCATTTTGGACTGAGGTCGATTCAAAAAAGGCTTCTAAATCCTAAGAGTTTTCTGAAAAACCTATGTTTCTAAACTTTCTATATCGGTGGTGCTCAACTTTTTTTTCTTCCAGATCTACAAGCTCGTAGCGCGGCACTTGGTGCCAAGCTATGATCTTGTAGATCTGCTATTTTTCAATAGCTAAAGTATTATGCTTAAAACACCAAAAGGGGTTCCCGTCGAGAAAGGGGTTAAGGTTGAGATTTTTTTTAAGGATTTAAAATGTTATTACAAATTGTTCCTTCTCACCACAGGATGCTTCTATGTCTCTGGATGCCCTCATGTCTCTGGATGCCCTCAGCGCGCTTGGTGACACACTGGCAGCTCCAGAACCAGCACCAGAACCGCCTAAACTCAGACCTGAGGACATAGTCTCGGTATGCAACACAAACACTGTCATACTGTACTCCTGAGTGCCATTTTTACGCTCTCAGTATTAAACCAACACTCTTTACTAACACTTTACTGTGTACCTGGTAGGGCTTTAAGCAACTAGTCTAGCAAACTAGTTTATTTTCCCATAATAGGTAGGCCTAGGCAACTAGTCAACTAGTAAAAATCACCAAGTGCATTTTGTGCCCTAGTACCTGGCACAAAATGCACAATACGTCCATTTGGCTTTTTGTTTAAATAATTGTTGCGGTATGTGTGTGTGACTGCGAACAGGAGGGGAAAGTGGATTCAGAGAAGGGTGTTCTAGTTGGAGAGAGAGAAGACACCCTCCCTCCAGAATACAGGTTTACAGGAGACAAGCTTAAAGACCTGCCCGCTCCACAGCCTGAGGTGAGACTGGAAACCTGCCTGTCACAATTATTATTATTACACAATCGCCTTTTATACTTATGCATAATTGTCAGTTGAAAGGTAACGGTCCCGAACCTGACATGTCATCTCTGTCGGGTGGAAACCTGTACAAAACGGTTACTGTTCACGGTTCAAATTCGAAAACGGCAAAAGCAGCATATCGACAAGCTCAAAATGTGCTGGCAGATTCTGCTACTTTTGATACAAAAAGTGGGTATGGACTTTGGAGATAAGAGGTTTCTGCCCGACATGTACAGTATGGACTATGGAGATAAGAGGTTTCTGCCCGACAGGTATGGACTATGGAGATAAGAGGTTTCTGCCCCACAGCGAAGATATCATGAAACCTGATGTGTATTATAATACAGGGTTCCCACGGTCATGCAATTCCTGGAAATATTTTGAAATTCGAAAAACTTTTTTCAGTCAAAGGTTTTGAATCTATCAAGGGTCCTGGAAAAAATATTTGGATATGCATATATAATTATATATGTGTTTTTGGCTATTGATTTAATAAAATGTATAATATTACACATTCTATGCTTTAATTTTTCTGCACTGCCTGTCTTTGGGCATTGTACGCACTGAATGATTGTTATACAGGCCTGGAAATTTGGTTACAGTAAATATAGAAACGTTTTGTAAATTCATGGGTAATTTTCTTTTGGGTAACCCTGATAATGTGTGCCTGTCTGTCCCCATGCAGCCCTCTATGGACACTAGTGATGTCCCCATGTCTGTCCCCATGCAGCCCTCTATGGACACTAGTGATGTCCCCATGTCTGTCCCCATGCAGCCCTCTTTGGACACTAGTGATGTCCCCATGTCTGTCCCCATGCAGCCCTCTATGGACACTAGTGATGTCCCCATGTCTGTCCCCATGCAGCCCTCTATGGACACTAGTGATGCTCTGTCCCCCCTGTCTGTCCCCATGCAGCCCTCTATGGACACTAGTGATGTCCCCATGTCTGTCCCCATGCAGCCCTCTATGGACACTAGTGATGCTCTGTCCCCCCTGTCTGTCCCCATGCAGCCCTCTATGGACACTAGTGATGCTCTGTCCCCCCTGTCTGTCCCCATGCAGCCCTCTATGGACACTAGTGATGCTCTGTCCCCCCTGTCTGTCCCCATGCAGCCCTCTATGGACACTAGTGATGTCCCCCTGTCTGTCCCCATGCAGCCCTCTATGGACATTAGTGATGCTCTGTCCCCCCTGTCTGTCCCCATGCAGCCCTCTATGGACACTAGTGATGTCCCCATGTCTGTCCCCATGCAGCCCTCTATGGACACTAGTGATGCTCTGTCCGCCCTGTCTGTCCCCATGCAGCCCTCTATGGACACTAGTGATGCTCTGGACCTCCTGTCTGGAGACTTCATGATGTCCTCCTCTGCTCCAGCTGTCCAGGCTGTCACCCCCTCAGCGCCTCCAGCACAGGTACATACCTAATGTACACCAGGCTGTGTTGATCTACAAGCTCACAACGCGTCGCAGTGCGGCGCGTTGTGAGCTTGTAGATCGGCTATTTTCAGCAAATGTAAATCTGCCATTGTGACGGCACCAAGGCCTGCCGAAATACATTTTAGTCGACTAAATCAACTGTAGATTTAGTCGACTAAAATCGTATGATATATAGACGACTAAAACTAGACTCACACTGAAACATTCCGGGTGACTAAAATGTGACTAAAACTAAATGAAAACTATTCAAGAGACTATGACTATAAAACTAAAATCAAAAATGTGTGTTACCAAAGTCAACACTGCTCTACCGTGATTCTCACTCATTGCTGTTGCTCTGTCACTGTTCTCTCCAGCTCTGTGCTGACTCAGCGTTGGACGCCTTGGCGGGAGACTTTTTGGCCCCCGCTGTTGCTCCTGCACTCAGCTCTGCTGTCAGTCACCCCACAGAAACATCCCGCCAGGTTTGAGTGATTGGATACTTTTAAGTAACTGATATCAACAAAACGCCTTGAGGGTTTTGTTCAAACGCACACTGTCATTCATTCATTACAGTAAAGGTCCCTGCACACTGCTGCGCTTTTCAGGTTTTTTTGCAGCGTTTTTCCACCGGTTTTCAGAAAAACGCGTCCAATCTGCAAGAACCTTTACCATACACCAGGACTAATGTTTGTGTGTGTCGTGTGTTGTGTGTTGTGCATGTGTGCGTGTGGATGCTTGCGCTCTCAGCTGTCATCGGGAACAACAAACGCCCTAGACGCCCTGTCAGACACCCTGATGGACATCACACCCACCCCAGAGCCCGTCGCCCCCGTGCCCGCCAAAGACATAGTCAAGGTAACCGACCACTTCGGAAAAGGAGAATGTCTATAAAGATAAGAGATTTAACGCTTCTTTCTTCTTTTGCCTGTGCTAGTCATAAAAAGGCTCCGACACCCTTTCATTGCCACGTGTCTTTAATTACCCGTGTGGTTTATTGCAGGAGAAGGAGGCCATGGAAGAGAGGTTGATCAAGATGGGAGAGAGAGATGACAGTCTGCCCCCAGAGTATCGCCCCACAGAGGAAGACCTCAAGGTAGACCTCTACTGTTCCTCTTTAGATTACAGCATGTTCTACTGTACGGGTTTACAGTACCATACTGTACTGTGTACTGAGCTCAGTGGGCCGTGCACAGATAGACACACCCCCTGCCCTTTTCCCTCTGGACAAATGTGCCCTTTTGGAAAAAAAAAACATTTTTTTTCTTTTTGTACAGTACACTGTACAGTATGTGGACCATGGTGACATTGATCAATTCTTGATAAAAAAAAGCTTCTAATATATTATTTAGGCCCCAAAATATATAAATCTCACACTATTAAGACAACCGGCCAGTTCCACGCGGTGCACAAGGTGCCCTTTTTTCACTCGAGCACCTGCCCCTCTAAATGTCTGCACGCCACTGACTGAGCTATCATGGTATCTTGTCATTGGCTCATTGATAGCCTTGCCTGTATTTAAGACATGCCCAAACGCTACCACCCTATGACTCTGACGACTCTGACGTCTTTTGTATACTCGGCACCTAAATAAAAGGCTTTAAATGTCCGTGCTGCTCCAGTCTCTTCTCCTTATGCGGGTCTTTTACCACTTTGCATTTGCAGGCGGCGGCAGAGGGCAAGGCGGATGCCACTCCCAAGCAGGTGAGGACCTCCCACCGACGGAAAGGGCAGTAGACTGACATTGAAGATGTGTCAATGCTTATTAAAGGGCAGTAGACTGACATTGAAGATGTGTCAATGCTTATTAAAGGGCAGTAGACTGACATTGAAGATGTGTCAATGCTTATTTTAAATAAGTGTTAAATAGCTCTACATTCTGACCGAAAGGGCAGTAGACTGACATTGAAGATGTGTCAATGCTTATTTTAAATAAGTGTTAAATAGCTCTACATTCTGACAGAAAGGGCAGTAGACTGACATTGAAGATGTGTCAATGCTTATTTTAAATAAGTGTTAAATAGCTCTACATTCTGACAGAAATCATTGCTATATAGAGTGTGTGTTTACTAACAGGGGTGTCCTCTCCTCGTCTCTCTCAGGATACCTATGTGATCCAGTCAGGATAGAGAAACCAAACAGAATGCAGAATAAAGTGACAGAAATTACAGAAAGATGACAGAAATAAAATGAGCAGACGAAATTGGAACTGGAGAATGAGTACTCTTTTCAGCTGACATTGATAACCCACCTGAAAAGTCATTTTCACCAGTTTATGAATGGGCTGGAGAAACAGGGAGACCCCTTTTACTGAACAAACACTATCGCAACGATCACTCAATAATAAAGAGCTTTCACCTTTTTAACAAAATACGTTTTGTTTTTAACCAAGAAGAATATAACTTACACTATTTTTATTTTACTGTAAACATATAGAGGAAACAAGGCGATCAGGACGCGTTTGGGCAGTAGGCCTTTATCAGCTGTAAATGTAAGAGATGTGTTTGTCTCTCTGTGTTGAAGTCAATGAGTGATGCAGACGCCTTGGACCTGCTGTCGGGTGACTTCTCTGCTGTACCTGCAGCAACAGGACCTGCAGCCTCATGTGCTGCAGCCACGCCAGACCTGCTCCCTCCTGTACTGGACTCAGAACCCTTGAAGGTAGGAAAGTTTTGCTGTAAACGTTAAGTCCTGTTATCAGGCTTTTCGTTATATCTGAGGCCAATTCTACAAATGCTTTCTAAATCAGTAGTTCTCACGCGTTCCAGACAAAGTGACATGCTGTAAACTTGTAGATCTGCTATTTTTTTTAATGACACAGATTATTTCTCTCTGTACTCAATGTACTGTAAATAAATTGCTCTCTAAACTCTCATCGGTACCGTAATTCAGAGTTGTATATTTGGCTTTGATCTCACACTTCCCAAGGTACTGACATATAGTGTTTTAATCACCACTATGGTTTCTTCCGCTGGAGGCTTGTTAGTATGTTACAAGCTAAAGTAAATTTTGTGTTATCAGCTCGCCAGTATCCGCCAGTAATCATAGTAATGATATAGATTACAGTGTGCTGATTATAAAAAGGTTTTCAACTACTAAATCATTTGACAAGTACCTTGGGAAGCGTGTTATCAAACCCAAATACACTCCAGATATGACTGTTTACAGTACCAAAGTTGTTTACCAAAGTTGGGTCTCTTAACTCTGGTACCTACAACCGCACTTGTGAATGAATACAGCAATGAATACAGCATCAATTGAGCTGTAAATGTTACATGTTTGTAAGTCACGATTTGTCCCCTCTCTCTCTCTCTCTCTCTCTCTCTCTCTCTCTCTCTCTCTCTCTCTCTCTCTCTCTCTCTCTCAGCCAATGTCGGGTTCAGTTCTGGATTCGCTGTCAGACACCCTGGTCCCCAACGCCCCAGAGTTCAAATCTAAGGGAGACAAACCAAAGGTAGGAGGAGGAGAACAAGATGAGACCGATCATCATCCACACTGTGATTTTTATAATGTCACAGTGCCCTCTATGGTTGTAACGACGTAACTGCAAAGATCAGGCACTCACTTAAAGGGATGTTTCACTCTCAAACATGTTTGTAACTTCAAACTCAATTTTTAACCACGATAGATTCTTTGAAAACAACCTCCCTTGGTTCTGGTGACTGATAAAGTCCTTCCAATGCATATGAGGTGGCTGTGTTCTCTCATTTTTCTCTATTATATTTGAAAGTGAAATATCCCTTTAACCCTTTTTTTTATACTGAAGAGTACCGAAGTCACTCGTTCATCCTCTGGATCACAGAAGTAATTTCTCTGTTGAAGATAACATTGGCCATCTTAGTCAATCGTGTCATAATAAGAATTGTGGTCCAAAAATAATCAAATTGTCCTGGCAATATTGTGAGGAAGGTGGCTCGTTCATGATAGTCAGTCACTCATATTTTGATACTGTCTTGTTTTTGGTAACGTTTAGCGTTTTATTGCTGTCATATCCATATCCAGAGTCAAAACGCCATTTGTTTATTTTTGGAACACAGTTCTTACATGATGATCATGACTAAGGGAATTCAGAATGGTAGGAAAAAAGAACGTGACCCAGGTATAGGATCATGGGTACATTACGTCGGACTTTGGTGCTCTCTACTACTATACTAATACAGCTGATCTACAAGCTCACAGTGCGCTGCAAGCTTGTAGATGTGCTTTTTTCGGAACATTTTGAAAGGTTCCGGACCATATACCGTATTTACTTTTGCCTATAAGGCATGCCCAGGTTAAAAGCGGTTAAAACGTGTCCATCTTGTTCTTCCACTGAAGTTGTCCCACTTTGTTCCTCCAGGGAAAGAGCAAGTCAAGGTCTAAATCTAAAGTAAGCAAATGACCTGCTGCTGCATGAAAGCTTAATGTATAGTGGATATATGCAATATTATGAGCAAATTAATCTATTTGCTTATTATTTAGCATATATAATGTATAGTGGATATATGCAATATTATGAGCAAATTAATCAGTTTGCTTATTATTTAGCATATATAATGTACTGTATGTGTAATATAGAGAAAAATATAATAATAGTTGGATGGCTGTACTCGAGGTGTATGCTTGCCACTACAATTGGCTGCTTCCGCTTATCATCTGTTTTGCCCAAATCATGCTGTGTGTACGTCACTAATGTCTGGTCTATGTTAACCAAGTCATCATCATCACTACAGCTGTGCTCATTGTCTGCCATAATCCCTTCCTTGTCATTAATGATAAGTAATTAATGATCTTAACAAACAGAAGTTATTTTGTCAATCTAGCTGAGTTTGACTCAGACAAACACAACATCGGTTCTGGTATTCCACAGGGCTCAATTCCTCTATTGTTCTCCCTGTACACTGCCGTTGGGAGAACTGTTTACCAATCACGGAGTGAATTTCCATTTCAATGCTGATGATACCCAACTATATCTTTCTGTAACTCCAGATGATCCCTGTGCTTTAGACCCGTTGATGACCTGTCTGTCTAGCATCAAATGCTGAATGAGTGAGAACTTTCTCAAGCTAAATGAGGATAAGACAGAAGTTCTCATAATCGGTTCTAGTGAGCAGAAAGAATCAATAATAAGCAGACTTGGCAACCTAACTGTAGAAAGTGACAGTACAGTAAAGAACTTGGGGGTCATGATTGATTCTGAATTGAATTTTAATTCACACATTAATCATGTTACCAAATACCAAGATTGCTTTTTTTCACCTTATTGCACGAATCAGAATCGGAGCCTATTTGTCATTGGACGATGCAAAAACGCTGATCCACGCCTTTGTTTTTTCTCGGCTTGATTACGGCAATGCACTTTTTTCTGGACTGCTTCTATGGGCCGACGGCATGGAACAAACTTCCACTGTACCTTCGACAGGCAGCCTCTGTGGTCATTTTTAAAGTGCAGCTCAAGACCTACTTCTACACTCTTGCTTTTAATTGATTTTTTAAATTACTTTAATGCCCTGCTTTTCTTTTCTTTTTTTCTCCATTGCTCTGTAAAGCACTTTGAGCTGCATTTCATGTCATGAAAGGTGCTATACAAATAAAGTTTATTATTATTATTATTGTCTTGCTTGACCTTTTGCCCTGGTATTTCAGAAACAACATGCAGAGGATCCGTCTGCTCTTGACCAGCTCTCTGGTCAGCTCAGTACAGACGTGGCCACGTCTACAAAGACTGGAGGACACAGCTAGGCCACTAGGTAAGCATTAAGACTGGGATGCATCTTGTATCATATTAGATTTTAGCTATATTATAATATAATAATAACTCTAAGTTAGGTACTTTCCTTCCGTCAGCAACGTATTAAAACGTCGCTGTTGGAAGGAAACCACCAACTGGTTGGCTATACATTTTTTTCTGTGATCCCTGGAACTAATTATTTTGCGATGCGGATTCGTGGCCAAATACTTAAAAAAATGTGGGGGTCCTTGACATGAAAAAGTTTGAGACTTACTGATCACTCAGTGGACGTTCACATTAATTGAAAATAAATGCCAGGTTCATTTCCTGCATGCAGGGCATGAACCACTGCGTTCTTCTGGAGTAACATGATGTAGCCAGTTAGAATCTTCTTATTTAATGTTGCTTCTCTCATAATATCTTTAGGCTTTCTGCCACCTGTATAATAAAGTGGTAAGAAAGTAAGTTCAGATAACTGATTTCGTAACGATGAAAGTGGGTTCAGCTTTTGGGGTCAAGAACTTCTGTTGACTTCTGTTTCTTATGACACATTCCTCCATTTCAGGGTCTTGCAGTTGCAGTTCATCTCCCCAGCCACACGGAGGAGCTACTGAGGGAACAGCTCTCTGGAGGAAGAGTCTATTTTTTTAAATGGTGGAGAATGTATACTGGATGATCTCACACATACGTACACCTAAGACGTACACACAAACACACACAAGTACACACACGTCACGTACACACGCACACAACTCCGTGCTACACTTTTTGCACATGCTAGGGGATGGAAAGAAGTTTCTTTCCTTGGAGGAGTGAAATATAAGGGAGTGTGAGGACAAGGAGGTAGACGAGGAGAGATGGCAGGGAGGTGGTGTGATGGACTGTTTTACTTCTCATGTTGGGTTTTGTTTTTGGTTGTGTTCGAGTGTGTGCGTGTGTGTGTGGGCGGGGTGGGGGGGGGGTGGAGTTGTTACCAATCAGAGTTATGACTGCGCCGTAGCTCAGTGGTTCTCAACCTGTGGCCCGGGGCCCACTGGAGGTCAGTGAGGATGTAGCGAGGGCCCCCCCACCCAAATAATTGGTGAAACACTAAGATTTTAATCATAATATAACAATGTTAAAAAAAAAAAAAAAAAAAAAACAGTACAAAAATATGTCATGGTATGTTTTCTTTACAAAAATGAGTTGTGATGTGATAACATCAAAGAGGAACTTAATTGATCCAAGCCAGAATATGCTCTGAAAATGCGTGCGGCCTGCGGCCCACTCATTTGACCACTTAACAAGGGGTCCATATGGGTGGGCTGCAAACATTTTCAAGTGGGCCCCCTGATCCAGAAATGTTTGAGAACCGCTGCGGTAGCTGATACACTTTATTTTCTCCATTCATTCACCAATATGTCCACAATAATATGCCTGCTGTGGTGCCAAACCTATTGTTCTGATATTGCCTCAGTATTGGAGCAATAAAACAAATATTTAATGAATCCCTTTTACCCTTGCTTCCCTATTTTGGGTATATCAAAGGCGAAATATAGGCGAAATATTTAAAACATTTTCAAATATTCTTAACAGCTAGGTTAATGAATCAACACTCCACATTGTGACTGCGTTATCAGCTTGGTGAGGTATGGTGGGTGTGTGTGTGTGATCGTTATCAGCTTGGTGAGGTATGGTGGGTGTGTGTGTGATCGGGATGTCAAGTTTTCTATTGTCACGTGTTTCTGATGGCGTTACAACACTAGTGTACAGTTTAGACTGCTTCATAATGAACACTTAGTTTACAAATATTAAAGAAAGAAAATGTCTGAAAGGATTTACATGACGTGGTCTGGTTGATTCTGTACACATGAGATCTACTGTTGCTTTCTGTATCTATCGAGGGAAGGGTCTTTTTTGGTGTTTTCCTTGGCCTTGTAGAAATAGCATGTATTGATTTTTTCAAAGTGCACTTAATGTGGTAAACCTAGGTGATTACGAGCTCTGTAAAACTACCTTTAGTTTGTATGCTGTAAAAAAAAAAAAAAAGGATATTTGCGCTATAGAAGACAACACTGTATAATTTCATTTTCAGCCATAAAGTCAAAAGCGATATTTAATTACTTTTGTACTTTCCTAAGATCTTCTTTTTCTAAGGATATGTATAATCGTGAGTCAAAACGCAAAGATAGGTATTTTGGATATGGGAATTCTAATTAAATAAAAACAAATATGTGAATATTATGTGAGCATTCATGATGTGTAGAGTTGATTTCTATTGTTTGACTTTTTGCAATGGAGGAATTATATACTCAACCGTATGAGATACCAGCTTGTCAAACCAATAACGGGATGTGCTCCTGGTTTAGCTTTTTAGTTTTAGTTTTATTCCTTGTGTAGCGTTTTACAAAGCCCACTTCCCTCTGACTGTGGTTGGGGCTCAACAACTGTTTCACATGTTTGTGCTCAAACTGTGCGTCTAAAATGTTACATTGTCATGCCATGGCCCTGAATGACTGATGAGAATGCAAATGATTGGGTTTGATGATGTGTGTAAGAAGAAAATAAAGAATTAATAAAATGAAGAACAAAAAAAGAATCACTGTATTTACGTAAGAAATATTCTTTGGGATGCATTTTATTTACAGAGAGACATGGCTTACATATTGTAGACCCATGCACCCCACCACCAGAAACATAGTAGGATATGTAAACGTACTGAAAGCAATTTGCTTACATCATGTTCATTACATTAACATGTTCATGTTAGGGGCGGCAGTGGCTCAGGGGTAGAGTGGCTGGATGGTAACCGCAAGTTTGCCAGTTCAAACCCGGGCTCCCCCAGAGTTAGCATGAAAGTGTCCTTGATTTGAGCAAGACACTGAACCAAACTTTGTTTTGTCTCAGAGAAGTTTTGTGACAGAGAAGACGACTGTCTGGAACAGCAAAAATGGCGACTGGGGGTTCTTTGGAGGAAAAGCCTAAAGTGAGACAGAACAAGTTCCAGTGGCTGTAAATCATGTATTCTGTTGGTCATTTTAACATTAGTCTGTTTGGTGGTTGACATACAGTATATGAGCAGGTTGATTCAATTATATAGCCTACTATGACTCGTGTTTTTCTAAGGAAGCTAGTAGCCTAAAGCTACATTCAAACTATGAAATGAACTAGAAAGTGTACTAGCTGACATGATGTATAACTGCCCCCCGCTGTATCTCCATCATTTCAGGACATCCTGGACTTTGAGGACTTGAGGCCTCATTTTACTAAAACACAGTGGGAGCAGCTGAAGGACATCGAGAAAATAATCTACACGAATATGAAGAGCAACCACCTATTTAAGCTCTCTATAGGTAATGTAATATGTAACATGGTAACATAGTAATGTCATATAAAATGAGACAGCATTTGAACGCCATACATTTATGTATTTGTTTTGTTGTAGGACTATAGTAGTAATATCAGACATACATCAAATATAAGCCATTTAGTCTCAAGGCTGTATGTTTAGAATCCATACATGAGGGAGTTAGTCTTACGGCTGTATGTAATATTGTAGGCCTACTGTGATAGTAGATCAATGTGTATAATAGTCGATAAAATAAAATAAAAATCATTTTATTTCACGATATTCGTTCACTAATAAGTTCTAATAAGTTCACTGACTTGATGTCACAAGAATGGGAGATTGAACTCTATTTTATTGCAGACTAGTGAAGAGCATTTAATTAACTTGTATGATAGAATACCAGTTATTATCAGCATTGAAGAAACTAGATGATATTGACCAGTTACACACTGTAGCAGTGTAGCATATCATATCACAATGTTTATAGAAGTAGATTCATATCATATCATCACAATGTTTATAGAAGTAGATTCATATCACATCATCACAATGTTTATAGAAGTAGATTCATATCATATCATATCACAATGTTTATAGAAGTAGATTCATATCATATCATATCACAATGTTTATAGAAGTATAGATTCATATCACATCATCACAATGTTTATAGAAGTAGATTCATATCATATCATATCACAATGTTTATAGAAGTAGATTCATATCACATCATCACAATGTTTATAGAAGTAGATTCCTGAATTGATTACTTTGTCTGTCAAGTGCATCAGTCATGCTGTTGGTTCCATCATGTGTCATGACTGCTCCCTACTGGTGAAAACATGAATTTATTTAACTTCCCTATGTTTGCTATAACAAGCAAGAGTCCAATATTTAACTATGTGAATATGGTCTAACACTTGTAAATACAGATGTGTTATTAAACATCAGACAATCACTGTAGGGATAGAGTCCCAGGAATATATTGATCTGTATCTTCCTCTGTCATCACATATCCTTTCATTCCTTCTATGTGTCTCCCTACCTGTCTGCTCTCCTCCTCCATCAGGTCTGAAGTCTGACCCTCCAGAATTCATGAGGAGACGCAACAAGACCAGGCAGGAACCCTGTCTTGAACAGGCGGGACCGCCTGTTAGAATTTGTTTAAATTTTCCTTTCCATTTGTACCCACCCCCCCCCCCATCTCTCTCTCTCTCTCTCTCTCTCTCTCTCTCTCTCTCTCTCTCAGCGCCAAATACATCTTTCTTACATCATAGAAAAATAACCGACCGTACACACATGCATTTGCAGCATTTCCATTGAGAGATCAGAACTGATCGATGCTCACTCTCAGACAGTACGTCTGCTATAGCTAGAAGCTATGGCAGAGTTGCTGGGCAATAGTTGGGTGTTATTATGGCCAGACTAAATAATAACTAAATCTTTTCTCTTTGACAGATTTTTCAGCTTTCCAGGCTAGCCTATACTGCATGTTTGACGGATGTTAGGGATAAAGCCTGAATGAATGCATTGACATCTTGAGAGATGACAACAATAGAATAAGGTGTGTGAGTGATTGCTTTCAGAGACACATTCCGGTTGACCTTCTCACATTTCCGATAGCATCGCAAACCTGACCATGGCATGACAGATAGCCGGATGACACCAGATGGCATTTGTACTTCTTATGACACCAATTGCCCTTTAGACAGTATTTTTGTTACACAGTGAGCGATAATGGGGCAACAAAACATGACTGTAGAGCAAAGGGGTCTTCAATGTTTTTCGGGCCGAGGACCATTTAGCTGAGAGAAAGACAAAGCACTAAACCACCACATTGAATAACATTGTGACATTAAACTTTTATTTTATTTCATGTTTCTTATAGTATAGCTATAGCTGTAGCTCGCCAATGTCTGTTGGTTTAGGTTGTTTTGATACTTGATTCAATTTATTTGAAGCCCACCGCACGCCATATCAGTATTATATGTCAATGGACCGCACGTCATATCAGTTTAATATGTCAATAGATTTTTCAAATTCCATTATACCTTGCAATATGGCATCCATCTGAAAAAGAATGTCGTTTATGCCCCTTCGATGTAATGCCCTTTACATTACATTTTCAGAATAATATTTTTGTCAGATATTGTCAGATTTACAATTTTTTGTTAACAGACAAACATGGGGGAGGAGGGGTTGTCATGACAACCAAAAATCCTTGTTGAGCATCATGTAGGCTGCAGTAATGCACAACGAATGTTTTGTATATCGTTGCTGTCAGAAAAAAAGGAGGTGGGGTACTCTGAGGTAAAAACAAAGGAGAGAAAAAAACAAATTGATGTGATATTTTTGCTACTTTTGTGTGTGTCAGGGACCGATTTTTGAAGAGACACTGGGAGACTTCTTTGGTTTACTTTAAAATAAAAAAATATATAGTGTATTCTTTTACAAAACTGACATATTGAGCCTATGACACACAATGTGGCTTCCCCCCAGTAGGCCTCCTTCGCATCCAGTAGATCCTGTGATCTTTTGTGGCCAGATGTAATTTATTGGGGTCTAGTAGGACTATAGTAAATAATAAAATAATAAATCGCCATAACATTTTGTAAAGAAATACGTATTTAGCCCCATGTTCGAATGCCCCAAATGAGAAAAAAAATCACACTCATCTTTTAATTTCTCTAAAAAAGAAAAACATAAAACATGAACCTTTGGTTGAAAAAAACAAAAGTTGTCCTTTAAATAGCTGATCTAACCAGAATGCCACTAATTACTAAAGGGGAAAATATATAGGGGCCGATTAGACCAGTATGGACAAAAAAGGGGGTACAGACAAAGACTAAACACATTAACTACAACCTAACTAACTAATGGTATTACAATCCAATTGAAATACCAAATACACAATCCTAGGGTTAGGGTTATGCTAGGGAGCAGCTGCAGGTTCCCCATTCATTGGCCAGCCAATCATCTCCAGCAGCTTCCCACAGCTTCCCTGGAGATGATTGGCAGAGTTTGACAGATTGACAGAGTTTTCTTTGAGTTAAACTCAAAGAAGACTTATAAGAAAACAATCCACGGAACGCAGCGAATCAGGCTGGAACCCAGGCTAAAGAATACTCTGTGTTAACTAGGTTAACTGGTTAATATCTATATTTGTTTACCTGTATCTATGTATAATGTTATACTGAACATAAGTATAAACTAAATAAATAAACCGAAAAGAAAAGTCACCATACAGTATATTCTATTAGTCTCAATGTAAGGCTGCTGAGGCGGCCATCTGCAGTGTTACAGTGTGTATTAGGAAGTAGTTCGCTGATTATGGGGGAAATAATCACACCCGTGCTGAACTGAGCGGTGCAACTATACCTTTATTGTTATAGTTTACTGTGTGTTATAATACTATGTTATAGTGTGCCTTGGAGCCAAGCACAGTTGCTGACTTAAGCAGCTGCAGGGGTCAATAGGTCCTACTCGGACAGGGATCAAAGGTCCTACTCAGACATACACACAAACACACACAGAGCTGTTCATTGGAGACGTTGTGCACCGCTCCAAAACATAAAAGGTTGAAATCTGGAGATAAGAGGTTCATGCCCAATAGCAATAATATGTTTATGGTAATGATATAATGTTTACTTTCCATAAGGTTTGTTAGGCCTACGTTTCTACCAAACGTAATCCTTACTTTGCTGCAAAGGCAAATTCCATTTATTGGGTGCCTTCATTTGCACTTCATTATCATGAAACGTGGACAACTATACTGTACTAGAGTCCGAGTGCAGAGGGCACGATTTGCATAGAAATATTAATTGAATTTTGACTACAGAGTAGACAGTATAAAGCTTTTGAACGATGCACCTTCATTAGGAAGTACAGTAAACACAGGTGAATCACTGTTCCTGCTTGGATGGCTCTCAAGGTAATAAGGCCTCCTGCACGCACGTCATCTTCCATTCCATTTCAGAAGGGACTTTCCTTTTAGCATCCACCCCCCTGATGGCCTCATGGGAGCTGGAAAATAATGATTAGCTGACGCCAATGACTAGACCTATGACCTCACGTGTGCGTATGTAATCATGTTTAAGGTCTTGATTGCATTGGCACTTGATTACACTTCAGTGTCAACACTAGTCTGTTGACTTGACAGCCATCACCGGCATTCATATCAGACTTATACAATCAACAATCAATGAGAGGGAAAAAAACATTTTGTCTCAGGTTTGGGCTTTGTTACACGTACAAACCCAGCCCATCTTGCTGCAACGTTCCACAAGCATCAGCTGTAATGCAGTGTATTTTTACCGGTTGGTCATACATACTGCCCTAGCTCAAGCTGCTAATGTTGTTCCGCCGGCCCCCCTAGCTGTGCCTGAGTGAGTGAGTGCTTTGCTTAAAGCAAACACAGGTGTTGCTAGGTAGAGGTGGAATATACTGCAGATCTGGTCCAGACCTGTTTGCACACCGCTATGATTGGAAAAGGTATATATCACCAACGCTATCTCCCCCCTCTGCTGCATTGTGCGTTCCAGAATGAGCAATCCAATTTACAATTGGGAACTATAGTGAACTTACTGAACTATAGTGCCAATGTGATATTTTGACAAGGTTCACCATTCCTGTATGGGTAGTTTTGTAGAGTCAGCCATGTGACTTCTCCAGTACTGCTTAGGTCTTTTGTGGGTAGCTGCCTATAAGCTTCCATTCCTTGTCTTTCTCTAAAAGGCAGGACATTCTCTGTGTCTCTTGTTCATTTCAAATCAGAAGACATTTCCAGTGGGGTCCCACAAGGGTAAGTTAACAAACTACTGTTTTAAACTAAATGTTCCCCCAACACAAAGTATTCAACCATTACTGTAATGCTCTCTGGAAAGACTGCGACCAGAGTGTTCACTGCAGGGACAAGAAGAGCTGAACACATTAGTCCTTCAATCAATTATTAATTGGCTCGTGGTTCAATAAAGAATTGTTATTTTCCGCTTACAAATTTCTTGTTGGTTTAGCTCCTAAATCCACCTCCTCAGTGCCTATACATATACAACAATTAGACATATTTAACTCAAACCTCTCAGACCTTCTAGTCATCCTATTGTCTGTCTGTCTGTCTGTCTGTCTGTCTGTCTGTCTGTCTGTCTCTCTCTCTCTCTCTCTCTCTCTCTCTCTCTCTCTCTCTCTCTCTCTCTCTCTCTCTCTCTCTCTCTCTCTCTCTCTCTCTCATACTTTGTGCAAGAACAATGGTTTCTATTTCAGAATGCTAACAGGAAGAGAAAGGCTGTGGTTTCCATTAATCCCAATCGATGATGTCATGTTTGTAGGAAGGTTTCTGACCTGCCCACAGCCACAATAAAGTGCTCCTTTAAGAGTGTACAGATGCTTTTAGATTGTATATGGCAATTGTACATAACTATATATTTTCAGGAAGATTAAAGCACAAGTGGGGACATTTGCTGGGCAATGCTGCCTGACACACCTCCGGTGGTGCCATTGTGCTGCCTGCCTAGCTGCCTGCAGGGTCATCAGCTGGCTGGGAGCAGTGCTAGAAAAAGTACTCAAATGTTTTGCTAAGTAAGTAAGTGTCACAGCCCCCTGTAGCTTGGCCTACCAGGCTCTGTGCTACCTACTCTTATCTGTCTTTACAAGGCCTGCAGGTTGGGAAATTGGGGTGCCAATCAGTACATTGGGAGCACCTGGCCAGTATTCCCAGTGTGCTCTATATAAGGACTGTGTGTTTGCCACTCTCTCTCTTCCTGTTGGCAGCAACACTTTAGATCTAGTTTGTTTGTCCTTTGGTTTGCAGTTTGCACCATTCAACAGCCCACACTACATTTACCACACATCCACTCACCAGTCTCACCTACACTACTGATTTCACTGATTAACACACCCCACATGATTAAGTTGTTTATATTGTAAATAAATATTGGTTTGTGCACTTTTAAAAGCCGTGTGTTCCTCCTTTTTGTAATGGCCTAGAGCCAGGTCATGACATAAATACTCCGTTACAAGTAATAGTCCGGAATTCAAAATGTATAATTGAGTAAAAGCACAAAAGTATTGGCATCAAAATGTTCATAAAGTACCAAAGGTAAAAGTACTAATTTCACATTTTCAAATGTATAGAAAATAGCAGATCTACAAGCTCACAATGCGTCCCATCGCAACACATTATAAGCTTGTAGATTGGCTATTTTCAAATGGCCGAAATGTGTGTGTATGTGTGTGTGTATATATATATATATATATATATATATATATATATATAAAAAAAGAGAAAAGCCTTCCAAGGAAGGGACTGCATACTCTAGGGAACAGAGACAGACAACTTACTGCATCAAACTTATTTATTAGCACGTCAGGTGTTATGACCTCATACGGGTCTTTTTGGATGTGCAGGAGTCCCTTTTTTGCTATATATATGGGGCTGAAATGGTTAATGTATGTTTTGAAATAATCAAAATCTACAAAGTATAACTAGTAACTAAAGTTTTCAAATAAATGTAGTGGAGTAAAAGTACGGGAGCCACCCTTCACATACAGGATGTAGGCCTACTGTACAGGGCCTTGGTGTAACGGACAGACGGATCAGGCGAGTCTCTCAGCTCGAATACGAGCCTCACCTTCTCATGTTTGTAACCCAAGATGATGGATTTCAGTGGCAGCTTCAGGGCGTTTCTTCCAAACAGAGCTGGCCAGTGGACATAATGCTGTATGTTGTATGTACTCATGTGTAGCGGCTGTAGACTATGTTTACAGTAAGACTACTGTGTACTGTGTGTATGTTTTCAGAAGACTCAGGATGTAAGTTTGCTTACTGGGGATTGCAAAAAAAAGTAGATTAAAAAAATATCGATATGCTATAATCTTAATCATGTATCACACAAACTAAAAAGATGATCAATTTCTCCATTTAACCTTTTGTCTTTTTTTGTCATGTTATGCACACATGTGATATGTCACACAAATGATCTACACAATCTCACAACGTGTTGTGAGCTTTTTAAAATAAACATTCAACCAATGAAAAGCATCCCATATTAAAAAAGACCTTAGGCTACAGTCGTGATGACACTATACATAAGGAGCTGTCCACATGTCTCGGTGCTGAATCCTGCACTGGACTCCTAGTCAACTGATGACGTACATATTGCACGATGGCAGGGGCGTCACGAGTCACGGCCGCATCCTCATCATCAGCCATCATTCATTCATTCATTCCACCATGCGGGCCAAAGTCACCGAGCTGGTTATTGTGTCCTGAAACTGAAGAAGATTTCATCCGCGAAGTGGTCCATATGGTCGGCGACAAACGAATCAAAGGGATCATTGGTTTTATTATCAAAGCATAATATACAATCACTCAGAATTTTCATTATGAAATGGCTATCTTGTCAATTAAGCCTATATGTGATGTATATGCCACTGAACGGGGTTTATTTCTTTATTTTTTATTGATTCATTGATTCAATGAATAGCCTACTACTTTATTAACAGTTTTCAGGGGAAAAAAGCACAGAGGTATAGGCTACAGACTTATATAGCCTATAGGCAACAAAACTAAAGGATAACCCCAGAAAAAGCCCATGGCTTATTTCCATTGAGGTCCTATGTGTATTCAATTGAATTCATTGAGACATTTATCAAACAATATAATAATTTTGAATATTATGCAAAACCACATAAACAATTCTCACGTATTATTGTCGAATTGGGGGAGGGAAAATAAATAGCTGCAAAATGTGTCATCTTGCGTGTGAAAACGGGTTATTATGCAATAGGCATGCATGTCTTAAAATATGCAGCACACACGTGCCTCATAATAAATAAATAAAAACTCCATGAGTCAATTCCTCACACACAAGCCTATACAATTCCTTCCTTATTTTTCTTCAAATGGAAATCGTCGTTTTTCTTTTGCTTTCTCACCGTCTGTTGTTTTGAAAAACGGTGAGAAAAAAGTAAGAAAGCCCGAAGGCTAATCTAATAGTAGGAAGAAGAATAGTGGGTTATTTTTAGGTTGGATCACATGCACCCTCCCACCCTCCCATCAGTTCAGACGTATTACTCCCAAGGGACCATGGAGCTCACACACATCCGATCCTACCACAGGTGGACGACAATCTGACGTCAGAGCACCCGTAATTTGACGTGTAACAACCCCCCCTCCCCTTCCCTCCCTCCCTCCCCCTCCACCACCACCACCACAGCTTCATTTCTTCTTGGATGGAATAACACACGCATTTTCAAGTCCCCTCAGCTCCCATCCAGCTGCTTCTTGGAGGGTGAAAAAAGAAGAAGAAGTATTTCGGGAGGCGAATTAATTCATATAAGGCTTATTTATTTATTAATGAGGATTATTATCGCTCTAGACTTGAGCATTTCGGCAGTGTTATTGTAGAGGCTATTTTTGTATAATTTGTATTATTCTTTTTTTTTTCTATCTTTTTTGTTTTTGTTTGTAATCTTTGAGATGGAAGTGAGATGTCGTCGCCCAGCGGCTGTGCTGTGTTGCTGTGTTGTCGCGGCTCTCCTCTCCTCCTCTATGGACGCTGCCGCCGCTGTGTCACAGTCAGACCTAGACAGAGTGTATGTCAACCAGTGGGCAGTGGAGATCTCCGGCGGCAAGGATGCCGCCGACACGGTGGCCCGTGAACTGGGATACCAGATGCTCCGACCGGTAGGTTGATGAGGGAGGGGGAGAGGGCAGAGCAGAGCAGAGAACAACCACCAAACCAACGCGCCCCGAATCGTTTGACACTGATTAGCCTATTTCTTCCACAAAGTAGCCTGGCTGTGTCGCTTGGCGAAATGCACTATAGGCTAAAATATATCTCGTTATATATAGTTTGACTTGGCTTTGTCGCCAAGCGACGCTGTCAGTCGTAGCTATGATGCATATTGTAGCCTACACCTAAAATACTTCCGCGAGAATCGAGATGCTTTGAGCTTTTATTTTTCTTTCTGCATTATTTCAGTGTGCATATAAGAACAGAACAGGGCTTGTGTTGTGTTGAAAGTGAAACTATATAATATAGCTGCTTATGATGAATATAATATCCAGAGATGGTCATTCATTGTAGGATCCAGGGTGATAACAAGCCTAATTTTCACATGTGGTTCAACACTGTTTTGTTTAAGGGTAGGGTAGCCTTAATGGGTTAGCAATAAAATAAGATTATTCATACTGTGATGAAAAACAACAACATTTATGTGTAACTATACTGTATAATGTCCTGTTATTTGATTTAGTGGTTAATTGGTAATGTCATTTAACAGCAAACTCATGGCTTTTATGATAGCCCAAATTATTATATTCAGCGTTTGTCATCCCGTAAAAGCACACAGATTCAATCAATCTATCACTCAATTGTGTACACACAACCCTCATGATTACTCAAAACTGAGTATGTTTTTATTTATTTTCATTTCCCCAATCCTGCACCTTATCTCCTGTTCACACAGGCCTGTGTTGTGCACTGCAAACACATTAGAGTATGGATCTTTGCACGACCAGCTCATTAATTCACATGAACCTGATGCTCTTAAAGACCGTGGTCAATGATTAACTTAAGCTTTCAGTCCTGCCTTGCAGCCCTGCTGGGATTTAAACTGTACTGTATGTTCTTATACCACTGTCTTGTTCATCATCATCATCATCACCATCACCACCGCCACCATCATCACCATCATCGTTCTGCGGTTCATCATAGTATGCAGCTACAATGGTCCACATTTCACTTGAGTCTTTTAGACATTATAAAACCTGCGTTTTAAGCCTGGCTGTAAAAAATCCCTGTTCATGAAGATCATTGTATATAGACTAAACAAGTCCAACAGGTTGTTTGTCCACCTGTAGCTTCTCCGGGAAATGCTGTCCATTCCTACTGCTTTTGTCCTTGACTCTTCTCCGCGTCAATGAAGTGGCCTGGCTGTCACTGCAAATAGGCCAATGTCATTTTAATTTACAGTATAGGCTGTAACTCTGAGAGTTACAAATGGGTCAATTCACCCTGAGGAGTTTTACTGTGCAGCAGCATGAGATGAGATATGTCTGACTCTGAATGGATCTGCCCATATGACCCATCCATGTTTTGGTGCTTGGAAATAAAGTACCGGTAAGCATATTATCTGATTTAGCAGCACTTAAATGTAACTCCTGCCGCAGTGTATAGTGTCAGGCAAGAAACATTATAGATTTTATCCAAAGTGAAAATACACATTTTTGACTTATTTTGGGCTATATCTTGCGCCACCCCTTACCCCTTATAGCCGATCTACAAGCTCACAACGTGTTGATGTAGATCGGCTAGTTGAAGAATTTTAAGGGAAGTTGTATTTATACGCAGTTTCGGGTCAAGAGACCTCCTTCCGCTTGACCTTAACCACTCCTCCCTCATTATCAACAACTCCTCCCTCCTTATCAAACTCACCTGCCTTTCATTATCACCCGGCCAATCCCCGGTGCAATCACCACAGTATAAATACACCTGCGATCTCTCAACCAAGTTGTTTGTTCTGCTCCACGACAGACCAAACATGGGTTGTGAGTACTGCACTTGTAGATCGGCTATTTTCACTATTCTTCAAAATCGCCATTCTCCTCCACCCCAACCTCCTCCTTCCGCCTCGATTCTCTAGGAATCCAGGAGGGGCACTGACGGAGCAGAGACGACCAACCGCTCATTCCAAGTAGAGCAAAGATGACCGTCAGCTCCAGAGACTATGCCCCCACCCTGAGTCTCGCCCTACCGTGGGTTCCTCACTCCACTCCGCATTCATCTCATTCTGTTTCAATAAACTGTTAATCTTGAGCGAAGGTGTGGTCTCTTACTAGTGAAAAAATAGTATAACAGTAAAAAAAAAAAGAAGAGAGAGCAAATACGTTTAGGAATAACTTGATAAGCAGGGTTTAGCACTGACGAAAATAGGGCCCATAGAGTCATAGTTCTTGCGTATAATGTCTTGACAGGATGCAGGATGTTTTTTTGTGGTGAGATATCCCTTCCTATACATACAGGTATAAAATAGGTTCTTGTTTGTCTTGTCTGCAGATCGGGGCCATGGAAAACCTTTTCCTGATTAAACACACCAGCCATCCTCCCCGGATGAAGAGAAGTGCCCCACATATCACCAAAAGGCTCACAGAGGATGATCGGGTAAGGTCTAATTGGACAAAGTAAAAAGACCCGAGTCTAACTCTGACAGTACGTTTTAACAGCGGGCGACAGCCGGCGACTACCGGCGATAGCAAGTAGTAGATAGTCGAAAAGTGGGCGACTGAATGTTGCCCGAAAAGATTAAAATAATTCATATTTTTGGGCGATACCGAGCGATTAGGCGATGTGATCAGCCGATGCTCGCCCGCTGTTAAAACGCACTGTGAGGGTAGTGCTGCACGATTCCTGCTCAGATGTGAATCTCGAGAATTGAGATCCGATTCTCACACGATTCTCATTTTGACCATGAAAATACATTTCATGGAAAAATATATTCTCACACGATTCTAAATTTTTCCATAAAAGTCAGACCCGTCTGAAGTGAGTGGTACTGTACTGTACTGTACTGTACTGTACTGTACTGTACTGTACTGTACTGTACTGTACTGTACTCCTCCCTGGCCTGTGTGTGTCTGTGTCTGTGTGTTAGGCTGTGCAAAGTGACACTTGGTGGTGAACTAATACTAATCGCTCTGTTTGTGCTCGGACACAGCCAGAGACACAGGGACAGACCCAGGGACACAGCCACACACATAGCTGTCTATAGGAGTGGTTGCACCACTCAAAAACAACAAATAACAAAAACATAAGAGTATAGTTGGATCCGAGATATAGTGGAGTAGATCAGTAAATTTATTGGAAATACTCAAGTAAGGTAAAACGTAATAATAATAATGTGATATCACATACTCTGATTACTCTCTGATAGGTGCTGTGGGCGGAGCAGCAGTACGAGAGGCAGCGCAGCAAGCGAGCGTCGTTGCGGGAGTGCAGGGACTGCCCGGTGGACAAACTGTTCGACGACCCCATGTGGAACCAGCAGTGGTATCTGGTATGTTCCTGACACCCTTCAGCCTAAAGACGTACATACATGTAACCATGTGGAACCAGCAGTGGTATCTGGTATGTTCCTGACACCCTTCAGCCTAAAGACGTACATACATGTAACCATGTGGAACCAGCAGTGGTATCTGGTATGTTCCTGACACCCTTCAGCCTAAAGACGTACATACATGTAACCATGTGGAACCAGCAGTGGTATCTGGTATGTTCCTGACACCCTTCAGCCTAAAGACGTACATACATGTAACCATGTGGAACCAGCAGTGGTATCTGGTATGTTCCTGACACCCTTCAGCCTAAAGACGTACATACATGTAACCAAAAGAAGAGACTTTGCCTCTTCTTTTGATATCATTGGTTCTCAAAGTGAAAACAAACACAATTCTTCGGGCCGAACAAATAATTAGAAAGAAGAATAAAAAAGTAGGTTACAACACTTTTTTTTGTTGTTTTTCTTCTTTGTAATTATTTGTTTGGTCCAAAATATTGTATTTGTTGTCATGATTTGTCACAACTCGAGTTGGCTTTGTACGACGCTTAAAAGGTCTTTAAATAAATACTTTTTGAAATGTCTATGGGGAAAATACATTGGGAATTATTTCCTGGGCCTGGCGTCGTCATGAAAGGGAGCGGGACTGCGACACTTTATACTGATCGTATCTTATGTATGAGCGAGCAGACACATGCCATTATGGGCACACCTTACATTGGCGCTCCTTCTCTTCTTGAGAATCTATCTCCATTTTTCTGTGGAAAATTCTTGACTACCGACTTCCCAGTAACTGACAACATTGACACATGATTGCATCAGGTGAGGACTACAATACAGATTTTTGTTGCATCAGGTGAGGACTACAAGACAGATTTGTTTGTTTGCCAATAGCTGCCTTCATTCACCTTCAATCGTGCAAAAGTAACTTATTATGAACTAAATGTGAAGTCAATATGAGATATAGCTACAAGCAGCGATAACAGGGTCCGAACTATTTGCAATACGCACAATAAGCCATTGAAACATAGAACACTGAAGTTGCGAGAAAGAAGACCATACAAACATTTTAAATAGCTGACCCTAACCTAACTCAGTAAAACTATACCTAACCTAACCTTGACCCTAAACCAGTAAAACTATGTTAAACTTATACCTCTGGTGATAAACCCGCCCCACATTCGCATACTGGGCCCTGATTGGTGCCTCACAATTTAGGGGGCAGCGAAATCCAATGACAACCGATTGCAAGGCGCCATGAGATTGTAGATCTGCTATTTTCAGTTTAAACACCCTGTTTACACACCCTGTAAAAAAAAAAACCCTGTAAAGATGGCATTCATATAACCGCCGTCCTAAAATATCAATGCCCTTACAAGTTTAGTAATACCAACATGCGTGAGTGCGTGCGTGTGAATGGCATGTGAATGTAACTTACAGTAGTAACATACTGTACAATAGAATATATTCTTTGCATGTCCCAAAACCGCCATTCGCTTAAAGGAGTAGTTCACCAAACAATTACTTATTGTCTATCAATTACAGACCCCATGATGTCTTGAATTCATGGAGAATGTTTGTTTTTTGTTAAAAGGATAGGCCTATAATTTGATGACCGGCGGAGTCTCCTACTGAGTCTCCTATTGACCGATTCCCGTTCATCAAATTATTGGCTCAGCAATGCGACAACAATCTCCATGCATTCAAGGCTTCATGCATAGGGTCTGTAATTGATAGACAATACGTCTAATTTTGTGTGTGAATTACATCTTTAATTGCCGTCACCTGTCTGTGGCTGTCGGTGTGGGGGATCAAGCATGTTGGACAGAACAGAGCATCCTGCATTAAGACCCAATTTGCCACTGAAAAGGGCTTCTTTAGCCCATTGAGGCATTAGGCTGGCGCATAACAATGGATGTCATTTGTCACAGCTGTGCTTCCCCTACAGATCCATTACCAACACCAACACATTCCTCTTTATCCCCGACATTTGGATTAGGATCACCCCCACTAGCTATGAATTACATCTTTTAAGAATGGGATTTGCTGTAACCTTCAAATGAACCTTCAAATGCACGACGGCAGCTTAACGCAGGGCTGGACTGAGTCGGGTAAAAAAACTGACATTTGGCCCAGACCGGCCAAACCACTACCGGCACGCAGATAACAGATACTCTACTGTCCCGTTCCGTCGAGGCACACACACAAACAAACAAGCCCTAATACCACCAGTTTTACTGGAAAAACACCCCTCCATGTTCTAATAATTACCATAATAATCCTAAAACTGGGGAAGCAAAAAGAAAAACAATTGGTTGGGTGGGAGCATTGATTGGTCGGCCCACCGGACATATATATGTCTGGTACGTCAAGTGGCCAGTCAGTCCAGGTCTGGATAAACACATTTGACATTTATCACGATTCAATCAAATTGTTTTTTTTACCAGACTCACAGGTCACAGTCAGATGCTGAGGACAATCTGTGCCGTGCTTTTTTATTATTATTTAGTATTTGTTTTTCCTCAAACTGGATGGAAACGATATTAGAACCAATTTGCAGAACGAATTCAAATGGAACCAGCAATCTGTGCAGGAAACCGCGTTTATAACCGGGGTATAGAAGAGGAAGGTTACGTTACGTAGCGCAGCTTTAACTCCACTGCTCCCATCAGATGGTCATCGATGCAACAGTAACGACAGCACTGTGCCGGTCAGACGTTCAGAACACCTGCCATCCGTGTGTGTGTGTGTGTGTGTGTGTGTATGTGTGTGTGTGTGTGTGTGTGTGTGTGTGTGTGTGTGTGTGTGTGTGTGTGTGTGCGTGTGCGTGTGTGCGTGCGTGCACTGTATGTGTGCACGTGTGTGTATGCGTGTGTGTGTTTGAGAGAGAGAGAGGGAGAGAGAGAAAGAGATAATGCATGGAGTAATATTTTCCCTGCGCCTTCACTAACTATGCGACATGAGTCACAGGCAGCAGAAAGTAAGGAAGTAAATTGAAATGAATCATTTCTGTCCATCTGCAGCTGATGACACTAATGTTACTGTGCAAGCAGTTAATGTGCATTCTGTTACCCAATTTAAAGGGTGGTAAAACTAAGAGGACAGAAAATAGTATCTATATATCCACAGTGTGCATGCGGGTAGGTGCCATATATAAGAGCCTGGCCGATACTTCGGTCTCATGCACCAATGCATCGGTCATTTTTGGACCCGATGCCAACATCGGACATCGGTCATTATTTCACGGATGTGGTCTCAGGTTTTTTTTATCATCATTAATCTACCCTACACTTGTCTTTTAGAATGTTGAAACAGTGCGTGCGTGCGTAGATCTGAGTGAATGGGG
Organism: Protomyctophum bolini; assembly: GCF_963924005.1. Lineage (NCBI taxonomy): Eukaryota > Metazoa > Chordata > Actinopteri > Myctophiformes > Myctophidae > Protomyctophum > Protomyctophum bolini. Next base: position 20,492,876 of record NC_137863.1, read on the forward strand.
AAGATGTCACGGCAGACATGGAGAGAGATAGAGAGAGAGAGAGGGAGAGAGGGACAGAGAGAGAGAACAGGAGAGAGAGAGAGAGAGAACAGGAGAGAGATGAGACAATACAGACGGATGAGCAGAACATCTCATTCTTTATCGGCCGAGGCCATCGTTCTACTCGGAAGGAGTGACTCATGGTGTATTTGTACTTGCTTCCTATATGTGACCGCCGCCTCTGACAGAAAGGCCCTCATCTCGACCAGAGTAATTTCTTTCAGTTTTTTACAGATCATTAAAGTTCAGAGATATGACCATTTTAAAATGATTGTACCGTTTAAAAACAATTGAGTTTATTTGAGATGAGGACCATTTTGCCAGAGGCGGTCACATATGTGGCTGTGTGTGTGCGTGCGTGCGTGGTGTGCATGCGTGCGTGCGTGTGTATTTATACGTGCACCCCATGCAATAGCTGTGCCGTTGTCAATACATGTGTGCTGTGTGTTCAGAGTTATAAACACCTAAGAGTCTGTATGCTGTGTGTTCAGAGTTATAAACACCTAAGAGTCTGTATGCTGTGTGTTCAGAGTTATAAACACCTAAGAGTCAGTATGCTGTGTGTTCAGAGTTATAAACACCTAAGAGTCAGTATGCTGTGTGTTCAGAGTTATAAACACCTAAGAGTCTGTATGCACATGTGTTCAGAGTTCTGTTTAAAACACCTAAGAGTCTGTATGCTGTGTGTTCAGAGTTCTGTTTAAAACACCTAAGAGTCTGTGTGTTCAGACTTTTTTTTTTATTATTATATTTTTTATCCCACGATTTTGTAACCCATTTTTCACCCCTGTGTCAATCATCTAATGTGATCCTGGGCTCTACACACCCTCCACCAACCTAGTCCCCATATATGGGGTACAAGGGGAGAGCAACGGACTTGAACTCATGCTTCCTTCATGCCTGAGTGTCCAAGTTGCTCCTTTACACCTGACAGGGGGGAGTTTCCCTGGTTGGACGTAGCGCGTGGAAGGAACACGTTATTCCAACCAGTTCCTTTCCCCTCCATCAGGCTCCCCGGCTGGCCAGGGGGAGGCAGTTTAGTGACCAGGATTACTGCATGTTTTTTGTGAGGGTACCTACCCTAGGCTAGGGGACACGGGGAGAACATGCAAACTCCACACAGAAAGGCCCTTTCGCCAACCCCGCCTTCGGGTATGGGCACTGATGACGTGGAGGAGGAAACACGCCTAGACTCAGAGTTCTGTTTAAAACACCTAAGAGTCTGTGTGCTGTGTGTTCAGAGTTAAACACCTAAGAGTCTGTGTGCTGTGTGTTCAGAGTTAAACACCTATAGTCTGTGTGCTGTGTTCAGAGTTAAAACACCTAAGAGTCTGTGTGCTGTGTGTTCAGAGTTAAACACCTAAGAGTCTGTGTGCTGTGTGTTCAGAGTTAAACACCTATAGTCTGTGTGCTGTGTTCAGAGTTAAAACACCTAAGAGTCTGTGTGCTGTGTGTTCAGAGTTAAACACCTAATAGTCTGTGTGCTGTGTTCAGAGTTAAACACCTATAGTCTGTGTGCTGTGTGTTCAGAGTTAAACACCTATAGTCTGTGTGCTGTGTGTTCAGAGTTAAACACCTATAGTCTGTGTGCTGTGTGTTCAGAGTTAAACACCTATAGTCTGTGTGCTGTGTGTTCAGAGTTAAACACCTATAGTCTGTGTGCTGTGTGTTCAGAGTTAAACACCTATAGTCTGTGTGCTGTGTGTTCAGAGTTCTGCCCATTGAGTCCTTATAGTTGAGCTGTATGCACAGGGGGGGGGGGATCTTAGACCTATATAACAGTCAGCAAGTGAGTCATTTGTAGGCATGTGCTGAGATAACAAGACATTTAAACATACAATACAGAAGGACAGGTTGCATGTTTTTTGGAGAAGATATGGAGTTTGTTGCCTTTCTGATGATGAGGTATAGTTAAGTTACGAGATAAGAACAAAAGATCAACAGATCAATAGAGGCAAAAAAGTGAGAGTGACAGACAGACAGACAGAGGGGGGTTTGAGGGGGGTATCAGTATGAGTCACATCTTGGGGTGGAGCTCAGCAGTGTGTGCATAATGCGCTCAGAGCGGCTCGTCTTCTTCTTTATCTAGTCACGCCTCCTGCTCTGAATCATCATTTGTTCCCGTGCACGCAGGCAGACCAACACTGTCAAATTCAGAGTGTTAACAAGCCCCATTCAGGACGGTGCATTAAGATTTGAATCCAGCAAATGGAACCATCTAATGGTCCTGTAAGCATTCCGTTCCCCATCTCTAGACACTCTCAGAGTTGAATTAACACGGTCAGGATGTTTGTGTGCGTTCGTGCGTGCGTGTGTGCGTGCGTGTGCACATCGTTCCTCGCTTCCCGCTGATTATCCAATTTATGCTGGTGTTGTTGCGCCGAACACATCGCTTATACAATACCATAATTGTCTCTGTCAGACGGAAACCTCGTATGAGCAAAACTTTCCAGCAAATGGAAAATATATGTTCCAATAAATTCAATGTAATAATTATTTTGCAACGAGCTGTTGTTTTGTATTGGTTTTATATTTATAAAACCCACAGACACACTTAACCACTTCCAGTTATACCTTGGAAACAGATTTTGCACAATACTCTTCTTGCACAACAAAGTAGATTATGAATTGAATACACAGGACCTGAATGGAAATGAGATGTCCGCAAGGACTTTTTTCAGTGATCCCTTTGGAAGTGACTGTACCCTGTACTGATTACATTTCTGTTTGACTGTAAATGGTGCATTTATATAGGGCGCTTTACATAGATTGTGCATTACATTCACCCATTCACACGCACATTCATACACCGATGGCGGCGGAAACCATGCAAGGCACCGACCAGCACATCAAATGAATTGGAGAAAAGAGAGATAAAAGGTTTCTGACTGACTGACTATTGCACATGATCCCTGGGAGTTACAACGAATTATAACAGCGAGACATTGTTAGGCACCAGATGTCTGCTTGTGTGCTGGTTGTATTCACGCCCATTTGAAAAGATTTTGAGCCAGGGACCCTTTAGTTTCTTATTCTTTCATAATCATATGGAAATCATGTGGAAAACTTATAATATAAGGTTTTGGGACATAATTATTATGTCCAAAACGTACTTTTCAGGATTCACGTTTCGAGCTTGCGGACCTGCTACTTTTGATATACTTTTGTGTGACACTGATCAAGAACATGATCAAGTAGGGCATTCCATTACGACAAAACACAACATATGGAGATAAGCGGTCAAGCGGTCTCGAGGACCCCACTTTGGGAACCACTGTGTGCAGAACTTAATCATTAGAGCACAGAGTGTGTTGGACGGCGGAGAAAACACTACAGAGATATGTGCAGCTGTCGGCCTGCAAGTGGCCAGAGGAGTGGACGACTGCTGGACAAAGGAAAAGCCAACAGGCTGGTAATGGATTTCTCCAAAAGGTCAATGGGGGAAACGATGCCAGGCAGGCGGCGTCTGTCAGCCACCCAAGCTGTACAGTGTGCATGCGACCTTTCATGTTTTCAGCATGCTTCATTGTTAGCTGATAAGCACAGAGTGTGTTCATAGTGACCCAGAGAGACATCTCTGAGAGGGGCCTGAGCTCAGCTGTGTGGAGTGGGATATCATAATTTATTTGACACAGCTAGCCGCCCCCAAACTAAGAACCCATTCAAACCGCGGAAGCATCTGTGTCATGTTAGATTTGAGCTATAATATATAGCAACATGTGTTTTTCAGAAAACTCAAAAATTCTCCAAAGATTTGCAAATGCACAAGCTCGCACCCCCAGAACATTCTTTCCTGGAGGTCCTGGTTTGAGAACCACTGCCTCTCACATCTTCCTCTGTTCTTCTCGTTCGTCTTTCCCATGCAGCAAGACACGCGGACGTCCTCCTCGCTGCCCAAGCTGGACCTGCATGTGATCCCCGTGTGGAAGAAAGGCATCACGGGGAAAGGAGTGGTCATCACGGTCCTGGACGATGGACTGGAGTGGAACCACACCGACATCTACCCCAACTACGTAAGACACCTTCTTACTAGGGTTGGGATCCTTTAGGACAGTGGTTCCCAGGGGTCCTTGAGGGAGTTCCAGGGGGTTCCCAGCTAAATGATGGTGTAGAACCAAATGGACCCTTATGGGTCTGTAACTCTGAGAGTGTACAAAATGGAACCAACCATTTGTTTCCAATTTGTTTTTTCAAATGGGTTTTTCAAATTCCGGTTCCTTAACGAATCGCTCTTAGCGGTCCAATTCCTTAACGATTCCTATAGGGGCAGGGGTTTTCAACAGGTACGTCGAAGCGGGTGTCTAATGTCTACTGTACCCCAGTTACATCTTAGCTGGTGTATAGTGTCTACTGTACCCCAGCTACATCAAAGCGGGTGTCTAGTGTCTACTGTTACATCTTAGCTGGTGTATAGTGTCTACTGTACCCCAGCTACGTCAGACAAAAATGTTTCCAACTACGCAGGACTCTTTCTTACAGTACGTCATCTACCCCAACTCTGAGAGCACAAACGGAACCCAATGGGGGGGGGGGGGGATGAGGGGGTGACGGTGACGTGTATAAGACACCGTATCCATGGCAACTGTGCCGTCGTTCCCAAGCAACCACGGGGTCGGTGACACCTCACAGGGCGATTCATAAAGAACATAAATAAATGCAGTATATTAAAAAACGCCTCCAAGGATTTCTGCAATCTTGTTTCCTAGACACGTGTCTAAACACAGCATGAGGCCTAATGTTTGCTATGGATGGTGACGCATGATGCAGTTATCTGTTTGCAGTTCGTTTTAGACCTTTCGAAAGGTAAAAATAGAGGATAAGGACTTTTTTCTTCTAGATTGTCATTTTTCTATATTATGATAATATCAATTTTTTCACTGAATATGTTAAAATTCAATTATATTTGTTTTTATAAATGTCATATTCTATATATTTTTTACCTGAAAAATATGATATAAATATAATTTTGTCCATTATTTTAATTAGCTGACAGTGGTGTGTGTGTGTGTGTGTGTGTGTGTGTGTGTGTGTGTGCGTTTGTGCGTTTGTGCATGCGTGCCTGCCTGCCTGCATGTGAGCATGTGAGTGTGTGTGTGTGTGTGTGTGTGGTGAATAATTACACGTTGATAACAGCGATAACGTATTGGAGATGACACTTCATTTGGCTCGCTCTGTCCTTTTGAGAAGAGAACTCTAAAAGCTCCTCTTCCTCTACAAGTGTCTGTGGGTTCGGATTTCAAACAGCACAGATGTACGATGGAGACAGGGGGGGGGAGGGGCAGACAGAGTGGGTGCTGATGGAGATGACTCCCTCTGTAATTAACTGAAATACTCATTAATCACAGAGGCTTCAACAACTGAACTGAGGCGGAGGGGGAGGGGGAGGGGGAGGGGTGTTGGGCAACATAATGTGACCGTCTCATTCGAGCTCTGTGCATGCAGGCACAGCGCGTGTAGGCCATTGCAACATCATAACAAATTGTCTCAAGACTGTACATGAGCACGACATTTTGCGACAGCAATAACAAAACCCTCCCCCCCCCCCCCCTTATCAGGGGTCACCAACAGTGTTGTTTTTGGCAGCAAATTTAGATTTTAGTTTAAGTCATAGTCTCTTGAATAGTTTTAATTTAGTTTTAGTCACATTTTAGTCACTGAGGTGCAGTGAAATCATCCTTTTGTTTTTGTGCCACATGCAGGATGCTGCAGCCAGCTACGATTTCAATGACAACGACCCGGACCCCTTCCCCAGATACGACTCCACCAATGAGAACAAGTATGTTGACTGCAGCATTATATATTTGGGATTTTATGCTTATTATCTTTCATTGATAGGTTTTAAATATACACTGCTGGTCCTGAGTACGATTTTGTGCAAACATGTGAAATGACAAATTAAGTGAACCTGAACCTTGAATTTATACTTATCACGCTCACGTCATTTTACTTGATGATTCAATTGCCACACAAATATTGCGATTAAAGATTCAATTGTGTTTTTGCCGTTGAACATTTGGTACATTATAAAAGTAAATAAATTCTTTCTGTTTGGCTTTTAGGCTTCTGAAACAAACATTTCACAGGACAAATCACTTAAGCATACAGAAATGTTATTTTAGAAATAGCGGAAATAATGTAGCTATTTACTCATCTAGCTCTATATATTATATATATATATATATATATATATATATAAATGTGGACTATTGGAACGATTGTGCAAAATGAATGTGATTATCTGAACACACACACACACACACACACACACACACACACACACACACACACACACACACACACACACACACACACACACACACACTCGCTGTGACATGTGCACAAATCTATTGTTGGAGTAAACAATGGCTCTTAGTCATTTCTGGTGAACGCTTAGTCATCAAACCACGGGGCCTCAATTTTTAGATGACTCAGATGACCCTTGTCTCAGAATCCATATCTGCTATGTTAAACATGTCATTTAGTGAGAGCCAAACAAAAACATCACATTGAATAGCTGTCCTTCCTGTCTGTGTGCGTATGTTCCGCGTCCTGTGTGTGTATATATGTGTGTGTGTGTGTGCATGTATGTGTGTGTACGTGTGCGTGCGTGTTGTTGACGGTGTGCTTTAAGGTGTTGGTGTTGTCCTGGACAGTCAGCTCTCGTTCAAAGCTCACATCACAGCTGTCACTCGATCCTGTAGGTTCACACTCTATAACATACGACGAATTAGACCGTTCCTCACCCAGGAATCAGCCCAGCTCCTAATCCAGACAACAGTCTTGTCAAAACTTGACTATTGTAACTCCCTCCTTACTGGCCTACCAGCATGTGCACTTAAGCCTCTCCAGCTGATCCAAAATGCCGCAGCTCGCTTGGTCTTCAACCAGCCAAAATTCTCACATGTCTCCCCCCTGCTCCGCTCCCTCCACTGGCTCCCGGTCGCTGCCCGCACAGAATACAAAACTCTGATGCTGGCATTCAAAGCAACCAAAGGTATGGCTCCCCCATATCTTGCAAGTATGATTGAACCCTACAAACCCTCCCGCGCACTCAGATCAGCTAACGCAGGGAAGCTGGAAGTACCCTCACTAAAAACGCCGGGACAACGCTCCACACGTCCCAAACTCTTCTCCCTTCTGGCTCCAAAACTGTGGAATGCACTTCCCATGGCAGTCAGAACTGCAGCATCACTCCCAATCTTCCGCCGTAGTCTGAAAACCCACCTTTTCAGACTCCATCATGGCCAATAGCACTTACTCTACCCTAGATAGCACTTCTGTAGACTTAGATAGCATTTGAAACAGACTTATAGCATGTTATGTAGACAGCACTAGAATTGCATTGTATATAGTCATAGCACGCCATAGTACATATGTATAGCATAGTAGTATATATGTAAAGTTTATACGTATAAATTTCATTATATAGATATTCCACTGTTACTTTCTTAGCTTACGCATGTTTCATGATGAATGTTTTTATGTGATGTATTCCCATGCTTTTGTTCTTGCTTAATGTAAGTCGCTCTGGATTAAGAGCGTCTGCTAAATGCCTAAATTGTAAATTGTAAATTGTTAAGGCATGGGACCAGGTGTGCTGGTGAGATCGCCATGCAGGCAGACAACAACAAATGTGGTGTTGGGGTCGCGTACAACGCCAAGGTTGGAGGTAGGACGTGTGTGCGTGCTTGTGTGTGTGTGTGTGTGTGTGTGTGTGTGTGTGTGTGTGTGTGTGTGTGTGTGTGTGTGTGTGTGTGTGTGTGTGTGTGTGTGTGCGCGCGTGCATGCGAGTTTGAGGATAAACACAAAATATACTTACTTCCATTGTGGTCCTTTCACAAGCAACAATAGTTTAAAAGCCCTTTACAATGCAAATAACAGTAACAACAGTAAGGGCTCCATTTTCGTCACCGCTAAACCCCTTATCCCTAAACTTCTTTGCTTTTTTTTTTACTATTTTGCAAAACATTTTTGAATAGTTGAAATGGCCAGTCTACAAGCTCAGAACGTGTCAATGTAGATTGGCTAGTTGAACTATTCAAAAAAATAAAAGAAGGTTTAGGGATAAGGGGTTTAGCGGTAACAGAAATGGAGCCCTATATCTACCCCTAACCATTGATTCAACCTTTCATTCAACAAAAGGAACCCTTTCTAAAAGCCAAGCTTATACATTTTATATACATTTATAAATGCTTTTACCACAAGTTTTGTGGGGACAAATAGTGCTGTCACGATTCCAAAATGTATTTTGTATTGTCATACGAATAATTGTGATGAACAATAAATCTTTAAAAGAGAGGAACTAGCTGAGCTACAACCTTACAATGTGACACGTTGTAATAATTGTAATAATTACGATTATATGAAGTAATTTCGATTAGGCGATTATTAGCCTCGCCTCACCAGGCTTTCCACCTCGGAGGAAAGCCTGGTCTCAGTTCCAAAAGTGCCGTGTGAACCGGTCTGGAACGGATGATATCGTTACGTCATGTTGTAGTATTGTTTTGTAGTCATCAGGATGATATCGTTATGTCATGTTGTAGTATAGTTTTGTAGTCATTAGGATGATATCGTTACGTCATGTTGTTGTCATTGTTTTGTAGTCATCAGGATGATATCGTTACGTCAAGTTGTAGTATTGTTTTGTAGTCATCAGGATGATATCGTTACGTCATGTTGTAGTATTGTTTTGTAGTCATCAGGATGATATCGTTACGTCATGTTGTAGTCATTGTTTTGTAGTCATCAGGCAGGAACAATCAAACGGAACTTCCTTATCCTTCAAACCGGAAGAATAACAATAAAAGCTCTCGTAGCCTGTAGCTTTTATTGAGAAAAATCGGTTTGAGGGAAAATGAAATTCCGGAAGATTGCAGACTACAAAACAATACTACAACATGACGTAGCGATATCATCCGCTCCCGACCGGTTCATGAACCAGAAATGGAATGGTGCCCAGGCTAGGCGATTATTATGTAATAATTGTGACATGCCTCTAGGGACAAATGGTGGCGAGGAGGCACCAAGAATCTGCTGTGATTTTTTTCCCCGTGCAGGGATTCGTATGTTGGACGGGATTGTGACCGACGCCATTGAAGCCAGCTCTATCGGGTTCAACCCCGACCATGTGGACATCTACAGTGCCAGCTGGGGACCCAACGACGATGGCAAGACGGTGGAAGGTCCCGGACGCTTGGCCCAGAAGGCCTTCGAATACGGCATACAGAAGGTACAGTATACTGTACATTCATACCACACCCACATCAGCTCTCAAAATCGACATGATCTCTGTTTTTTTTTCCTTTTCTTTTTATGATATAAAAATAACAATAATAAGTCAGTGGTTCTCAAACTTTTCATGTCAAGGACCCACAAATTAAAAAAGTTTGCTTTATTCAAAGATTTGCACAAACTTCATAATTATAAAAAAAAGAGCTACAATGTCATAGCTTGTACATCTGCTATTTTCACTGTACTTATTTTATTAACAAAGCTTGGAAGGTTGGAACACAAGTTTGTTTCCCCCCCGCCCATAACATTTCCTGGGCGGTTTTGAACATTGGCCTATACAAGGTATTCTGCCTGTGCCGGACATTGACAATGTCACACATCGTTGGTCTCCCTCAGGGCCGTGGCGGCAAAGGCTCCATCTTTGTGTGGGCGTCGGGCAACGGCGGCCGTCAGGGTGACAACTGTGACTGCGACGGCTACACGGACAGCATCTACACCATCTCCATCAGCAGCGCATCCCAGCAGGGCCTGTCGCCCTGGTACGCTGAGAAGTGCTCCTCCACCCTGGCCACGGCGTACAGCAGTGGGGACTACACCGACCAGAGGATTGTAAGTAGTTTGCGTGGTGGTGCCGGCGGCGGTGTAAAGCAGTGGTCGTTTCCACACTTTTGAGGTCGAGACCCAAAAGAGAAATTAGACGTTTGCCCCGGGAAAATAACCAGAAAATAACAGATCTACAAGCGCACAACCTCGTTGCTTTGCGCCACGTTGCGAGCTTGTAGATTTTACGAGAAAGAATCAGAGATAAATGCATTTTTTCAAAATCTGTGGCAGGCAAAATGTTTCCTTCCGGTTGTATTCGTTGCCTATAGCAACCTAGAACCCGCATACGTTGGCCTCATTACGGAGAACAGCAGGGAATGTGTTTTTGTTTTTATATTATTTTGTCCCTCATTCTTGTTACAGACGAGCGCAGATCTACACAACGAGTGTACGGAGACGCACACTGGAACCTCGGCCTCCGCCCCACTGGCTGCTGGGATATTTGCTTTGGCACTGGAACAGAAGTACGCAATACGTCACACACCCAGTGAACCTGTTAACTTCAACAAACACAATCTACACAGCAAGGGGTCCAGGACCCCTAAGGGATCCTCAGAATTACTACAGGGGGTTGGCCAAATCCTTTTGCGATTTCTTTTTTTAAACATTTTTACAACCACTTGAACCCTAGAATTCCTATTCTGAGGGGCATATTTGCCAAAAACGCCTCGCAGAAGAGGTTTGGTGTGTAGAGGGAAAAACAGCAAACCAAGTACAGAGTCAACTGTCAAGTTTACTTAGTGCCACAAAGATCAAAGATCTTGGATTTTCTTTTCTTTTCTTTACTGCTGTTTGCATCACGATTCAAATCGTGATTTCAATTGACACCAGTTCCAATCGATTTTAACACATTTTCGGATATATATATATATACTAACGGTCTCCTTCCTGTCACCCTCTTCTCCAGCCCGGAGCTGACGTGGCGGGACCTGCAGCACATCGTGGTGTGGACCTCGGAGTTTGACCCTCTGGCCAACAACCCGGGCTGGAAGAGGAACGGAGCGGGCCTGATGGTCAACAGTCGCTTTGGCTTCGGCCTGCTCAACGCCAAGGCCCTGGTGGACCTGGCCGACCCCGCCACCTGGAAACACGCCCCTGAGAAAAAGCAGTGCATCGTCCGCGACGACTCCTTCCAGCCCAGGTACGTACGTACGTATGCTGTGGGTTGTGGACAGTTACCACTGATTAATTATGATATTTTTGGTCATACGACAAAGTATGGGTTCAGCTTTAGTCTCGCTATTCTTATTCTTTTTTTTACTACTGGTACCATTTTAAAGCTTGTACCTGTCAAGTGTGTGTTGGTTGCTTCTTGGCCAGGAAATAAAATATATATATCCTGGAACTCATACAAGAGAATTAAAGGCAACTGTTGGAGAATACAAAATGTAGTTATAAATACATTTTGTAATTTCATTTTTCTTTTCTCTTTTTTTATAAACATGCCATGGGTCATCAATTTGTCTACACACCAGTGCCTGGTTCTGGTGCTTAATTTATTTGAGTGCTTCATTTTTCATTGAGTGCTTGAGTCTGTTGAGTGCTTCATTTTTCAATGAATTTGATGTCCTGATGTCGTAAACATTTGGTTCAATGAGATGAAAACCATCTGCGGTGCTAAGGACACATCTGTTGGGTTTCATGCGAAGCCATGGCGGAAATAACAAAACCCTGTTGTCACGCACCCCAAAGCAGGCGACCTACAAGCTCACAATATGTCGCTGACGCTCACAATACGTCACACACCAGCATCGTGAGCTTGTAGGTCGCCTATTTTGGGGGGCGCGCAATGCCAGAATAAATCAGGCTTAAGCCTGGAATGGCTTTATAGGACGACAGTGACACGTTCTGTTCTGAAAACAGGGGTTTTAGATTTGTTTTCAACAGGATGCGGAAATAGTAATTAACTTTTGCCCGGTGAATAATGGAATTTAATAACAGAATGCTAAGCTGTGTCCTCCAGTGAACTCATGCACAGTGTGCAAAATGGAAGTAGTACAGTAGAGCCTTCCCTCTGTTATCTGACTAAATGGTTTGTTTACAGTCCTTTGGGGATTAACCACTTAAGCCCTATTTTATACTCTGACGCAGTGAACTTGTAGATTTGTACATGCCCAAAGTAAAGGGATGCCAACGTTATGTATTTAGTGGCCACGGCCAAAAGCTTTAGCCATGCATGCGTTGTCCTCAGTTCATCAAAAGAGGACAAAGCATGCATGGCTATGAAGCTTTTGCTATCAACCAAAGTTGGGTTGATATAGTTGTCATTTGTTCTTTTCTATGTGCTTTGGCTCATGAGACTCAATGGCGCTGACACCCATGTGGCTGTTACCTTGTTACAACCATGTATCTGTTACCTTGTTACAACCATGTATCTGTTACCTTGTTACAACCATGTATCTGTTACCTCGTTACAACCATGTATCTGTTACCTTGTTACAACCATGTATCTGTTACCTCGTTACAACCATGTATCTGCTAGCCAGATGACTTTGATCCTTTCTATTTGATTCTCCAGAACAGCCCCCTCTAGCTTCATGTCAGCTTGCACAGGGAAATCCCTTCATTCATGTTTTCGTCAGGAAAAGGAGAGGGATTATGTCTTTGAATGGCAGAATGTGGGCAGAGTTTCTGTATACCGTCACTATAGGGGTATTACGATTATGTGTTCCAGTAATATCTTGTCCGTACAAGAAAATATCTCGTCCGTACAAGATATTATCTCGTCCGTACAAGATACTATCTCGGACGAGATCAAATATATTTTGACTGCATGGCCATTCAGGGGCTCCGTAGAAAGCAGCTATGTGCTTGTGAGACACAAGCTCACAGCGCGGTGCAGGCTTGTAAATCTGACGTTTTTAAGCTACTGATTTTGAAGGCATTTTGTAGAATCGGACTAATGACCAATTCCTCCCAAAGGGCGCTGAAGGCAGCAGGAGAGATAACCATAGAGATCCCCACCAAGGCCTGTGCGGGGCAGGAGAACGCGGTGCATTCACTGGAACACGTGCAGGTGGAGGCCAGCATCGAGTACACCAGGAGAGGAGACCTGCACATCACACTGACCTCGCCGTCAGGTTAGCAGACAATTTTGTGTTTAACCATAGTTCAGACAGATAACTTTTAGATTTAACCAATATTTATTATAGAATGAGAATTCTGTGCATATACTGTATCACATAACAACAACCAGGAACCATAAGCAGAAGGAAGGCAGGAAGAAGCATGCAGTCTAGTGAGCTTAAGTACCCCACCCAATTGGTCAGCTGACTGCCACTTCAGCGAATGACACTCATGCTTTCTAAGGTGTGATTTGGGGCCATAAGGATGAATACATAATTAATATCAACATCCTAATACTGTCCAATCTTTAGATAGGGAGGGGGTGAAATTATGACAGGCAGTTTCTGCTGTCAAAATATGCAAAAACACTATGTGTTTTAAATAGACACTAGTGCTTTCTAGGGGTATGATTTGGGGCCCTAAAGATGAATACAAAATCAACTAGAAATGCACTCTGTCGAGGTGCCAACTTGCGGCTTGCACACAAGTAGGCCATGCATGGCCTACTTGTGCGCAAGCAGAGCGTGCCATGAGGTGCGCTCACCACTGGCATAACCACTGGCGATGCCAATGACATCACCACTGGCATCACCAGGAATAATGGTCACTCATTGGCAGTTAATAACGTTGCCAGAGATGCTGGTCCCTGATTGGGGACCATGCATACCCAGCCGATCGCAGTACTTACTTAATAAGTAAACCCTAGCAATCACCCTCGCGCCAAGATTTTTGGGTGCATGTTGACGTTCTCATGTCTGTGAAAAATGAAATAAATGCATTACAAGATGTATTTATATCAGCGAGATGATGTCTTACGTCATCATTTACTGCCCTAAACAAACATTAAAGTAGTATCTATTAAATCCCAAAAGGGCTTGCAATACAATGTCATCAATCATTCCCTGTTGTTTGGCTTCAGGCACCAGTACAGTGTTGTTGGCTGAGCGGGAGCGGGACACGTCCTCCAACGGCTTCAGGAACTGGGACTTCATGTCTGTCCACACGTGGGGCGAGGACCCCACTGGCACCTGGACCTTAAGGGTCACAGACACGGTGAGTTGCACGGCACGGTTCTTTAAGTTCTTTAAAACCCATTTAGGCCCGACGTCGAAATAAAAAAAACGTTCGCTCTGAAAGAATATATAGATTTGTGCCGCATTTTCAAGATTTTAAAATAATAGCAGACTGGCTCACCACTTACATGCCCCCGCGATCCGTAGTCCCGGTCGCGGGGGCAACAGCTCCACCAGAGTGCTCCAGACTTCCCTCTCCAGAGCAACATTTGTGACGTCTCGGGATTCCGAGATGTTCCAAGGCCAGTGAGTCGATGTGTTTCCTCCAACTGCGCCTTGGTCTGCACCCGTGTGAAGTGAGGGGTGCTCTTATCATTATACATCATCGTGATTGGTTGGTTAAATTTACGTCATATTTGGCGGACATTTGACCTAATTTCTCCTTTCATTGTCAATGGCAAATAGTGAGACGTGTGTGGAAAAAAGCTGTATATAGATATAAAAAATCAGACCCGTGAGTGAGGGGCGCTCTTATCATCATACAACATCATATCATCTCATTCCGGCCAATCACAATTTGCGTCCTCACTTTTAGCTTCAATATGTACTTTTCTCAGCCAATCAAATCATCACTATGGGGTGATCGGCCAATCACAAACCAATGTTTGTGTTCACACAAACCTGGAAAGCTGGGCATAAGAGGGGCTAGGGCCTCTCAAAAACACAATTCAGTGTTGTTGTTTTTCGCCGATCGCCGTGGAAGATGCATAACGCCATAATCGGTACGGCTGGTGACGTATCATGGTCACGCATGATCAGTATATAGGCCTGAAAACCTCCACTGCTTGTACAAATCTAGTAAGCGCCTGTATTATCTACACCGATCTGGTAGGGGTACGACATTAAGGCCACAACATGGGGTCAAGGATGGGCCACGTTAACACGCGAATTCAACGCCAGATCGAAAAAGATCAACTTGAACTTGATTATGAGTTTAATAAGGTGAAGGATCGGTTAGGCATGGCATTCGACAAGGAGGATGGGGCCTTGAATAAGCTGTTGGATGATGCAAGAGAAAGCAGGGAGGGATTTGAAAAGATCGAGGACATGGACACGATTAAATTTTGTTGCGAGTATGCGATGCCGTCACTGAACTCCCAAAAGATTGCAAAAAACAAGAAGATGAAAAAGATTGACAAGGCTCTCGTCGAACAGAAGGCAAGCAATGAAAAGCATCAGGTGGACCTCAATGAAACCCTCACGATGACCAAAGGCATGATACCGGCCAATGAAGAGCTCCGGGAGCAGCTGTGCACCATCAGGGAGCAGGAAGAGAACGAAAGGAGAAAGCGAATCCACATAGAGAATGAATCTAATAACAAAGAGAAACTTTGGTACAAGGAGCAGAAAAATATAGAAGATCATTTCCGAGCAGAACTACTCACAAAGAAGCATCAATGGGAAAGGGAGAAGAAGAAAAAGATGAAAGAAAACCAGACTCTGAAAGAGAATCTTAGCGCGGCGAGTGTGAAGGCTGAACGCATGAAGAAACAGCACATACAAAACCAGGATGAGATTCAACTGTTTAAAGAGAAGAGAGTCACAGAACTCAATCAAATGGATGACCGAAGGAAGGAAATGACCTCAAAGATGCAGACCACATATAAAAAACTCCAATCCGAGCTAGCTGGCATCATGAAGGAGATGGAAATTAAAGAGAAGCTCTGGGAAACGGAGCAGAAAACTATGGACGAGTACTTCAGTAACGAGATTCTCACAAAGGAGAAAATCTGGGACAAAGAGAAAATAGACCTGTTGAATGAGAACCAGCTTCTGAGCGGAAGAGTTCAGACGATGATGGACATGGAGAGTCAGATGGAAAGAGCAGGGGACGAGATAAGGGACAAGCTGAGGAATCTCCTGCAGAGCCTCAAAGGGCTGGAGGAGATATGCTTCCCCAAGATACGCAACCAGACGACCGGGGAGGCAGAGCAGCAGCTCAGTGTCACCAGGGTCGCCGTGTCTAGTATGGTGCCGTCTCTGCTGAAGAATAAGAGTGCGTGCCAAAAGACCAAGGTGTTTGGCAGGAGGAATTGCTGCTAGGAGAGTGTGATGTGCACACCAGAGGTTCACACTAACTCCCTGGTGAAAAGGCATCCCATTTAGTTTTGTTTTGTTTTATTTCGTTTTGTTTCGTTCACAATATTATTGTCGAGGGGGGTTTGTTCCTTTTTTCCACAATCTATTCGTAAGATCATTCTACCATGCCTCCATATTTGGGCAAGACCAATGTGATCAATATGATGACATCAACATGAGTTAATTTGCGTGTGATATTTTCAATTACAAAATCATATTTTTTAATGGCGTGGCTCTCTGTATTTCACACATTTCTTGTGAACGCTACCATTTGTATTTGTATACCGGTACTCCTTTATCTTATTTTATTGTAATAAGACCTTGTATCTTCTATTCTCTATTCATTTTTAAAGTGCACTCTGATTGTATTTGTTTTTATCCTGTAAAGCACTTTGAGTTGCTTTGCCATATGGAAGCTGCTGTAAGTATAGTTGCCTAGGCCTACCTGAATACTGTTCACAGATTGTTTTGTGTTTGTTTTTGTCAGTCATAGCTGTGTAGGATTTTAGATTTAACCCCAGCATTCATATTCTAGGGGAAAGCGAAAAACTACAGAGCAGGTCCAGTTTACTAAGTCTAGTGGGTTTATGGTATGTTTAAAAAAATCCATATTTACCGGTACATGTTTTTACGCTTGGTTTATGTAACCTGAATTCACACCAGCAGCAGTACTATTAGTATTTATCATTTGTTTTTCTACATATACTATTTTGTTTGTATACTTTGTCAGGGCTTAAATGGACTACAAGGTGCTGCATTTAATTGGTGATATTGTGCTTTTAATTGTTGGCAATACAATATACTATCCAATATACTGAACAATCATGAGTATTTCCTGGTAGATAACGCTAGCCGTGCCGCAGTGGAGCAGTATTTCTGGGAGAACAGGACACCCCAAAAGTTTGACACCAGTGTTGTTTTTGGCAGCAAATTTCTATTTTAGTCTAGTCATAGTCCTTGGAATGAAACTTCATTTAGTTTTAGTCATATTTTAGTCACCTGGAATGTTTTAGTGTTATTCTGGTTTTAGTTGACTAAATGTCATAAGATTTTAGTCGATATGTCGTACAGTTTAATTACTTGCGTGAGCAGTACTGTACTGTTTTCGGCTGCGTATGTTGGTGACTCCATTCAGGGATTGTGAATTTTTGGTGGTGGCGTCGCTCGGCCAATCAGGCATTGGCTGATGACCTAACTATAACTATGTATGTTTATGTAAAATCGGTGGTTCCTGATTGGCCGAGGGACACTGGCATATGTGGATGACGTAACCAATTTGATTTTTAAACTTATAGGCTTATAGGAAACGTAAAATATTTAGAACCCATTGTAGCGGTGAGAATGTGAATATGTTGCACGCTCGCGCACAAGTAGGCCAAAAGCTCGACAGAGTGCATTTCTAGTAGATATTAATTTATTACTGAATTACTTTTTCCCATTCACTTGAATGAAACCATAAGGGCAGCATGTGCATTGTACAACACTTGGGAGGGACGGTTCATAGTGCAGTGGCCTACATATGAAAAAATCACACCCCTGTGAAGTGAGGGGCGCTCTTATCATTATACATCATCTCATGAACACCTGAATTCATGTGATTGGTTAGCCGGTTTGCTCGTCTACATATGGCGTAAATTTCCCCTTCATTGTCAATGGCGTGTGAGACATGTGGGGGACAAAAGCTGTATACGATTAATAGTGTGAGCCTTACATCTTGATCATGTATGAAGTCACGGGAGGGGGGACATATTTGAGGCCCACAGTGCCCTAAAAGGTTTATACGGAATAAAAGTTCTGTATAAAGTCCATAGACATAGGCTGCCACATGGCATCATGGTGGTGGAAAAAAGGCCATGCGTTGGAGACGGCTGTTGCACTCTGTCGAGCTGCCAACTTGCGCTCTGCTCGTGCACAAGTAGGCCATTCATGTCCAACTTGTGTGCAAAGCGCGTCCCTCTCCCCTTCTGCCACCCCATGTCTATTCCAGACCACCCAACGTGCGAGGATGTCTTGCCTATGTATATTCTCTTTCCCATTGTAAATTGCAAGCTTCTTTGGCAAACAGGCAAATAGAAACATACGGTATCAGCATCCATGGACTTTTTAAGTTATGTCAAATCAATTTAATTTGCCATAAGCAATCATTTTATTGAAAGATCTGAGTTATGTCTATAAAACCCATTCGAGATATCCACTATACAATGTTTTCTAAATGTTTTAAGTGTCCTATTATATAAGTTTTAAACTCAAATTGGTTACGTCATCCACATATGTCGATGTTGTCGCTCGGCCAATCAGGGATGGTGTATTTTTGGTGCCCCCCTCTGCCACTTGGATTGGCTCCGTATGTTGGTGCCCCCCCCCCCTCGGCCACTTGGATTGGCTCCGTATGTTGGTGCCCCACCCCCCCCCCCCCTCGGCCACTTGGATTGGCTCCATATGTTGGTGCCCCCCCCCCCCCCCCCCCTCGGCCACTTGGATTGGCTCCGTATGTTGGTGCCGTCGCTCGGCCACATTGGCCTCATTGTGACGCTATACGTTTCGGCCTATAACTCTTGAACCATAGGTCGGTCGGCCTGGCGGAGACAATACCCCTAAATCACATACATAACAACATAAATGTTGTCATTGAGGTCTTCCGGTCAGTGTGCACGAATAACCAGAAATGCACTCTGTCGAGGTGACAACTTGCAGAGCGCGCAAGTACTGCTACTAACTAATGTCTCTTACAACTGCTGTTCTAAACCCTTTAGACCCATTATTGACCTTATAACAACCTTGAAACGTACCTTAGTTACGTCACCGTCAACAGCCAATAAGGGCCCACCATTCGAGCGACGCCACCAAAAATACACAATCCCTGATTGGCTCAAGCCGGACCACAAAAAATTCCCAATCCCTGATTGGCCCGACCGAGGCAGTCACCGACATACGCAGCCGAAAACAGTACTTGCGCGCTCTGCTCTGCTCGCGCAAGTAATTAATTCAACGTGTTTAGTTTGTACTGTTGTCGTCGTACAGAACACTGATGTTAAACCATAACGGCACCATTTTGGGCCCCCCCTCTCTCGCAGTCCGGCCGCATGGAGAACGAGGGTCGCATCCTGAGCTGGAAGCTCATTCTCCACGGGACGTCGGAGAAGCCGGAGCACATGAAGACGCCCAGGGTGTACGTCCCCTACAACGCCGTGCAGAACGACCGGCGGGGCGTCGAACACATGATGGAGGTGAGGAGGGAGCGGTGGTGTTTTTGGCAGCACATTTCTAGTTTTAGTTTTAGTCGTATACTAGTCTCTTGAAACGTTTTAATTTAGTTTTAGTCACATTTTAGTCACCTGGAATGTTTTGGTGTTCAACTAAATATCAAAAGGTTTTAGTCAACTAAATCTACAGGTGATTTATTCGACTAAAATTAATTTTGGCAGGCATTGATGCCGTCGTAATGACTGATTTTACAAGCTCATAATGCGTCGTGCTGCGACGCGTTGGGAGCTTGTAGATCTGCTATTTTCAGCATGCAACCAAGTGTAAGATGACTTACTCTGGATCTCTTGTCCACTAGTCCCTTCCTAACATTTTAGTCTAGTGTTTATTTGTTGACGAAATTGTCACTATATTTAGTCTCAGTTTTAGTCATCATAGCTTAGTTTAAATTTAGTTTCCATTTAGTTTTCGCCAGTGAAAAAAGGTAGTCGACGAACATTTTTCGTCATAGTTTTAGTTGACAAAAGCAACACTGGTGTGACGAAACTACGCCCATTTACTCAAGTAGTCTACTCTACTTGCGTACAATTTTGAGGTATTTTTGAGCGGTGCTAAGCACTCCAACGTGTGGCTTTGTGTGTATGTCAGACAAACATACATCACCATGTGTCGATGTATGTATGTCGTCGTCGTCCCCCCTCCATCCAATACTGTGGTTCCAAAAACTATAATGGTTGCATTGCCATAGAATTTTTCATGCTCCCTAGAACAGTGGTTCCCAAAATGGGGTTCTGGGGACCCCTAGGGGTCCTTGAGGGAGTTCCCGGGGGTCCCTGCAGCTAAATGATAGTTTAGAACTAAATGGTCTGTAACTCAGAGAGTGTACAAATGGACCACAACGGGCCCATTTGGTTCCATTTGTACACTCTCAGAGTTAAGTTAACATTGATTTTACAATATAAATTGGGGTCCCAGAGATAGAAATGCCATTAAATGGGTGACCATAGCCTGTTGCATATGAAATTGGGAGTCCTTGAAATGAAAATTGTTGAAAATCGAAAGCTGGAGAAGCACGTGGCATTTTTTTGACTAGTCTTGTTTATTTGCCAGTAATACTTATGCACAACACTTCACTAAACCACTTCTCTGTCTATCTGACCATGCAAAGGAGCCCACACAGTCTCACCCCCCTCAGAAGACCCAGGCCACCCAAGACCTGCCTTCCACCAACCCCCAGCAGGAGCCCCTAAAGACCCCCGCTGTTTCATCCTATTCTCCCTCCCTGGCCCTCCTGCGGCTCCTACACACAGCCTTCAACAGGCAGACGCCGGCATCTGGGCCCCAAACCCCAGCCAGGGCCTCCTCCTGGGGGAGGCAACGCCTGGATAAGAGCCTGTCCCCCCAACATGCCCAACACCTGCATCAAAACGTCTACCAGGCTCTAGACAGGCTCAAAAACAAACACAGAGGTACAGAGGACAGTCTTTACAGTGACTACAGCGACGGCCTCAGAGACGACCACAGATCTTTGCTGCAGGCGCTGTTCAACATGGTCGCTGATGACAGCCAGTGAAGACGCCAAGGAGAGGGGAGGGGAGGAGAGGAATGGATGAGGGGAAGGGCAGGGAAAGAAAGGGAGGGGGAAGGGAGGGGAACGAGTGAGGACTTGGGTTTAAAGAGCAGAGCTGGGGACAGGGTGGTTGTAGAGGAAAGGGTAAAGCCTAATTTATGCACCGAGAAAGGCAGATAATAGCAGATCTACAAGCTCTCAACTCATTGCATTCGTGCCGCATTGTGAGCTTGTAGGACCGCTATTCTCTGTGCGACACACCTGTATAGTGTGGCACTGGTCTGACCGCTCATGAATCCGACCCCAAACCCTAACCCTGACCGCACGTGGACACCCCTTAAGTGAGTCTTAACCGGCCACGTTGTTATCGGGCTAACGGGATGTCGGACTAATGCGCAGTCCCCGAGACACCACCGGGAGACAAATGTAGAATAAGGAAGGTAACGCATAATGAAGGAAGTGAATGAGAAGAGAGGAAGACCTAGGGTTGGAGCACATTTCCACTCAGTGCTGCTCCTGTTCCCAGAAAGTGCTGCGTTTCTGACCGGGTGCAGTACTTAGTTTAGACAGTTTTTGGTTTAGACTAGTCATTGGATAGACCAGTCATTAGTCCTACAACTACAACCTATCTCAAACCCTCACCCTAAACCTAACCTCCCACGGGGCAGCACACCTAAACCCAACCTTAACCCTTGTCTAATCAATGACTAGTCTAAACTAAGTATACGCCCCTTTCTGACCTCCTCGCCTTCATGTTTAAATATCCATAGCCTAGTAGCCTACATTAATTTATTGGTTCAGATAGACAGCAGATTCTCATATTGCATTTGTGTGATTCAAATATGGATAAAGTTACCGTATGCATCTACTATACAGTAGCAAACAGAGCCTCCCTTCATACAGTAGAAAACCATACTTGAATACAAATAGTTGGACCGTAAGAAAGCAGGCAAATGAAGGAATATGGGCGTTGGGGACCTAGTAGTCTGTCTTCTCTTCACAGCCTTCTCATTCACGCCTTTTAGATTATATGTTTTGTAAATGGTACCTATAACATCAATATATTATATGAAGACAATGATTGTAATATTATTTTGGTGAAAATGAAAATATAAACATCCAGATTGCCACACTTTATCCCAAACAATTCACGGTTATTATTTATTGTTTTTTCGTCATGTTTCAGTAATCTATCTAATTTACAATTATGTTTTGTGCAATGGTAGGACACTAACTCACTTTATTCCCTGTATAGGGCAAATCTCTTGTGAAGAATTCAAATATATTCAAATAATTATTCTACGATAAAATAGAATACATAACCGACAGAAACTTAAACTACCGGTAATCATCTATTCTATTGGCTAACAGCAATCTGTTGAAACAACTTATTCTCAGGGTGTCAACAAAGCTTGTGAGAGTTTTAGAAGTCTCTCTCTCTCTCTCTCTCTCTATCTAATTATAGATTTGAAATATAGACAATACAAGGTTTTTACTAAAAACCTTGTATTGTCTATATTTCAAATCTCTAATTTGAATCTTGAAAAGTAACAGTTTTGGACCCGGCAGCAACGATATATCACTTTATAGACGTTTATAATAATGGTGCTATGGCGTAGTGGTTCTCAACCTGTGGGTCTGGACCCCCAGGGGGTTCCCCACGTGATTTGGGGGGGGGGGGTCACCAGTTGACAGTGAAGTGACAATTTAAGGACGTTTAATACCTTAAAAAACTAAACAGAAACGGGAATCAGATTGCATCAAAAGTAATAATGGTCCCTGTGTCCCCTAGGGTAGGTACCCTCACAAAAAACATGCAGTAATCCTGGTATCTAAACTGCCTCCCCCTGGCCAGCCGGGGCGCCTGATGGAGGAGAAAGGAACTCGTTGGAATAACGTGTTCCCTTCCACGTCCAACCAGGGAAACTCCCCCTTGTCAGGGGTAAAGGAGGCATGAAGCAAGCATGAGTTCAAGTCCGTTGCTCTCCCCATGTCCCCTATATATGTGGACTAGATTGGCGGAGGATGTGTAGAGCCCAGGATCACATTAGATAATTGACACAGGGGTGAAAAATGGGTTACAAAATAGTGGGATAAAATATATAAGAAAGAAAAAAAAACATTGGTTAAATTGTCGAAGATTATAACAAAGAGGCGTTGCGAGGCGTTATGGGTGAGTTTGTAGAGCTGCCATTTTCACAATATTTATCTGGAACGGAGTCAAACTAAATGTAATCAACGCCTATCATTCCAAGTGCTTGTTGTGGGGGGGGGGGGTCCCAGTTCAAATATGATTATTTTTTGGGGGGGGGTTCACGGCCTGTGAAGGTTGAGAACCACTGCTATGGAGCATCTATGCAGAGTCCCTATCCTCCAGGTCTGTGTGAAATGTTTTGGAACTGCCCGCCAACCCTGCTTCTCTGCCAGCCCGCCAAGGTGACTCCTATAGGACAGACATGATGATGATATGAGGGGGAAATGGTTTACATTCATCCTCCCTGCTGTAATTTATCTATACTCTATAGTAGCCAGTGACGTTTGTTCGTTTATTTATTTTTATTTCTTTTGGATTTGATTGATGCTTCTTGTCCCCAAGTTGTTTACACAAGCTATTATGTCGCAACATTTCTGTATGGATGTACAAAAAAATATAAAAAATATTTATCGTAATAAACTGCAAAGTGACCTCTTGAGAGTATTTTGAGTTTTTTGCCGTTAGAATGTAAGGGTGGCCATATTATAGCGGAATGGTTAGAGAGTCCGCCTTGGAAGACGTAGAGGGTTGTCCCCAGAGTGGTTGTCCCAGGTTAATGGTTAGAGAGTCCGCCTTGGAAGACGTAGAGGGTTGTCCCCAGAGTGGTTGTCCCAGGTTCCAAGTTCCAGGTCTGGCCAGCAGTGTGTCGAAGATGTGTTCCTGAGCAACACGCTTGCCCTCCTATCCGTGCTCTGCTGTGGGCAGCCATCAGTTGGGTGAAGCTTTTTCCCTCCTATCCGTACTCTGCTGTGGGCAGCCATCAGTTGGGTGAAGCTTTTTCCCTCCTATCCGTACTCTGCTGTGGGCAGCCATCAGTCTGCAGCACCGCCTGCAGTTCCAGCTGCAGCACCGCCTGCAGTTCCAGCTGCAGCACTGCCTGCAGTTCCAGCTGCAGCACTGCCTGCAGTTCCAGCTGCAGCACTGCCTGCAGTTCCAGCTGCAGCACTGCCTGCAGTTCCAGCTGCAGCACTGCCTGCAGTTCTACCTGCAGCACTGCCTGCAGTTCTTCCTGCAGCACCGCCTGCAGTTCTACCTGTAGCATCGCCTGCAGCTTCGTCTCCTCCGTCTCCTGTTTCCGCTGCAGCCCTGGTTCTTGCAACATCGCCTCCAGAACCTGCAGCACCTCCGGCGTCGCCTCCTGAGCCTGTGACATCCCTGCCTTCGGCCAAAGTGTCTCCTGCCTCGTCTCGGCCTCCCGGTCGTCTGCCAGACGACCCCTCTGCCTCGTCTCGGCCTCCCGGTCGTCCGCCAGACGACCCCTCCGCCTTGTGTCGGCCTCCAGGCCGTCCCCCTGAAGGCAGCAGCTCTGCCTCTGTCCATCGTCCCGGCCGTCCTCCAGAGGTCTCCTGTTCTGCCACGTCCCGGCCCCCCGGCCGGCCGCCAGACAACACCCGCTCAGCCCTGGTCCATCATTCTGGCCGCCCACCTGAGGTCACCTGCCCAGCCCCAGTGTCCCTCCACCCACCCTGCTCGTTCCTCATTGAGATTGTGGGACGTCTGGAATCCGTCCCTTGAGAGGGGGGTACTGTCACATTCTGTCTCTCCCTCAGTCTGTGACTCCACACTGGCCACTCCCATATCCCATTCCAGCACACCCAGTTCACCCAGTTCCATTTACACACCTGTCTTCAACTACCTCATCAGCCCAGCAGTGAACACTTCTCCAATCAACCTGCTCACTATAAAACTGGACTCAGTACAAACACTAATTGTCAGTTCATAACCTGTTGTCTTGGATGTCCTGCTTGTTTCCTGATTTTACTACATTTGTCATATTGCTATTGCCTGATTCCTGCCTGCATCTTCAGTGTAAGATTGCCTGATTCCTTATTAAATACTTATCTTTACTATTATCTACTCTTGTTATTGTGACTTTGCACTTGGGTTCAACTCACTCTGTCTGCATCCTTGACATGATGATGATATCACGCGCATACCCTCTATTATGATATAGTCTAGAAAAGTGAATGAATGCTAGCATATCAAAATAATTATTTTGGCAACAGTATTTGGGGAGTTCACAAACAGTTGAACTTGAAAGCCTTTTAACAGCAGGAGTTGTATAAGTAATAGCCTACTGCTGCCTGCTTCATTTCTTCACAAATTCTACACAATAGTGTCATTGATTGATTGTAATATCACATAAAATTGTCATTTAGCCATAATGACTATCTAACCACTTTACTTTGTACAGTAAACCCCTAATGGTTATTGCTCTGCACCAGCTGCGGGTATTTCCTGCTGAGTACTGCCATCTTGTGGTTGAAGAGAACATAACTGATTTGACCTCACCATCACTCAACATGCCTACCATATGTACCTCTGTTAAAGTACATTTCAGCTTGAAAGTACTGTATCATCCATTAATTGTTTCACCCTTCAGGTCAGAAAAATAATTATCTCACAACTAATCCTTCCAATAATAGACTATGCTGACATTGTTTATCAAAATACTTCTGAAACCAATCTCTATCCTCTTAATGTAATTTATAATGAGCTCTGCAGATTCATACTAAGGTGTCCTTATATGACCCATCACTGTGTTATGTGAGACCCTCAACTGGCACTTTCATTGGCTGATATTCATCTTCAAATGCATTCACTTTAACTACCCTGAATATTTAAAACAGTATTTGCATCCCTTTAGCTCCCCATATAATCTGAGGAATACAGAGTATGCCTATACCTCATTGTCCCCACCAACATTAGAAAAGAAGTTGGCCGACGTGCTTTCAAATACAAAGCTCTGGATGATCAATCTCCCCAGTTCTCTTAAATCGATTAACTCCTTCAATATCTTTAAATTCTCTATCGTTACTTATCTTCAAATACCCTGCTCCTGCTTCTGATGGGCCTCAGTTTGTCTCTTACATACAAACCTGCGAGTATACTGTAATTTGACATCTATGCATGACATGTGCACGTTTGTAATTCTGTACCTATCTCATGTCGTTAAAGCATTTTACTGCATTTGCATACAGTATATGTAACAGTCTGTTTTTGATTTCAGATTTTTTTATCTATGTTCATTACATGAGTACCATGATGCATTAAGTGCCTTATTCTCTGGGTGAGGAGCGGCCAGCTTGCGAGAGCATTCTGTTTTGTTTTGTAATGTATGCATGGATGTAATGTATGCATGTATGTACATTTTTGTCAATAAAAAAACATAATAATCAGAGATTAAGGATCAGGGATTCACATTCCTTTACGACTGTAGGGCATTCCGCATTTTTGTGGCATAGGAGCGAAATAAATCTAACACTGAGTTGAACGTGATTTGTGGAACTCCCTCTGGTGTTGTGATTTGTGGACGGCGTTGACATTTAGGAAGTAGTTTGACAGGTACATGGGTGTCTTTGTGGTGTAGCGCATCTTGTAGACCAGGCTCATTGCAAGTTGCTGTACTCTGTCGTACCCTAAGTCATCCCAACCACAGGTAAGGTGAGCTGTAGGAGTGAGGCCAAGCAGTAGCCTGACCAGTTTGTTTTTGGGGGGCGGACTGACCATAACTCCGACATCCCATTATTACTCCGACTATGTGGCTTTGCACGTTATCACATTTTGGGATGTCTGGAGCCTTGTTTTAGGACCTTTGTGGTGCTATAGTACCATGAGGTGCATGCATAGTCCTTGTTTTAGGGCCTTTGTAGTGCTATATGGTACCATGAGGTGCATGCATAGTCCTTGTTTTAGGGCCTTTGTAGTGCTATATGGTACCATGAGGTGCATGCATAGTCCTTGTTTTAGGGCCTTTGTAGTGCTATGGTACCATGAGGTGCATGCATAGTCCTTGTTTTAGGGCCTTTGTAGTGCTATGGTACCATGAGGTGCATGCATAGTCCTTGTTTTAGGGCCTTTGTAGTGCTATGGTACCATGAGGTGCATGCATAGTCCTTGTTTTAGGGCCTTTGTAGTGCTATAGTACCATGAGGTGCATACATAGTCCTTGTTTTAGGGCCTTTGTAGTGCTATAGTACCATGAGGTGCATGCATAGTCGAAGAAACCTTGAATGAGGCAGGTGCTCCAAGTCGCACATTTTGGCACAACACTGTTCAAGGGTCTGCCATTATGAAAATAGTCACACCAGGGGCCACATCAGGTGATTGCTCCAATCACCACCAAACATTGCACAAATGCTGTTCAGGGATCTGCCATGACAATAGTGAAAACAAATGCACACAAAAGCAGTCTAACATTTCAAATGTCCATAATTCAGTGACTCAGTGCCAGGGGCACTGGGAGGAGACCCCGGGGCAGACCAAGGCGCAGTTGGAGGAATCACATCGACTCACTGGCCTTGGAACAGCTCGGGATCCCCCAGGAGGAAGTCACTAATGTTGCTCTGGAGAGGGAAGCGGTTGAAGATAGATGGATGGATGGATAACTCGGTGACCATTCCTCTGATCAGCGCAATAGGCTATAGGCCTGTGTGCCCGAAAATCTAAAGTCTTCCAACCATTCAGCAAATAGCAGAGCAGTCTGGGGCACATATTTATTCATTGCACCTGTTTGGCAGAATGGATATACTGATATGACAGTGAGTTTCTATGTGAGACAGCAAGATACAGTAGGCTACTATGTGGATGGAGTCTGTGGTGACCGTGACAGCTAGCCCCGGGCCACTGATTCACCTCAGGCAACAAGGCACTTCAATTTGAGGAAGTGAACTGAACAACAGGCTTTGTGGTTGTGTGCAGTTGCTCAAGCCACTGAGGAAAACCATGCGGAACAGAGCGGTTATGAGGGACCTACTGACAGAGTTTCTTTATTAGTAGGATAGGATATAACAGATTGGACTGATCGACCCTTTCCTTGTGGGTGTAAAAGTGAGGTCTTCTGCTCTAACCTATTTTTTTTATACAGATATATTTATGTACAGTACGCCTAGTGTAACCTGATTGATTTAATTCAGGGGTTTAATTATTATTTTAGTTTATTGTTTTTTTCACAGAAGCATTATTTAAATACTGGAGTTGAGAAATGATATAATTCAGGGGTTTTCAACCGGTGGTCTGTGTGTGGACCACTGGTGGTCCGTGAATGTATTGCATGTAGTCCCTGACCATGCATTTAGTAATGTAGGAAAGTTAAGATCTGTTTTATCGACCACTACTAAACTAGTTGAGAAACTGCACTAAATAACTTAGTGACGTAGGACTATAGGATGACACATCAATATTGTCAGTTATTGGGAAGTCGGACGTCAAGAACTTTCACAGAAAAGGGAATTAGAATATCAAGGGAATGATATGATATGATATGATATATTACTTTATTGTCAGTTCACACTGAAATTTGTCTTGCGACACAAGCAGCCAGGTATGCAGAACATATACAAAACACAGAGAACAAGACAATTTACATACATAAAGACATGAGCAAAATCCACCGCTTAGATTATCCTGTGGCTACTACATCTCCTGATTGAGCCTCAAGGTCGACTGGTAGACAAAGGACCTCTTTAGTCTGACCTTGTTGTATGCTGGTACACCATATCTCCTTCCTGAAGGTAGCAACCTATATTCTCTATACAACACATGCTTAGTATTAGAGGTGATATTCCTTGCTAACCTTAGGATGCTGTTATCATATGTGGATGTATACAGTTTCTGAAGTTGTTGTCCAACAATCTTTGAACAAATGTTCAGTTTGTTTCAATGTATACCGGATTGCCTGGTTAAGTTACCATTATTAACAAAATGTGCCCATATAAAGAATCACACGCGTCTGCTCGGTCAAGTTTCAATGAATCAGTTAACATGAGTTTACTATGGAAGGTTAAAAGAACACTTACAGAATAAGGGCAACTGAGGATTATAGTTCACTGATTCTCAATCTTTTTTTTTTGCCCTGAACCACTCCATGTCTCACTTTCAGTTAAATTATTACTGGCCTTGATTTAATTCCCCTCCAATTAACACATATTAAGCCCTTAACAGTCATTATTTAATTTCAACCCGATCCCCCCCCCTCCCCCACACACTATTCCCATATCCCCCCTCCCATAATCAGTTGAAAACCCCTGATTTAGTTGCTAATTTGATGTTATTGTTTATCGAATACTGTACATTGATTTGTTTCCTGTTTAGCTGAGCTGAGAACAGTTCATGGAGATGTTTAACATAACTTATGTGGGTTTATGAATTTAGTGTGATTGCAATTGCCCGACTTTATTAGTTATTTATTATTTACTTATTCTGTATAAACTTTTTAGTGTCCCATGATGTCATCATGTGGGTCAATACATCATCATCATACTGCAAGTTAAGTGTGGTCGGTGCAACCACTTATACAACCAGTTATATCTATTCTCTTATAGATCTAGAAAATATACCCCTTGGCCCTAAACCAGCTGGCTAATCAGCTCACATTTAATATCACACACACCATACCTGTAACTTTTACCAGCCCCCACAAAGAATTGCCTAGTCAACTAATAGTCGACTAGACAATCCTAGTCGAATCCTAGTAGGCTATAAAAATCTTAGTCGGGGACAGCCCTAATACACATACATGCTGTGTCGGAGACTGGGGATATTGGGGCCTTTCACGTACAAAGAGGGCTTTTTTTCCAGAGTATGCTGAAAAATGAAAATGCTAAAACCAGTTCTGTCACCGTCTGACCTAGGAGTGGGTGTGTCTGGACCACCTGCATTCACTCACCTGCAATCATGCCCACGGTACTTAAGCCTCAGTCTCTCTCCAGTCCTAGATTGTCTTGTGTTCTTTTTTGCTCTCATGCAAGCATTGCTTAAGCCTAGTTCTTTTTTTCCCCTTTTTCCGATCCCTGTTTTGTTTGCCAGTACCTAGCTCTCCCCTTGCTTTTGATTTCAAACACCTTGACCTTGCCTTCCACCGTTTGGCTTTGTGCCTGCCCTTTGCCTGTTTTGACGTTTTTGTTTCATCCCGTCTGCATTCCGAGTCCTTTCCGCCCACCACCTGACCACTTAACACGGCATCTTAACACAGCATATGCATATGGCTGCCGTGTCCAGTGGTTAGATGGGTGGACCTTAGAGATCTTAAAGTGAACACTACAGATGTGTTTGTCTACAGTTCAGCTCTCTCTATATCTCCTTCCTTCTGTCTGTCCACACATCAGGCCTCTCTCCACCCCCTCTGTCTGCTGTCCTCTGTTCACCTTAATGGGAAGTTCATGGTCATTTGTGACATCAGACAGAGGCTATACAAATTAATTTCAAGTATACCCCCATGCGGTTTGGTGTGCATTAGGCCACACAGACCCCCATAACTCTGAGCCCACACACCAACATCATGAGGTGAATAGCACTTTGAATAGGACATCACGTACTGTCTGTAGCCTATCTATATCGCACTTTGAACGCATCAGCACTTTTGTTTACTGATGTTCTTTGCTTATTTTAATGCTTCTTTCTCTCGAATCTTTTATGTTTTCTTATAAAGAACAGTATTGTGCTCCCATGTCTGGTAGTTGGGCCCCCAATAGCGTGCATGCGTACACAATGTTTGGGGTTTTTACATTTTTCTAATATTTTTTACCTAAATCTAACACAATCAACGGCCAATGGAGGGCCTCAAACCCAGTACCGCGTGGTCCAGTTTCTCCGAAGGGCCCCTGAGAGCCAAGGGTCCCTGGGCCATGGCCACACTGGCCCAGTGGCTAATTTGGCCCTGAAATGGGCAGGTTAGGTATCAGTCAAAAGGGAGACATCGAAGAGGAAGGACGGGTGAGGAAGGATCAACATATGGAATGTCAGAAAGGGTCAGCTCCAAATATGGAGATCTACGGGTTTGAGGTTTGAGGTCAGATGTAGAGTTGCTGACCGGCTCCAAATATGCAGTTGATCTAGGTGATGATCCAGTCTTCTCCATGTATGGCTATCCAGGGTTTGATGAGGTCAGTGTCATGATCTTCATATACGGAGACGGCCATTCGTGTCACGAGGCGTGATGTCACGTGGCGTGACCATATATGGAGGCCTGACACGAGGCGTTTCAAATGCAGGTTTTCATAGTAAACAATAATATTAAACACTCTGTTACAAGTAAAAGTCCGGAATTCAAAGTTCACTATTTGAGTAAAAGTACAAAAATATTGGCATCAAAATGTACTTAAAGTACCAAAAGTACTCATTATGCAGAATGTGCAAGTGCAAACGTCAAACCAGAAAAGTGTGCCTCTTCGGCTGGTTCTTTCAATAGCTTTCCGTGTCTTATCTTCCCCAGATTCTGTCCCCCAGTCTGTCCAGATTCCACACACATGTGGCTGCATTCATTGGGCACGCTCCAGAAGTGAATACTGCAATCCTGAAGGGGAAAAAAGGCAGGATGGGGGTCGGAGTAGGGGAACAAAAAAATCAGGCACAGACATACACAGGGAGTTGGGTATTATTGAAATAAAACAACCAAAGACAGTCGGTAAGTCACCAGTGTAGTAGCTTATGTTGCAGATTTTCAGAGAGACAGACAGAGAGTGCGGAAGGGAGAAGAAGGGGGGGAAAGAAAGCTGGCAAGACAGAGAAAGAATGAGAGAGAGGGAGTGAATTGTGGCATTGGTCCAGGCCTTAGACACAGAGGTTTGTGTGTTTATCCGCCACCAGCAGGTCACAGCATGGCGCTATTCGCTCTCTGCAGGCCGCCCTCAGGTCAGTACAACTTTACCCACAATACTCCACCTATTTTCACCACTGAATTGTGATGTGATTAGTGTTCATGTACTGTATACATATGGCAGACAAACTTTGGAGCAACTAAATAGAAACGTGTGTGAAGCACAAATGTTTCTCAGGAGACTTTCTCCCTCATGTCATGGCCAGGACAGAAAGTTTAGTGCTTTAATTACAGTTCAAGAGATCATGCATCCACCCTGAATCCTTTGGACAAAGACTGCACGAGTGCACGTCCATTTGAAAGGTCGCCAACGTTACTTCAATACTTCGTCATTTTTTTACTCTAGTTGAGCGCAGCTCGCATTTCAGCAGTTGCTTTATACTCACTGCATTCTTTTCATTCCTGACGTGAGCCTGGAACTTTTTTTCTTTCTCTAATGAACCGTTTGGTCAATGAGGTCCTATAGAGAGAGAAGACAGTGTCAGCTGTTATAGAGCAGCAGCACACACTATGCAAAATAGGGCCTTTCTTATTCAAGCATGACCATGTATTTTTGTGTGCACATTTGTCTGTGTGTGTTTGTGTTTGTGTGTCCCTTAAAGCAGCTGGGCGCGTCAAAGTGACCAGCAAACAGCTAGTCTTGTACTGTCTACTCCTTTGTCTCCTCATATGTGAGTATGGAGCTGATTCTTCCATAACATGTATAAGCTCCTCATTTGAACTTAACACAATCTAAAAATTGTTCTTTTCATTTCTCATTCTGTTCACTTCAAGGAAGGCCTTTTCCCGGGGCCTAGTATGACAGATGATTGTAACTATGCAAATGTAAATTGTCACCATTTCTCCCACAAAGGATACGTTATTGCTGAGTAAACATCCCCAGTTTATTAATTCATAACTGAGTGTGTAATAAGTGTACAAAAGGAACCTCCTTTTTGTACCATTTTGTACACTCTCAGAGCTAAATGAACACTGAGGATATATGTAACAGTTCCATGGTGTCTTCTCGCTCCATCAGATTTCCTTCGTGGGCGGAAGACCAGTGTCCCGGTGGGGAGTGCTCGCCCTCTCCTCCATTCTCTGGGGTTGGACGGAGGCAGGGAGGTGAAAGGCCGCATGGCGGCCGCCAGGGTGCCAAAAAAGCAACGTCCTATGCAGACGTCGTGGGGCGTTCCTCTAGTGTGGGGCGACAGCAGCAACTCTGAGCGGCGAAGGGCGGAATTCATGCAGCAAGAGATCCGCACAGGTTTGCTGGTGCTGGCAGTCGGAAGCTATGCTAGATTCCTTCGACGCTTCCTCTCCTCTGCTGAAGACCACTTCCTCCCTGGTGGTATGGTCACCTACTACATTCTGACAGATAGTCCTCGGGCCCTGGAGCCCCCCATTAAGTTGGGTCCCGACAGACAGCTCAGAGTGGTCCCCGTGGCAGAGATGCCAGGGTGGGAGAGGCTATCCGGGCGACGCATGGCCCTGCTCGCTGCCGCCATCAAGGATCCAATCGCCAACGAGGTTGAGTACGTCTTCTGCGCCGATGTGGACCAGGAGTTTGTGGCTCCCGTGGGCGAAGAGATCCTGGGAGACTTGGTCGCCACGTTGCACCCGGAACTCTACGGGATGCCGCGCCGGGACTTCCCTTACGAGAGCGACGAAATCTCTGCGGCCAGCGTGGATCAGGACGAGGGCGACTACTATTACACCTCGGAGCTGTACGGCGGGCTGGCCACGGAGGTGTATCACCTGACCCGTGCCTGCTCACTGCTCATTCTCCAGGACCAGGAAGGAGGCGTGAGGGCCGAGGGCCTGGAGGAGAGCTACCTGAACCGATACCTGATCGATCACAGGCCCTCCTGTGTCCTGTCGCCAGAGTACAGCTGGTGGGACTCTGCCCTGGCGACAGAGGTGCCTGTGCGGAGGCTGGTCTCCTTGGGGAGACAGTGCGACGCTATGGATCTTCAGAAGAGGGAGAAGCACAACTGTTGACTTTGACCACTTAAAGGGATCGTGACATTTAAAAAAAGGTTTTTTAAAAAGAAAATAGGTTTTCTGAGCTCAATTGCACCCATAAAACCCCTGAACTTTTAACATTCAGTAGATTTTCTGTGGTCTGTGGTTGTCTGGCTCAAACAAGTGTTCTGATTTTCCTGTGGACTGTGAGTCCACAAATCCCATATCTGACACAACAATTTGCCAGCAGATGTCACTGTTGAGGGATTTTGCCTGTTTTCATTGCAGGCTTCAGAACACACAGAGAAAACCCCAGTCCACAGAAGATCCACTGAATGTTCAAAGTTCAGGTTGTGTGGGTGTAATTGAGGTCATAAAACCTATAAAAAAACGAAAAATACATTAAAATGAATGTCATGAAACCTTTAAACCCCAGCATCCATATTCGGGGGAATACCTTTCCAAAAAATAGCAGATTTGCTGAAAATAGCCAGTCTGCGCTGAGAGCTTGTAGATCGCCTATTTTCAGCAAAAAGAAGAAGTGATTCAAATGAAAACGGGAACGATATTCGTATAAAGCCCAGAGGGACTTCGGTCAACCATATCGGGTTTTTTATTTGACCCGAGATCAGATTAAACAAATGTCTTCTACATCCTGACAGTTTTCTGGAAAAAAAAGCTATGTTTCTATGTCAGTCATTCTTCGATTTTTCAAAAATAGCAGATCTACAAGCTTGCGCTATGAGCTTGTAGATCTGTGGCCTGACGCTGTTGGTTATTACAGGGGTCATTGGTCATACAGGGGGTCCAGAGCTATAGTTAGTATTAGATTCACAATTAGATTAGCCATTGTAACCCTATTTTGCTATTCAAAAAGAAAATGTAAACTAAAAATATATAGCCAATCTGGGTTGCGATGCGAAGTGTTTATAGAGTTTAATAGGTCTATACATGCTATTTTTTAAAGGTTTTAGAACACAATCTTGGTCCCGGAGGGTCCCTGGCACATCTTTGCAGGTGGATGTCCGTGGGGCAAACCCATTTCAATTTGGGGGGGTCCTTAACATGCAATATAGGATACATCTCTGTATGGGCAAAGCGGTTTCTGCAAAAGGAATTACAATGTATAGGTCCACTGAATGAGAAAATGTACACAATAAATACAGTTAACATGCATATTATTAACTTGTGCACTCGTGCATATTTCCATTTTCAACAGAATGTTGGAAAAAATATGTTTTAGTCTTTATTACATTGTTCAATGAGGTCAATGAGTCATTCCTCACTCCATGCATGCTCTGATGGTCAACAGATGCAGCTCGCCAGCAGACCAACTGCACTGTCTGCTCTCAATTAAAGATCAATTTGTGTGTGTGTGTGTGTGTGTGTGTGTGTGTGTGTGTGTGTGTGTGTGTGTGTGTGTGTGTGTGTGTGTGTGTGTGTGTGTGTGTGTGTGTGTGTGTGTGTGTGTGTGTGTGTGTGTGTGTGTGTGTGTGTGTGTGTGCGTGCGTGCGCATGTGCGCGCATGCATGCGTGCGTGTTTATGTGTGACATGACTGACTGTGTGCACTGGCTATCTCTTCCGCACCAGCCAGGCAAAATGAAATTGACCTGTCTCTTTAAAGGCTCGAAGCACTGTCCTCCTCTCCATTGCTGTGAGCCTTTCTGCGATACTGACTGCTCCACTGGCTTTGTGGTCAGCAGTGATAAGAGTCAACAGAGTAAAGTGCCCACTTTCCCTGCAATGGCCAATCATTAACTGAAGGAACTGCTGTTTCAAGGTCTTTAAATACCAGGTGTGGGGGTGGGGGGGGGCTGACAGATACAACAGGATGCTACTTTGACATGTCCCATTCACACGTGTCATTACATTAACTACAGTAGGCTAAGAAGCTGGTATAGGCTATTCCATTTTTGTGAGGCGTCTGGGGATGTTTTAGGTTGAAATATAGAATAATCTCCATCTTGAAACTGTAGTTGTACAGGTCATCATTTAAACTCGGATGACATCACGTATCATAGATTTAATAGTAGCTGTCTTTAAATCAGACAGCCTTTCTGTCTCTCTCTTCCTCTCTGCCCCTCCACACCCCACCTCTCTTTCCCCCTCTCTCTCTCTGTCTGTCTCTCTCTCTCTCTCTCTCTCTCTCCCTCTCTCTCTCTCTCTCCCTCTCTCCCCTATAGTCTCTCTGTCTCTCCTTCAGTACTGCTCTCCAGTTTCTCTTCCTGGCGTGCATGCTCTTTAATGGGAGGGTTACACGGCAGCAGCAGATGGCTTTCTCCCACTGCCAGGAGAACCTGTGGGCCAAGTCGCCACGTGGAGTGAAACAGGGGGGTGAACTTTCAGATAGGCTTCACTGAAGACTATCTTCCCTATAGTTCCCTGTCTGTCATTTCATGTGGCTAAAAATAATCTATACCTCTAAACCTGCACACGAAACAGTACCGCACAATCGCAGTAGCAATGTTTCTGTTGTTGGCGTCTATATTAAGAGCGATTTAAATTCTAATAATATATTTATCCAATATGAATGACTTAATGTAGGGTTGCTTATTATTGTTAGCCATGCTGATTTCCTGTTAGAACACAATCACATAACCCTCAAGCAGCGGTGCATGCCCATTAGGACTATGAAGATGTATAGCTTCTTTATCGCCGCCATTGCAGGAAATAATGCACTCAGCCCTGTGGGTCTACAGCTGTGTTGTCTGCATAATCCTAGGACGATCAGTGCCTTTCTGACAGCAGGCCAAGGACCTCAATTCTCTTCTTTATTTCAGACAAAATAAGTGTCTATAATCACAACGCAATCATCTCACCAGGCTAGCCAATTACAATGCACCCTCGAGCGTTCAAGGTTGTATTTTATTCTTATATCTTGTGTATGCAGGTCAGGTCAGGTATATAAGAGTAAAACTTATTTTGGTTTGGCTTCCTTTATGTCTCTCCAACATTAGATTAACATGAAATGACACAGATATGATATGATGTGATAAGATATGATATATGAATGATACGATACGATACGATATAGTACTTTATTGTCAGTTTGCACTGAAATTTGTCTAAGATGCTGAAGAAGCATGCAGGATTTGAGGTGATCTGACTGACCGCAAGACGGCAGAACTGATAATAATCATGTCGCTCTAATCTTTCATAGACATTTGAAACTGTATGCATCACTATTAATATGACTCCTGATGGAGATTCGTGCTCTGCTGAGCACACCTTTCTAGTCCTTTTGTTATGGCGTAATGTGCAAAAAAGTCCAATTCCCACACACTGCATGGATGTGCAATTTTTGACAAATACACAGGACTATAGGAAAGACCTGTAAATCATATTTTGCCTTGTTATTTGTCAAACTCAATTTGGATAAAAAAACAATTATAGCCACAGAATCTGAAAGTGGAGATGCAATGTCTTGACTTAATTGGCTAAATTAATTAATAACAGTGAAAATGTTTCCAAATGGAGCTATTATTTTATTAAACAACCCTAATTTATCCATTTGCAACTCTGAGAATGGACCGGTCCGTGGGGTCCATTTGATTAACATCTGTCTGTCGCCACATTCCGTCTCGCCACATTACTAACCCTGTCCCCACGAAGAGTCGGAATGGTGGTGCGTCGGAACGCCACTCTGTCCCCACATCTGTCGACTCTCACTGGGGATTTTACTGTTGACTTCACTTACATTCTTTTGTTAAAAGCAGGTTTAGGAATTGCTGGCTTAATCCATGCTGTGCCATGCCAAGTAGAGAGGTCAAAGGGTCCATTGACACTGGCTGAGCCGCTGAACAACATTTGTGGCACAGTGGCAGACGTATGCTATAGTTCAGTGGTTCCCAAAGTGGGGTCCGGGGACCCCCAGGGGTCCTTGGGGGAGTTCCAGGGGGTCCCCAGCTAAATTATAGTTTGGAAACAAATGGACCATTATGGGTCTGAGTGTACAAATGTTGAAATTTGTCTTTCCTCCCTGTGTATTTTTGGTTTCTTCCGGAGCGCTAAACTACTAGCTGACTACTGGCCAATCACAGTGTTTCTTTTCTGTGACTTCAATTAAATTCAATCCAAAGGAGCTTTATTGGCATGAGAAAGCAAACGTTTATGTTGGCTCTGATTGGCCTACCAAACGTCCCCTTCCGTGACGTACGCGGAATCTTAGACCAAGCTTAGACCAAGCCCCCAGAGCGGCTGGTCATCGTTGAAGCCGCCAAACTCTACTGGCCAAAGCTGGAACTGCAGGCAGGCTTTTTTTGCACGAGTAAACCCCACGCAGCTGGGGTTTAACACAGAGTACTCGTTGGCACTTCTGCATTTTAACCACCAAATGTTGGTGGACAAATTTTAAAGAATGTTTTTTTTTAAATAATTTTTAGAAAGTAGAGAATTCTTCTGGGTCCTTGCCACTGAGCAACTTCCTTTTAAATGAATGGTGGGGGCGGGGATGTCCGCTCTCTAGCTCTATGTCTTAGACCCGCACCCACCTGCCTCCGATTGGCCTACTCCACTCTGTGACGCGCTTCCGACAAAAGCTTGCCTCCATGTTGCCTCTTCTCCAGATACACACGCCCATGCA